>NC_090024.1:104163556-104511056 GCF_037176765.1 Anolis sagrei
AGCATCACTGCAGAAATAAAAAGGGAGTGGAGACAGTGTAAACAACAACCCAGGGACCCCCAATGTGTAGGGGATTATAAACCATTTGTAGATAAACGTTTCCTACACATCACTAACTAATTGCTGCCAAATAGTTTTGTGGCTCTCCTCACCACCCCAAAAAACAAATGTTGCAGAAAGAACAACATGTCTCCCACCAAGAAAAGGGCACAAATACAATGCAACCTTATAAAGCATATGGTGATTCTACACAAAATCTGCAGTTCGTTCTTCACATATACAAAAAATTTAGGAAGGGTTTAATTTATAACAAAAACCAAAAGGTTTTTATAGTTTGGTTCAGGAATAATATTAAATTACTCAAATGCCCTCTGCTGTTCTCCCCTCCTGTTTAGACATCAAAATCTTTCATTCTGTTATCAATCGAATATTGTTTTGATCAAACCCTGATCTATATTAAATACCACAATCTTGAAAAGCAAGCATGAACTGTAAGTCATTGTTCAAAAGTTAACTTTTCCCCCTAGAACTAGACTTAACCACAATTTTAGGTTTGGTTATAAAAGTAAACTAGTTCTAAGTATAATGCGTTGTTAGACAAAAAAGGAACAAAATATTCCAATTTCCTATCAGAAATTGAGGAAAAGGGGAAGCTCAAGAGCTTTGGGATTTTTTTAAGTAACACAGTACAGAAGCTTAGCACTAATTTCCACTAGACCACTGTTTGATTGGCACAATAATAAAACCAGCAGTTAGTTTCAAACAAAAATAAAAATGCATTTGTAGCAAAAGAAGAGGTCTGGAAAGACAAAAAATATTTCAAAGTGTAATTTATCTTACCTGTAGAGCATGACATTATATGGAAGAAAATGAGGCAGCAGATATTTAATAATTCGTATTGGAAGCCAAAGCATGAGCAAGACAATTGACCCAAAGACTATCTGCAATGAGAAAAAAAACAGTCTGGAATACGTTCCCCACATACAGTCTATTTATATTCCAAAACAATTCATGCAAAGGTTTGAATCATAACTAAGTTAGTCAACACTTGCTTGCTGTGCATTAACTCTACTCCTGTTTACTACTAATAACAGCTTGCTGCCACATCAGAATTCCCTGTTTAGCTATTATACCCCAATAAGGAGAGAAATCTCACTTCAAGTATCATTTAGGATTCTTGCTGAGAGGAAAAAGCTCTAGCCTATGACTAGATTACCAATTCAAATGTTGTGGCAAACCATGACTGACAACAGATAAAATCAGGAAGAAGGGGGTGTTTTTAGTTTTGCAGCTCGTATCCTAATTGTTTTGAAAATAATCTAAGACAGTGTTTTAGTAAAGTTTCTCTTCTGGTGCTTGCACAAGTGGTTTTACTGAAATATCCCTAAACCAGGAACCAGCAGATCAGAGTTCACTTGCAAAATGTCCTTTTCTCAAACTTCCTAGAATAAAGCTGCTGCAGGAAAATTATAATGTTCTGATTTATACTTTATAGTGTGGGCGCACTAAGATTTGGACTACAGTTCTGGAGACCAGGGTTAAAATCCTCAAACAATTATAAAACCCACAGTGAGATCTTGGGCAAATCATTATGCATTTCTTCGAAATAAAAAAGTCTAGCAACTACAGGAAATATCTCCAGAAAAAAAATATATGGATGCTTGTTTCTAAAGAAAGAATTAACCATTATTTTTGTGCTCTTGGATCTTTCCTAGGACCTCATACAATTTTGAAAATATAATCTGAACAGTCTAGAGTGATTTTTGTTTGAATCTTCATTAAATCTGTATTTTACTGCTACAATCATGATCTGGAACAGATCTCCATACAGTATAAACCTTGGGAGTTTAAGACATATATGGATTCTCACTATGTAAAAGATGCAATGTAGCAAGAAGCTGCTTGCTACTTTGCAAGGTGAATTTACAATTACATATGTAAAAAGAAACCTGCTTATATCCTAAACAGAATCAGAATATAAAGTGATTGCCAGCAAGAATAATATCAAGATTTTAAAAGAAAAAAGTGGAAAGACTTATTTACCACTGATAAAATAAACCTTCTGAGATGCCTATAAATAGGCAAATGAATCATTTCTTGAACTGGATTGAAGTCTGGATCGTTTAAATTTCTCAGAAACCAGAGGACGCCAGGTCTCAGTACCTGAAATGGAAAATTAACACTTGAAAGGAAGAGAAATGCATGCAAGTCAATCTTTGAGCGATTAAAACTTTCAAATTAAATTTTCCATTTATGTAACATTTCATTTATAAACCTTAAACCATCCCAAGTCCCCTATTATTATTATCATTGACACAAAAACACAGTATGACACAGCAAGAGATATACATGCTGGATTTCATATCACAAAATCACAAGTCGAACATTTCCCAAGTGTTTAGGATTGTGTGATGTGTTTTGAATGATGCGCGCAGATCCAAGTAAGATGGACTTTTGCAATTGACAGATTGTGATTTTGTCAATGTTTATTGTTTCCAAATGCTGGTTGAGATATTTTGGTATGGCACCCAGTGTGCTGATGACCACTGGGACCACCTGTACTGGTTTATGCTTTTGCATTTCGATTTTGAGGTCTTGATAATGGCTGAGTTTACCACAGATATATAAACCTCACTTGCATAGTTTCCAGCAGACCTCTCAACCTCTTAGAATGCCTGCTATAGATGTGGGTGAAACGTCAGGAGAGAGTGCTTCTGGAATATGGCCATACAGCCTGGAAAACTGACAGCAACTCAATATGAAATACATTCATGGGAAGAGCCACTAATGCTGCGAAAAGCTAAAGGGAGTACAAAAAGAGGAAGGTAGATTGACTCAATAAAGAAGCCATAGCCCTGGGTTTGCAAGACCTGAACAGGGTGGTTAATAATAGGATTCTTTAGCAGTCCCTCATTCACAGGCTCCCCATGGATCTGCCTGATGGCATATTAACAACAAAGAAGAGTTCATATGCCACATCAAGTAATACAAACTAACTTCGCAATTGCAATAGCATTTCCCACACTGACTTTGTGAAGAAACCTCTTGTTTTGTCCTCCTTTCCCTAAGGAGAGCTCATCATTACAGTTGGCTATTATAAAAGGTTATATAACTTTAAAAATAATGCTTGATGTTCCTGATTTTTTCATTGTTTTCCAAGTTCTCACCTTTGATGTTGAATCTTTTTAGATTTAAGCATAGCTTGCTTTTATTAATCTTATATAAGTCAAATGTATTTTGCTGATGAGCAAGATTAAATGTTTTATATACATTTGCAAGACAGCTGTTTGGATCTTTCCCAGTGCAATGCAATGCAATGCAAAAGACATACTTTTTAAAAAGAAGTCTTGCAATCCAGGACTTTACTTTACCCAATTCATTGTGTCCTGGAAAAATTAAGTGGTCAAATAAAAAGTTACAGTCACATTTAATTTTCAGTTCTACATGCTTTACCCATCCACTCATGTTTTTTTTTAATTGCAGCATTTTAATTCCTTTTATCTGTTCAGCTGTTTAAAAAGCTGATCCATATTCTTCTACCTCGCCTTTCTCAAACCCCAAGGTGATTCAAGGTGGCTTTCCAAAGGTTTGCATTTTTAACATGCAAAAATCATTACTGATTTAACACCCACAAGATGTTTTCAGGAAATCACACTCTTGTAAATGCTTACCTCTCGCAGCAAAAGGATGAAGGACGCAAAGTAAAAGACATACACCATTCCTACTAGCCAATGAAGGAACATCGTTGTGCCAGGAGCGGATTGGAAACTCAACTCTCTGTCCTTCAAAGTAGCGTCAAACATTTCCTAAGAAAAAGATCACATGTAATCCTGCATGTAATACAAGTGTATCAGCTTTCATATCTAGAAAAGGATAAAACTGCAAAATGATGAAAAAATGTCCTCCTACAATAAAAATATTAAAAATCACCAGGATATCATTGGATAAATGGATTTTACACCACATTCATGGATAATCATTTGTCCATCCTTCACAATTGTGAACATAAAAATGATAATAATGAACTTCCCTTCATTGAAGAGCACTACGAAAGAATCTTTCATTTCTATGCATCTAACCAGGTTTCCAGCTCATATAACCAATATTATTTTACCTAAAGGGCTTTTAAACCATAAACATCTAAGAGCCACAGCATACTTATGTCTGGAAAGAGGGGCTATCATTTCTATTTTAGAGACATAACTTCAAAATGTAGCATAAAATATCTGCATTCAAAGAGATATCAGTCTTACCAGAGAACATATGTCCAACCACCAGCCACAGATGAGAGGGAAAACACCAATTTCTACCACCACTAACAATGACACCTACAGAGGGAAAAAAAATAGATTTGGGGTTTTTTTTAAATGTACATCATTTACTGTATCTGGTAATGTAGTTGTTTTTAAAGAGTGTCATACCTTGACAACTATATAGCATACTCCAAGCAAGCGACGAGATCTCTGAAATTTTACAAGTGCAGCCAAGCCCTATATAAAATGGTTAAGGAAGTGTCAATGAAATGCTGCTTGATAGGGATGGTTGAGAAGTTATTAAAAAGAGCATTGGTCAACAAGAAATTCTCAAGTAGGAAACCATGTATTCTCATAACACTGCAACTATATATAGTGTCTGTATAATGCTCATAATTGGGATGAGATAATATACTCTGAATTTTCTACTTATTCTGTCACAATGTAAGATTTTCAAATCTACCCTTCAAAAACATGTAGCTATAAGTTAAGCAACACTCCACAAGAACAGATCTGGAGGGACACTTAAGGAGAACGGGGTTATAAAGCACAGGAGGTTATGTTCTAATATAATGATTAGAAATTGTTTTTGTTATTTATTTATTATTTATTTACAGTATTTCTATCCCGCCTTTCTCAGCCCAAAGGCGACTCAAGACGGCTTACAAATTGGCAGCAATTTGATGCCACAATAATAATAAATACCACTAAAACATTTGTTACATCAGTGAATGACTGCACATGGGATTTGCAACTAAATGCTTCTTTAAAAGGAAGTTCTACAATATTAGAACAACGTCTCTTCCTAACAGGAACCTATTGCTCAATTAACCATCCAGACAAAGAGATCTAAGCCCAGCTTAACTAATACAGATGCATATGATCAATGTAGAGTTACCATCAGGGATCATTTTAACTACAATGAATATACCAGGAACACATGCCTTCCATGCTTAGACTTTTCCTTATTTCTGGAATGAGTTTCCTTCTGCCCTTACATCAACACCAACATTATCTACGAATAAGACTAACAGCCCTTCTTTAGTCAAGATTTGCAGTTTTGCATAGAGAACTAAAACAAGCACTTTTTAATTCAGTTTTCAGTATTGCAAAGGACAACAACCCTTATCTCCACCCACTTCTCTGTAATAATGCCTCCCACCCACATCTTCATCTGCAGCAGCAATCATTAACTATGATTGCCTCTACGGCATATCATTCATTGTTGTTTAATATTGTTGTCAAATTAATAAATGCAGTTCAGGCAAATAGTGGTAGATGGAATTCATTCTATAATATGAATGGAGAAATCCTTCAGATTGCTTTCCTACCACAGTATTCCCAATGTAATTGAGATTCTCATTAGTGTGTCCGCACCAACAGGATTTCCCCAACAGACAAAAATAATTCTTACTAAGTCTGAGAACATTGTACTCACGGCGACTATCCAATGTTTAAATACTAAATACATGAGCAGGGGGGCACTTAGGAAAGGATACATGGCACACAATTAAGGAGACTGCCAGGAGCACGTAGCCAACTATTGTTGTGATTAGGCCTTCAAAGTGTGATGCTTGAACCTGAGGAATACAGAAACATACACTGTACATGCCTTGAGACAAAAACCAGTTATTTTTCCTTATGAGAATAAATAAAGCATTATATATACTGAGATGTTACAAAAGATAATGCAACTATTTCCTACAGTCCAAAATATTCTGGACACAATTCAATACTTTTTATGGCTACTAACTATGCAGAATTGTTGTTGGGTTTGGTTTTTTTTACAAAACATTGTAATCACAGAAGCATTTCAATAACTTATCATCTGAGTATTACATGCTTATTAAACTACCAGAGATCAATAATACATTTAAACAGATTATTGGTGAAGAATTAATATATTAACACATTAACAGAATTTTTGTCCAGCTTAACCAATACAAGTATATATGATCATGTAGGCCTGCCATCCGGGATCATTTAACTACAATTAAGATACCAGGAATGATATGGCATACAATCAGGAAGAGTAGCACCTCTGTGGGTAGAGAAGAGCTGCAACTGATGGGGGGCCGAGTTCCTCTTAAAGCCCAATTTTTAGGACAGGAAGGTATGTGGGCCAGAAGCCAACACTAGCTATTCTCCTCAAACAAGACATTTTGGAGGTGGGACTTTAACTTTCATCCAATGAATCCAAAAATGCTTAGATCTTCTGAAGAGGCTCCAAGATTAGGTCCTTTACTTCAACAGCTTGAAGGTAGCAGTTTTAATGAAGTTTTATTTGGAAACGTTGTTTGTAAAGGCAGAAGGGGGAAGAGTACACTATCTCAAGCCATAGCTAGTCTAAGTCAGCAAAATTTGTTTCCTGCTCAGGGTGGCTTTGAGATCACATTTCAAAAATTGCTTTACTGATAATTAAGAAAAAATATGGATATTAGGGATGTGCAATGCTTTGGAGGTTTGTTTCATAATATGGAGATTTCTATGATTCGTTAATACACATCTCCAAATTACTAATTGGGAGGGGACTCTCTCTGAAACACTATGAAATGAAATGGAAGCCTTTGAAACATTTACATTAATAAACATTTGTTGTTTCAGAATGTTTCAAGCTGTAGTTTTTTTTAAAAAGAATCTTTAATTGAATTTTTTAAAAAAAATTCCTAAAAATCAGTAATGAATGAATCTCTCTGAAACTTAGCAGGATTTATGTCCTGCTTATGTTGTCTCATTGTGCAAAACATCAAGGGGATACCTCTTGTAGTTTTAAAAATTATTTGTAAAAACCTTTTGAAACTCCTAAAAAATCACAGAGTGACTGAATCACAGGATGACCAAAACGTTCTGAAACTTGGCCGATTTAATATCATAAATACGACCTACAACTTTCATCCTGATAGCCATAAAAATAAAGGAGAAATAAGCCTCTAAATTTTCCCTATTGCCACTAACAGAGCAAATCTTAACAAAACAATTACAAAGCTTTGGAGATTCGGATGATGAAACAACACAACCCCTTCTGAATCTTTATGGAACAAAGTGGGGGGCATCCGAATCTTTGAAATTAATTTCTAATCGGATTTCAGCTGCTTTACACATCTCTAATGGATATGGAAATAATAGGCATCAAGAAGGATATGATATTTTCAAGGGTATGGTGCCACATATTTTTGCATTTGCTTAATAGCTAGGTTGTTAACCATCATTCCCACCAACCATCATCCAAATATTGTGGCACAAATGGAAAACTTAGGCAGGGGCAATTTCTGAATTTCTGGTTTTCACTTAAGGTGCAAACAGCACTGGATGATGATGTGTCTCCGTGAAAGGAAGAATCAATCCAGAAACAAGATATTCTTTCTCAGAAAGTGCACCCTGCTGTAGCATTCTCAGAGAAGCATAAATTCCCTCCTCTATTAATGGAAACTGATGTCTATTCCTTCCCACTGATATTCTGGAAGAGATGGCAACAGCACTCTACTAGCACTCTCTTCGAAACGCACTGCTGTAGGAAAATACCCTGGATATTCTCACTCCTAAATGCTGGATTTTTGCAAGAAACTAAAGAACAGATTTTTTTATTTTTAACTGACAAAATGAAAATACTTACATATTCTTCAAAGCCTAGCCCAACAATAGAGAAGTGGCCAATGTGGTAGGGACAAAATGCTAGGAAATGAAAAACAAAACACTATGGAATGACTACTTTTGTCAAATGTAATACACGCCTTAAAATCATCCTTTCCCACCACACAGCAAAGGATAGAAATATTTCTGTTTCCTCAGGTTCCTCTACAACACATTTGCAAAATATATTGAAGTAGTGCTAGGTTGTATAACATTTATCACTAACTTCTAGGCTCCTCCATGTGAAATATAAGAAAAGATATCTGAAATCTGATTTATTGTGTCATTACTTTTTAAATATCAAGGTTCTTCCAATAGTGCTAAAGGAACTGTGATCATTGCTTTGAAAAAATCTTTCTTCTCCTGAAATTCATACATGTCTGCTGTGAGTTAGATCCCTGTCACATCAATATCCAGAAAAAAACTAAAAAAAACTGTTACTTACCAAACACAAGTATGAATAGTGTATTTAATGACACCACCCAGAATACATGTTCCTGAGAGAAGGAGGAAAGAAGTGAAATTAGGAATCAAAGTATTAAAAGTACCTGATAAATAACCTGAGTTTCTCATTTTCTAATCAATTCCTCTTCTACTTCTTTCCTGAATTATATGTAATGAGATATTGGTACTTCCAAAATAAAAAACCTAAAAATAAAAACGAGGGTCAACCTTTGTTACAAGGGCTTGCATGCTCACATTCCTGGTCGCCAAACAAATGCTAATAAAGCAAATGTAAGTGGTAATTTCAGCTGACATAAAATTTTAGGCGATACACTAAAATAAGGTGTTGAAAGTTTCCAGATTTAACATATTGGGATTTTACTTGTTAGCTATAAAAATACAAAGGGATAGTGCAGGATATAATTATAAAGAACTATTTTAATATAAAGAGACTTCACTTACTAGAAAGACTAGGGATCCATCAAGCCCAAGCATCTAGAAACAAGAGATAAATTCTGCAATGAGTAATCAACAGTTTCTACATGCCCAGAAGTTTCAAAGGTCTCTTAAGCCTCAAGTAACTACTACTCCCTGCAGCTTTTACAATACATAGGATCCAGAGAAACACAAGCCAAATTAAGAAATAACAACATTTCCTGTTCCTTCCTACTGTATTCCTTTTTTTGTTGAGTATTAGAGAACACTTTAGGACAGAGGTTCCCAATCTTTTTTTTTTTTTTTTTTTTTGACCAGGGACCACTCTCCAATACTGATACCAAAAGGGTTACGAATTGGTTTTTGGTCAACTTTAGATTCTGTTCGGTTATTTGAGATACTGATTCAAAAAATTGCATTGGATAGACCACACCAGCTCTAGTTTCCGATACTGAACATATGCCATCCAGCAGTCGCCATCTGCTCAAGCACAGAAAACCACATTTAATAAGCCTCAGCACTATAAGAGGATTTTGAAAAAAATCAGTTTCTCTCAGGGACCATATTTTAGTGCTTGCGGACCACTGGTGGTCCATGGACCACAGGTTGGGAACCACTGCTCTAGGACAGCATGGGATCCAACACAGCTGCTTCCTTTTTTAATGGGATCAGGAGTCACACTCAGAATATGACAGGAGTAGGCAGGCTCAAGGTGGAAACGTCTGCCAGAGCTAAGAGGTCTGGACTAGGTGTAACATGAAAACACAACTAACTAGCAAGCGGAAGCCTTAAAAACACAACAGCAGGACTAACTGCTTCAAGAGAAATGATCAGTAGAAGGAATACTTAACCCTTATGGTATTTACTATTTCCCTGCTCCAAATTTTCCTGTACAAGTAGTCTTTTCATAATGTATGTTTCATCTTTGCTCACCAATCCTAATCAACCCATCTCCAAATCATTTTTCTCTTGTTAAAAATATCACTGTTATCATGTGTAATTATGTAATGCATAAACTGACCAATATGAAGAGGAGAATACAATGTGAGGGTGAGAATAGGAAACTATCAATGGTTGCCAGGTTTGCAGGCCTAAGAATAAGCAGCCTTTGAGACACATAAGCCTTACTCACTCTTTCCCATGTGAGTTCTTCTGCAGCTCGATCCCATTCCAAAGCATTCCAGTTCATGTCATCTTATCAAATCAAAGAAAAAAAATTAAGATTTCTAGAGAAAAGTTCTGCAAGAATAGTAATCCATTACAATTTGACAGGGCCCCATATTACAATACAGTGTTGTACCAATAATGAAATAAGACCAGATGTTTCCAATATTCAGCCAGATGCTTACAGGTTGTCAACACAAAAATATATAGCTACCATTTTATTTGGCTTAAGTATGACAATCAGTATTCAGAAATGCCCAGGAAACAGAATGCTATTTCAATTAATACAAGCTTGAAATTGAATCCATCAAAATGCAATTCAACTGTTCTACAATGTAGCACTGATATTGTTGCTAAACAGTAACTAATATACCTTGAGCTCCATTGTTTGCATCTGCTGCATCTTCTACTACAACATCTTCTTCATCTTCATTGTCTTCCTCTTCTTCATCTGGTTGTTCTTCTTGGATTTCTGGATTTTCCCCTACAACAGCATTCTCAGCAGGCTGATCCACAGGCTGGTCAGGTGCAGCATTTTCAGCTCCGCCGTTTCCAGCACCTTGAGCCTGCAGGGCATAAATCAAGACAAATGCAGCTGAACTAAAGAGTTGTGCTATAAGAAATGTCTCCAGAGACATAAATTATCACTGTACCTTTTGAACATTAGGAAACCATTCAATTGATTTTCTTGCTTTTTAATCCCAAAATATAAACAAACAGTATATATGTAAATTACATTCCTAAACTGATGCATACGTGACAACTTCATATTCCAAAAAATTGTACCAGACACATTGTAAAACAAGTTGGTTTTAAGTGTGCTTTAGGGTTCTCTTCCCAATGAGTACATCCAGCATTCAAAAGCAACCTGATTTCCTTTTCATCCAACTTAATTCCCTAAAGCAGTGGATCTCAATCTGTAGGTTCCCAGGTATTTTGGCCTATAACTCCCAGAAATCCCAACCAGTTTACCAGCTGTTAGGATTTCTGGAAGTTGAAGGCCAAAACATCTGAGGATCCACAGGTTAAGAAGAACTGCCCTAAAGCAACATAAGTAACAAGGAAATCCTGAACAGAAGAGAGCATCTTGCAAGCTGCATCATCCAGAAACAGAATTGTATTAAAGGACACTAAGATATCCTAACCTTCTGTAGCAATTTGTATCACAGCTGTATGTACACAATTTTGCAAATACTATGACACTGGTTCAGCCTTACTAGCCTTACACAGTAAGCTTTAGCCTTGGGTTCTTCTGTTAACTGTTTTGCATGACCACAAGGAAGGGTTCTGAAATGTTTACCCCTATTTTTGTTAATCGGACTTTGCTATAACATTTATAATTTATGTGCAATTCCTACTATAGTTATTTGAAACAAGCAGTAAAAATTTTAACTGGCTTGTTTTCTTTATAAAGTAACCAACTCTCACTTGAATTCTCATACCACAACCGCTCATACTTTATCTAAAATGTAAGTGGCAGCTTTCAAACTCATCTTTGTTTTGTTGCAACAGAAAATGGATGGTAAGGCTTGTCGAAACTCATTTCTGAAACTTTAAATTATGGTTAGAACATTCAAAACAAACTGTTCTAAGAAACCTGATAATTAAAACACAAAGAAGCATTTTTGCCAGATGTGCACAATCTCTCCCTCCCCACTCTATTAATTTGATTAATTTTATAAGCAGTTCCAAACTGCAGGACAGACAAGAGAGAAAGCAAACTAATATGCAACAGAAAATGATTCAAGCTAAATTACAACTGACAAACTGAAGGGCATATTACCTCATTTGGTTGCCCAACATCATTGATGGCTTGCTGCTGATTTTGTTCCAGCCACTGCGGTGCTCCTCCATGGACAATTTGTTCACGTAACCAGACAAGACTGATAAACGCGCAGAGTGTGCATGTCACCACAAAACAACCTTGCAAACAGTCTGCCAGTAAGTTCTCTCTATGAAAGAGATAGCCAACACATTATATAAGCCTGCTATCACAACTGCTCCCACTGCAAACATTGCTCTTGACTTACAGAACCAGAAGACACTTTAGCTCATGGTAAAGCCCACCAGAATTTTTTTTTTGACAGATAAAATACCTTCTATAATAATATACTAGGAAGCCTGCAATTATTTCAAACCTACATCTTAAGTTGTATCAAACTGTTTACCAACCAAATAAAACTGTTGTTTTAAATACTGCATAGAGCAGTGGTTCTCAACCCATGAGTCCCCAGGTGTTTTGGCCTACAACGCCCAGAAATCTCAGCCAATGTAAAAACTGTTGGGATTTCTGGGAGTTGAAGGCCAAAATATCTGGGGACCCACAGGTTGAGAACCACTGGCATAGAGTTACTGTCTAGTTTCTCTCCATTGTCTCAATTACAGCTGCACTACTAATATGCTGATTAGTAGTGCAGCTGTAATCAAATTGCCCAATCAAATTACCCAAAATGTTAAATCTTACATTTTATGAATATTATCATTACCACCACTTGCTAGAAATTTAAAATTCAATTGTAAAATTGCACTCCTTCACAATGTGATCATTTTCTTATTACTCAGTAAAGTACACAGTTGAAACACTATTCCCTGATTACCCTACTCAATCATCAAGTATTTCACTCATACTTTTAGAATAGTAGTAATGGACCATAAATTGGAATATGTAGCATTAATTTCCATACATTCAAGAAAATGCAACAGCAATCAACACAGAAGAAAATCTGTGATTCCTTGAGAGGCACCGCAGAGAAAAGTTCATATTAGTTAGACTATACTTACGTTGAAAGCATATCTAACGGCAGTGTCAGTAGTGAGCTCACAGAGCCAGTAAACAAGCACTTGTAGATGCGGCCTAAAGAATAAATAATCACAATGCAATCAACAATATCTGACCACTTAAGTTGGATTCTAAAATTGTCAAATGCAACAAAACATGGCATGCTGGAGAATTCAACGTGCAGAGGGGCTATATTTCCTTGCAGTCCAATTCTGACATGTTCCAAATTCAACTTTTAAGATAAAGGAAATGTGCCAGACATTCCAAACTTCATCATATGAAGTTGTTAATTAACAAACAAAAGATCTGTGAGAATTTGCATCTGCATACTAATTCAAAGGAAAGGGAAAACATTCAATCAATTTTTTAAAAATACTTTCATTATTTCATAATGGCAACAATATTATCTCAGACATTTCCGAGCAATGTGCAGAGAGAATTAAAGAATCCAATTATCTAATCCTCAGCAACTTTTTAAAATCTAATGTTAGATTGTAGCTCCTCTCCATCTCATTCTCATAATTTGTGGACCACAATGTATGTAATGAGTTTGCTACTCTCTCTCTGCATGCATAACTTTCATCTCTGTGCCACTATCTACAACTCCAGCAAAAAAAAAAAAAAAAAAGACGTAAACGTACTATGAATTCTATAGTGCCTCAGAAGCCTGAGTGACAGGTTTATAGGTGTGCCACTGTTCTCTGTGCAAGCACAGACATCTGCAATGTCCCAGAATCACCTTTGAACTAGTCTGCATCTAGGTTTGATAGTTGATTATTTGATAATCAGTGATTGCATCCTGGTTATAACCAGAATCTAGGTGTCCACTAACAAGAAAAAAAAAACAAATACTTACATGCTGTAAGAGGTACAACTCCCAACCATGCAAAGGCCACAAGCGTATAGTGAAACCAGTATCGTATTGCCGTGCCAATACTTGTAACTAGTCCAGCAAATATGTCTTGGATTGGAAGCCGGGAAGGCATATCTGGGGAATAAACTAAAAAAAGGGAGAACAAAAATAGAAAGAAAACAATTTGAAACACTAACAGATTCAAGTAGGAAAACACTAGAAAAAGGTTTTTCATTTAGCAATTTGTAATTAGTGCAGAAAGATAGGAAACTCACTTACTACTGGTCCATCAGTATTAGTTACAATAATTAACAATGGGCTTCCAGAGTATCACAGAGGAGTCTCTTTTATTCCTACTAGAGATATAGAATTAAACCTGGAAGCTTCTGCTAGCTAAGCAAATGCTCTATCACTGGCCTATTGACCTTAGCAACCATTCCCATACTCAATTTTGTAGAAGAGCAGGAAGGATTTTACAAATTAGAGCATAGGCTCACAATATTACAGCTTTGTCTGCATGGTCTCAAAGTTGGAGGAACAGCTGCCTCTAAAATGGTGTCGCGTCTGCAAAGCCATTCTCAACCAAGAGCCTGCAGGTTCAGCATACTGATCTCGTAGTATGAACACTCAACCTGTTCTATAAAAGCAGGTTGATTCTGTCCTTGGCCACAGAAGGTCTGCTTAATTCTCCCATGTTACAATAAAGTCCTACAGCTGCCAAAGGAAGAATCTAACCGCAGTAACATTTCCACAATGGTATGGACACCATGCTACGTGAGGAGCGGCTCTGTGAGCTAGGCATGTTTAGTCTGGAGAAGGAAAGGTTAAGAGGACACATGATAGCCCTGTTGACAGGATATCATATTGAGGAGGGAGGAAGTTTGTTTTCTGCCGCTCCAGAGACTATGGCATGAAGCAATAGATTCAAACTATAGGAAAAGAGATTCCACCTAAATATCAGAAAGAGCCTACTGATGGCAAGAGCTGTTTGGAAAGGGAATATGCTACGTTGAAGTGTGGTGGAGTCTCCTTTTTTGGAGTTTTTTAAAATATATATATATATATATACACACAAAAAAAGTTGGATGGCCAGGCTATTGGGAATGCTATGCTTGTGTGTTTCTGTATGGCAGGAGGTTGGACTGGATGGCCCTTGTGGTCTTGTCCAGCTCCATGATTGGATGTTTCTATCAAATGCTGCTTATTACAGAGAACACAGTCATAGCTGCCTTTTTGTCAACTTGCTTGTTGCTATTTTGGGTAACTTATCCATCAATGTAAACTCTTTTCTGTTGTTCTATGTTTAAAAAGTCATTATCAAAAGGTTGAATTCACACATTTGCTAGTAACATAAATACTGTTTGAAAATACAAACAAAATAGCAAGATACTGTTTACATGCTGCTTGACTGATTTCAATTATTTTCAAGAGACTGTAGTAATGGTTGTAATCGAGCATTTAGTATGCAACACCAGAGATGGCTTAAATATGGTATATATATGGTAGTATTCCATCTTCTGAAGGTAAACTTGGCCCTAATCCAGTTACAGAGCCTTTGTACATGAAATTAACCATAATAAACTACTTAATGTAAACATGATATAAAGTCATGTCATATACTTACTTGGTGTGAAAGCAAATCTGTGTTTACATAATTCACAGTATTCTTTTCTGCTGTGTTTGAGCCACTGAACTAAGCTGCAATAAAAGATAACAATCATACTGGTGCAGCTGTAAAAGCAAGACATTTTTGAACAGAAGAAATTAGGAAATTTCAGCAAGATATACCTTTAAACAAGAACTGTCATTCGAATATTTGAGGACAGAACAAAAGAGGTAATGTCTGTAAAGTATTTTATTTTATTGCATTACAAATCAATAATATTGATCTTCAGTTATAAAACGTATTTTCTTCAACACCAACTAGGGCCAAAAAGCCACATATAAGTTTGTTTGGTTTTTTTTTTAAGGTGAAGCATCCAAACATAAAGGGTAAAACCTACATGCACAGTGGTTATTCCTGTTTTAATTACTCTCATTCTAGTTGCTGCCATTTGCTTGCACTAAAACAATTTGAATCCTATCCCTGATCGATCCACCAGAGGGGCATTACATGATAAAGGCAAAATATGCATGCATGCAAAAGTTATTCCAGATTCTGACAAAAGCAACTGTATCAATAAGACAAAAAAAATATATAATACACAGCATTTTTTAAAAAAAACCACAACATTACTGTATAAAAATGTCTTCAAAAGCAAACCCACTGTTGATCAATAATATCAAGTAATTACGTAAGAATTTTACCATCTTTTTAGGTAATTCCATTAACCATACTAAGATTAGACTACTATAAACTGTTTTTATTTTCTCTTCACATCTAGTGATGTCCCTGGTATTTAAAGCATGTACATGTGAAACCTTATTAAAACATTAAAAAGTTAACAATCACTAGCACTAATATGCAAAGTCAGTTGGAAAGTAATGAAATTTTGTTTCTTTATACAATTGTGAAACCACTCAATGTCCATAAGTGAAGCCGCATGCACCACTGAGCATAACAGGAAGAAAAACTTACCATTCTTGATGGATAAATTTAATACTGCCAGTGCATACACACGGATGATAGAGAGGCTTTTCTGGAGTTCCTTCAGACCGACATACCCTGCATATGTCTGTCGAACACAAACAAGCACAGTTAACATGGAATAAAATTATAAAACAGAGAATTGTAATTGTGAGATCATGTACTGTGCTTTGCTCAACATGAGATAACAGAACCAAAGCAAGACCAACTTTTGTATCTCAGATCTGAATAAGGTTTGTTTAATTTAAAATCACAAAAGATGATTAAAACAGTTTTTAATATGCTTTACAAAAAAGAGAAGGATGGGTTAAAAAACTTGTCATGATGAAGGCCCAAAATAACAACAATAGAAAGGAAGTATAGCAATGGTTAACTAAAAAATGCATACATCGGGGTTTTTTTTCTCCTACAGTGATTAATTACTAAACTTCAGTATGATATGCTAAAGGAGGAAAGAATGATGAAAAAGTAGTTGTGCAGCAATTATAGCTTTAGTAAAGCACCTTATATGCCCATTCTGCAAGTCTAAATCTACAATGGAATGAAAAACCCATGCAAAAAAATCAATAAAACCCAAAGACCTGAGCATTGTTACATAAAAATCTAAAATTAAATATAGAAAATAGTTACTTTAAGCTGTTAATTAGCATCTTGCATAAATCCATGCATGAATCATCTGGAGACAGAAGGCTGTGCATTTTCAAAGTGCAGACAATTCAATTTGGAACAGTCTGACAAAAGAAGAGATGCGAATACCATGCATCCTCTAGTATATAACTGACATTTTGCAAGAACAAACATGTGACATTTCAACATGATGGATCCCTTTTATATATATATATATAAAAAAGCATAACTGGTCAGGACCCATGTCTTTCTGTGTCAGCTTACTCATAGCTTAAGATAATGAAGTGAGGCTCTTCTTGAAGTATCCTGTGTACTGGCAAATGAGAGACCTTTCTCAATTTGGGTATCTCAACTATGGAACACCTTTCTCATGAATGTGGTGAAATACTGTAGACTGTTTGGCAGCAGTTCAAGGTATCTCTTTGCCAGTGTATTTTAAATTTAACTGGTTTAGCCTGTTTCAGAGATCTGTTTTTGGAATTAATTAAATTATGGGTTGTATAAAGTAAAACAAAATATAAACTCTGCAGGTAGTCAAGGCCTTTATTGATTACAATTCTGCAAATGTCTGCAAATTTTTTATTTACCTCAACCTCTTCTTCAGGGTAAAAAGTTTTTTTTTTAAATGGGGCTAGGGAGCAGGAAGTTCAAAAATGTAGCTATGTGTTTTAAGCCATTGTAATATATGATTAAACTTAAACTCAAAATAGAAACAATAGGCTTGATGAGGAATAGATGTAAGATGCAGGCATTACATGAACCCACCGGCACTGAGATGGTGAGCCCACCGGCACTGAGATGGTAAGCCCTATTTCCTCAGACCGATCAATGTGTATGTGTGTTTGTGTATACATTCCCAGGCAAGGACAAATTGAAGGCAGGTACAAAGGTGTTATTGCTTTGGGGTGATTCAGCAGGAGTAAGAGCTGGCTGGCTTCACGAAAGCCACTGGCAGTTCTTGCTGCTTTCAGTGAGTCAGAGCCTTCCACTGCCACATTTGCAAGGATCCAGAGGTCTTCCAACATAGTCAACCTAATACACTCCTTCCCACCATTTGACAGCAGCATGATGAGAATCCTTGTCCCTCTCTTGCCCCTTTTACTGACAAATCAAATGTGGGACTCAAAAAAGCAAGTTCCACTGAAGTCATTAAGTCACAAGGTACACTGCTGACTAGAAAAACATGACTGTGGCATAATAAATAAAATCTAAACTAAATCAGATTAGGGACAGCTTGAGATCATACCATTGTGCAGATTCTACCACAGACTGAAGGACCCTGAAATTTGATGAGGCTTGATCAAAAAATAATGCCCAAAATTTGTTTTCTCAGCCATTAACAAAGATAGAAAAATATACTTTTGCATGCTTGATATGTGATGATTTTGCCACACATGTACTGAGTTTCAGGTCATTCTGAGAGATTGCAGAACAATAGTGAACTGTTAAAAATGGCTGGATGGCCATCTGTCGGAGGTGCTTTGAATGCACTTTCCTGCTTTTTGGCAGGGGGTTGGTCTGGATGGCCCACGAGGTCTCTTCCAATGCTATGATACTATGAAATATCTGTTGCAGAATCTGTTACAATCAATGAGATGTAATTGAAATTTTGGTTCACAAAAATGAAAGAATGGTGAA
The DNA here is from genome assembly GCF_037176765.1 of Anolis sagrei. Taxonomy (NCBI): domain Eukaryota; kingdom Metazoa; phylum Chordata; class Lepidosauria; order Squamata; family Anolidae; genus Anolis; species Anolis sagrei. The sequence goes on from NC_090024.1 coordinate 104,181,967, forward strand.
CATCCACAAATGTCTATATGCCATTTATGGGAGTTGTACAGTCCACAGGAGCACTGTTGGGCAGGGGACTAAGAGAGCTAAAGCATCAGGAAGTACAGAAAACGAGCTCCATGTTCTGCTGTGTGCTGGATGTCCTACCACAGATAGCACTCCAGACATGTTGAACCATGTGGATGCCAATATTTGTGCAGATTGACATATAACAACACGGCAATTGGCCCTTTGGCTGTCTGTAAGCATTGGAAGTGTATATTCAATTATTGAGATTCTCGGATATTTGAAAATCTGCGCAAGATGGGTTCTGCAAAATCTCACAGCAGACCGCAATTCTTCTGAATTGTGGGAGAACTGTGATGTCAAGGCGGTGGCCTTTTTGTTCCGGATCGTTACAGGTGATGAAAGCTGGCTGCAGAATTTTGAGCTAGAGACAAAAAGTCAGCCAGTGCTTATGAAAATGTATTGCCCAGCTCCCACACACTGCACACACGTTTATGGATGTCCACCACACTCTCATTTTCTATCTTTTTTAATGGCTGAGAAAACAAATGTGGGGTGTTACTATTTGAATGACTCTCATAGATAACTCCTGACAGAATCAGATTAATGTGGTTCAATTTGCAATGGGCTTTGAGTTGAAATAAGAAAGAGAAGAATGGTTTCCACAATCATTTTGAGAGAGATAAGAGATGTCTTCTAAAAACTGACCAGAATGATCATTCTAATATGGAACTGTGCATCTAATATTGGCTAAACAGATGCTTGAAGGCAACCCAATAGTATGGAGACAGCAAGCCATCTCAGCTGTAGGCTTCAGATTCTAAAAAATCAATATTTCAGAAAATGTGTATGTTTACACTAATCTTACCTGGGATTCACTCCCTATCCAACTACTGCTCAGCTTCACAACAGCTAAATACTTCAATAAAGCTGCTGCATTAATAATATCCACTGGATATTCCAGTAAGTGACAAGAAAGCCAGTGTGGTACAATTCTTACAAATGCCAGGCTGTGTTTTAGAAAACTTTAGTCTCCAATGAGCTGTGGCATACATTGGGGACCACTGGGACAGTCATCCCCTTTCAGCCTGGTTTAGATCACAAGGTTCTTATAAGAACAAAGTGGGTAGTATGAGATCCATGTGTCCTACTTGGAACCCACTAAAGGAAAGGGAAGATATAAATGTAACTCATACATAAATAATAAAGAGACATCTTATCCTTTTAGATCATTTCAATAAGTGAACTCTCAGTTCTACCATGGATTCTCTACATGACTTTACACATTGAAACAGAACAATGTGTTCTATTTGTACTATGCACTATGACTCCCTGACAATCAAAAAGCAGTAATAAGAATGAAATTACCTTTAAGAAAATGATAAAACTAGAGGGAGGAGGGAGAAAGAGAAAAGACAACTGTCCTTGGTTTACTGATATGCAATTTAAAAACCGTGTTTCCTGTCACTAACAGCACATATATGCACACACAAATACCAAAGCTCATTAACAAATGTTACAAGCTATATCATATCTACAGACATCTCTCCAAGAAAACTAAGAGTCTTTATATATGCTGGGAAATTAACGCAGTTGCTGTTCTTGTTGTGTGCCTTCAAGTCATTTATGATTGATAGCAACCCAAAGACAAGTCTATCATAGGGTTTTCTTGGCAGGATCTGTTCTAAAGAGTTTGCTATTGCCCTCCTCTGAGGTTGAGGGGGTATGACTTGATCAAGGTATACTCTCTCAACCAGGGATTCAAACCCTGGTCTCTTGAAGTCCTAACCCAACACTCAAACCATTACAGCGATTGATTCAGTTAAAGCAATCTCCTGTGTTATTTTTCCTATCCATTTTCAAAATATGTATGTGGAAGAGTGGTTAAAACCATGCTTACACACTTTCACTAAAGACAATTTAAATAATTATAAAAAGGGAGCTCATTCTTGATCAGAAATTTAAATCAAGTGTCCCATATACACTTTATGCGGTTTCTAAATAATGTACAATTGCTTGGTTACCATAATTAATAAAGACAATTTACAATTAAAATCAATTATTTACACAATCAAATAATGTATGCTTGATATAGCCGCATTAAAAATAATGCTTAGGACAAGCAGCAAGAATAAGAGTTTTAATTTGGAGTAAAATTTAGGGAATACATTCACAAAGCTGCTCACTGAACATAGTTGCCCTCCTTTATTTCCAGACTTTCTGCTTTTTGTTTCGGTTCTACATCTTTTCATGTATTGCACCATTCCCTGGCCATCTTCCAATTTCACATGAGAAACCCAAATCAGCTAACAATCACAAACCTTTGCTCACTGCAGCCTATGTGTCTTTGCCTGTTTGTAAATAATTTCCCAGAAACATCCAGAAGCACAAACTGATAGGCAATTATCTTATATAGAAGTTTATTTTCATAAAACAAAAAATGTTCTTTGTATATATGGAAAATAAATATTCACTAGAGGGTAAGTGATCAAATTGCAGAACTCAGCATAAAAGGAAATAAGATCATGAAAAGTGAGTTATATGCCAGATGACATCTCCTGAAATAAAGGCCTGGATGTCAATGGTTGTGATGACTTGCCTCTAATAGCAATATCGTATTATATACAGTTCTGCAGTATACTGTATTTATAAAGACAAGCAATGAACAGTTAAAATACAAACCCTAAATTGCTTGGGAATTTACTGTAATAACAAACACCAACAGAAACATCTTTCCTAAAGTTACCCTACCTGCAGTTTCTTAACAACCCTGCAAATAATAATAAAATTATTATTATTATTATTATTATTATTATTATTCATTTTGGCTATGAGATACTGTGCTAAAGGCCACTAACTGCAAAACCATACACATATCTAATCAAAACACCATATTTATTGCATTCAATAAATAGGCTTCCTTCAAAGAAAGTAGGTATAGGTATGCTCAATCAATGACCTTTTTTTCTGAGCTGGATTTCACTGTAGATTCCTTTTCCATTGCCAAGCTCTACAGACTACCAGCTAGTTGCTGTTTCCAATTTTCGATGCGTTCTCTACACGAACTAACAATAAAAAACCATTTGATTCATACATGCTTTAACATCAGGTTTTCTTATACTTCAAATATGTCTTCTTGGATAGAAGAAACATCATTCACATAATGATTTTAAGGAATCCTGTCAAACTTTCTACATACATACATACGCACACACACATATACACATTAGCCATTCTTTATGAGAAACATGAACCTTAGCAACAGATTCAGATGTGTTTCTGAAGTACTTAACAGACCCTGATGGTAATATTTTCCAATTCATTTCCCTGTTAAAAAGGAAAACACTCATTGTTGGAAGAAGTTGTATGTAAACAGCCTTTCTACAGTTTCTAAAGAAATATTAAAACTGCTACCTGCATAGGAACTATAATGCTAATCACGCATTTAGATTGCTAACACTTCAGTAGAAACTGTCTTCAAAAGCAATATGCTAATTCAAACAACAATTCATACACATAGTGAATGAATACCTCAAGTAAAATGGGGGTTCTTTATATATAAAATAGACTGTACTTGATTGATACAACATATTGAATAAAAGTTTCCATTTTTAGAAAAAATAGCATATTGGTCACTCATAGTTTAAGCCAGTTATACCCACTAAACAGTGTCCAAAAGAGTGTCGCCAATAAAAGACAGGGGAAGCTTTTAAAGTAAAATAACCAGTTTTTAAAAGGGTAAATATTTATTTTATTATTTATTTGGAATATTTGTACCCCGCCTTCCTACGCGTGTGGACTCAAGGCGACTTACAACATAAAACATACAAATTCCAACAGTTAAAATATGTAAACAACAATAAAACATGGTAAAAACATACATCAATTAACAAAAAATAGACTCCTCACTAAAAGAATACTCCCAACTGTGTACCGTATGCAAAATATCTGTGGTTTCCCTTCATTCTAGCCTCATTTAATATTTGCCAATTTTGATTCTTTCACTTTTTGAAAAGAAATATAATTTTTACATGTGAGTAAAAAAAACCTGCTTTATTTTCAGCTTCTAAACTAAACCAATCACCAGAACCCCACTGGAGACCTAGGCAGACATAAGCAACCAGGAGTCTTTCTAGCACAGGTACTTTTTCACAAGTTGCATAAGCAGCAATCTTGTGTAATGCTTTTCCCTGGGCTGCACAACAAGTACCAGAGGGCAGCAGTCAAAGCTCCAGCCCCAGAATCAGAAAGGTTACTGAATGGCCACTCTCTGAATGGATAGTGTAAGGTTAGAATTGAGTACACCAGCAGAACTCCACTGCACCCTCACCTTAAGCCTCCTTTCCAGACCTCTGTGAAACTGCTCTAGGGGATCTTTATTTTTCTACCAGCATTCAAGATGCTCTCAGACTAAGTAGCCAAGAAAAGTATCTGCAACTTCAGCGGGAACATCTTCAGTGTTACTTTGACAACCTCATGAATTTCAGAGTTTTCTTACACAAGGAATGCTCAGAGATGATTTTTCCAATTCTTCCTCTGAAACTGAGCCCACAGTACATGGGCTCAGTTTCAGAGGAAGAATTGGTATTCACTAGCGGTTTTTCTAAGTAATTTTTTTAGTAGTTATACAGGGTGACACAAAAGTCACAAAGGAGTATAGTATGCTATGGTATTGGATGCCATTTACAAAATTTGATTTTTCACACTTAATGTAAATGTATTTCCTAGATATACTGTATATGTTTCTATGGTATCGAAATTGAAAACAAAACAAATAAATACTGAAACCCATTTATGACTCTGTATAATAACTGTCATTACCCAATTTGGAGAATATTTGTTTTAAAAAAGAGAGTTTGTCTAATACTGGGAAAAATAACTAACAAGTAGCTATATTTTGGAAAATGCAATCAATTTTGATAAAAGGGGATGTAGCTTTCACCATCTCTCAAAATATTTTTAAATTTAAACCTAACAGAGAAGGAGAAAATATCCGCACCACACACTCTCTAGCTTTGAATCAAGTTTTTTTTCTCCCAGCAAATAATTTATTTCTCAAAAGATATTTAACTTGCTTGTAGCAAGATTTTTTTTTAAAAAAAAAACTTGCACTGACTAAGTATTGGGGATTTTATTCACCCCCATGAGAATATCAATAAATTGAGTGTAAGGTTAGAACCGAGGCCCCTTCTACACTGCCATATAAAATAGTATGTAGCTAAAATTTGGGGAGAATGGCTACACTGTAGTTCCATTTCTGTGCAGATGTTTCAACAAAACCTATCTGTGAGGGATTAAGATGTTCAGTCCAAATGTGTGGGATTACTTTTTAAACTAAGTTGCGCATTTTCCAGTACATGAAAATGGTTGTTACTAGACTTTTACGTTATTCTCTGAGACCAGGCTTAGAACATCCTTTAAAATTACAAGGCAAGACCTTAAAATGAATTGACTTTAAAAAGAAGTTTAAATTAAATTATGCTTCAGGGAGCTTAAGAAGCAGCCAAGAGATTTCCGTTCCTATAACCATTGTGGCAATCAAGCCATTGCATATATAGTAGAGCATAAAAGAAAATAATGGGACAAAGGAAGCCATTTATGGTGGGAATATTAGATATACCTTTATTAAATGATGACTTATACAAATCTCAAAAAAGAAGTTCAGAGTAGTGCATTTCTCACCATCTATGTACACTATGTCATTAATTTCAAGGAAAAGAGCATGGCCAAGTTAAGTTTTGACTCCAACCTCCAATTATGAAGTAAAAATATATACCTGCAGCCTTATTATTGTAATAGAAAACAGTTAATGCAGAGGAATTTGTAGTACTGCATATATGTTATCAAGTCATTGAGTATTTGTAGGAAAGTGCAAAGTGGAAGAAGATGGATGTGGACCTGTCCGAATTCGATCAAAGGAGAAATCCCCTCCCTTTTTCTGGGCCATAAGAAGAACAAACAATGGCCAGGCAATCTTCAACGTTCCTGTATACCACTCCACAGATTAGGAGCTCTTACACCACCTCATAAAATCATATAGTTGGAAGGGGCCTCACAAACTACCAAGTCCAACTTCCTGCCCAGTGCAGGATCTCCAGCTACATGACAACTGAAGGAAGTGAAGCAACTTCCACTGTATTTAAATACAGATCAATGATCAGCTGAATTACTACATTATAAAGTCTGCTTTTTAAGATCTAATTCCTGAGCATGTTTTATTTCTCCTTTCCAATCCTCTTTTCTTGTGTGCCATCTCTTTTAGACCACTGCTTTCCAGTCTACATGTGTGAGACAAGCCATAATTTTTCCAGTGGGTCAGGGATTGGCAATAAATGTGTGTCCATTGAGTGCAACTATTTCTTTCTTTCCAGGGACTGCTTTGAGAAGCACCATTTTTTAATGTAAACCTTCAGGCAGGAGTCTCTATTTCTTTACTCTGTAAGATATACCAGAATAAACCTTAATGAAATATTCACTGGATGGTTTTAAGTTCAGTATCAGAGAAAGACAGGAACACAGAATTTGTCTTACTCTGTTTCAGACAACTGTTCCATTCCACTCATTATTACCAGATCCTCTATAACCCCACACAGAAATCCCTAGCTTTCCCTGTTTGTGTATTATATATATCCTAAACTAGTCCGACCATGCTTTACTTTGGAAGTCAGATGAGAGCAGATGTAACTCAAGTGATTTGGTGATAACACCACCTGTTTCTTGGGCTTCATCTACACTGACCATTGGATGCAATTCGAAGCTAGCTTCAAACTGTGAGGTCAGACAACAAACTTCCACAAAAGCATGTGAACTAAAGCCCTTAGTGTGCATCAGCCCTCTATGTAATCACTATTCGATCATCAACCCGATTCTAGGATTTCATCTATAACCATCTGCATAGTGAAACCACTTTCTTCAATGCCAGTTTGGAATTGCACTAATCGTCAGTGTAAATGTCATAGTTCTACACACATACAAAACAAACTTGCTCTTCCCTTAGATAATGACAAAAAGAGTATATTAGTGCGGAAAGTTCACATTATCTTGACAATCAATGCCAATAATAAACATGTTGGGTTTTTATTTTAAAAATCAAGATCTGAGCAAGTGGCAGCATTTAGTTTCACTCTGGTGTGTCTCAGAGACTAATATTTACAGTGACAGGAGCATTATCGTGCAAACGTACTGCAACCTTAGAAAGCTTATGCCAAAATAAGTGTGCTTACTCTCCAACATTGGGTTCTGCTTGCTTTTGTTGCAACAAAGCACTCACACCCTTATACTTTCCAAGCTGCCCTGGCTGCGTTGTTTAGGAGAGAAGCAGTTACACTCCCCTCCATACACCAGGAGGCACGAAACTTAGGAGGAGGCCATCCCATTTGCTTTCAGTGAAAACTGCTTTTTCCTGCAGCCACCTCACCTCACCGAAAGGTTACGTAAGAGACATGCCAAGCTGGGTTGCAGCCAGCAACTCCATGCTTGGCTTCAAAGCAACCCTATGGGGCAGTTTTCAAGCGAAAGAACCGGGTCAGTCTGTTCTCATATAAAACTAAAGGGGGGAGGAAGGGGGGCACCCTTCTTTGCCACCCAGGAGTATTTTCTCTCTCAATCTCTGTCATTCTCCTTCTCACACACACTTTCTGCAAAAATCACAAAACTGTAGACCCAAGGAGTCAAAACACAGCCCCAAATAACCCCACCACAGCATCCCCAGGTTTAATCCTTTCCTCAGCAGCAGCAACAATAACAACAACAACAAGGAGGAGGAGTTGGGGCCAACTACTCCAAGCCTAATATCAGTGGGGCAGTTTTCAAGAGAATGAACAGTGTTAGTCTGTTCTCTATAAAACTAAAGGGAGTAAAGGGGCACCACTCTTCTCGGCCACCCTGGAGAGCATCCTCTCTTCCTCACAAACTCTCTCTGCAAAACCCACAACACTCACACCTTATACTGTGCACCCTAGGAGGCACAACAACACAGCCCCAAATAACCCACCACCATAGACACACTCTTAGTGCGACTATATATTGAAAAAAAAAAACCCTCTTGCTCTGTTTAAGCTTTTCCTCTGCAACAGCAGCAGCAACAATGTGGGATTGGGGCCAGTTTTGGAACCTGGGTGTGTTGCCCCTTTAAAAATGCAACCCTGAAATCTCCAGGGTCAGTTGCAAATGAGACACAGAGGCCCCTTCCACACAGCTGAAATCCCACATTATCTGCTTTGCACTGAGATATATGGCAGGGTGGACCCAGATATTCCAGTTCAAAGCAAATATTCTGGGTTATATGACTGTGTGGAAGGGCTCTTCCAGACTGGCCCAATATCCCAGGATCTGATCCCAGGTTTTCTGCTTTAAACTGGATTTTATGAGACTGCACTGCCAAATAATTTGGGATAAACAAAAAACCTGGAATCAGATCCTGAGATATAGGGCCTGTCTGAAAGGGCCCTGAGAGCTGAAGAGAAGAAAATACAACAGATTTCTTTGCAAATAATGTCTGTCGGTAGCAATGGAATAAAACAGTCACACTGGAATGGCGCTCCAATGAGGCTTTTATAGGATTTGCAAGTATGATTAACACTTTCACACATTTTCCTTTCACATTCCTCTTTTCCTTTTGTTCTTTTAATTGGTTATTTATCACAACACTTCAATATGCATTGAACACCATTTGGACTTTCTGCATCCTGTTTGAACTTTCTTCCTTTCCTTTAATATTTCACATCTTCCCAACAATTTCCCGATTACAGATCATTCAATCCATCAAATACTATTTGGACTTTCTGAGTTCTGTTTCAACCTTCTTCGAGCCCTTCCAGACAGGCCCTATATCCCAGGGTCTGATCCAAGGTTTTCTGTTTATCCCAGATTATCTGGAAGTTCGGACTCACATAATCCAGTTTAAAATAGGAAACTTGAAATCAGGGCCTGTCTGAAAGGCCCCTAGTTTCTTTTTTTTTTTTTTGTCGCGTCAGGAGCAACTTGAGAAACTAAGTGACTAAAAGAGACACTTTATTAATCAAACCTTCTATTCTTCATACTACTATTAATAAAAACCTCTTCATCTTCATGCTATTATTAAACCTTCTACTCTTCCTACTATTACTCTTTATTAATCAAACCTTCTACTCTTCCTACTTACTCTTTATTAATCAAACCTTCTACTTTTCATATGATTACTATTTATTAATCAAACCTACTCTTCGTACTATTACTATTTATTAATTGAACCTTCGACTCTTCCTATCACTATTAGTCAAACCTTCGACTCTTCATACGATTACCCTTTATTTATCAAACTTTCTTATTCTTTATACTCCTAATAAAAACCTTCTACTCTTCATGCTATTATTATTAATCAAACATTATACTCTTCCTACTATTACTCTTCATTAATCAAACCTTCTAGTCTTCCTACTATTGCTAGTAATAAAACCTTCTACTCTTCATATTGTTACTATTAATCAACCCTTCTCCTCTTCATTCTATAAATCAGGGGTTCCCAACCTGTGGTCCATGGACTACCAGTGGTTCGTAAGAACAAAAATATGGTCCGTGGCCTCGCCATTACTACACCATTGCATCAAAACCATGCAGCAATGAGAGCAACAGGTCTCGTGAAACCCTCATATAATGCCGAGGCAACTAGGATGTTGGGAGGGGAGAGGCTGACGACCCATGAAAGATTACTACTACCACATCGGCTCTAGATTAATAAATATGGTTTTCTGTGGGCGAGCAGATGGCAAGTACTGAATGGCATATGCTATGTATCAGAAACTAGAGCTGATGTAGTCTATCCAATGCAATTTTCTGAATCAGCACCCCAAATAATCAAACCGAATCTAAAGTTTACCAAAAACTGATTTGTAACTCTTTTGGTAGTAATGTAGGAAAGTGGTCCCTGGTCAAAAAAAGGTTGGGAACCACTACTACAAATCAACCCTTAACTCTTCATAGTATTACTATTCATTAATCAAACATTCTACTCTTGTCCTGGGCCCCTTCCACACAGCTGAATAAAATCCCACATTTTCTGCTTTGTACTGGGATATGTGGCAGTGTGGACTCAGACATCCCAGATCAAAGCAGACATTCTGGGATATAGGGCTATGTGAAAGGACCCCTGGTCCACTGTCCCCTTCACCAGTAACTCTATGCCTATCCTCAATGAGGCAGTTTTCAAGAGAAAGAACAGGGGGCCTTCCACACAGCTATATATCCCAGAATATCAAGGCAGAAAATCTCACATTACCTGAGTGTGGACTCTGATAACCCAGTGCAAAGCAGATATTGTGGGATTTTCTGCCTTAATATTCTGGGATATAGGGCTGTGTGGAAGAGCCCTGGGTTAGGCCCCTTCCAGATAGGCCCTCTATCTCAGGATCCGATCCCAGGTTTTCTGTTTATCCCAGATTATATGGCAGTGCAGACTCATAGCAGAAAACCTAGGATGAGATCCTGGGATAGAGGGCCTGCCTGGAAGTGCCTTATGTATACATTTTCATATGAAAATCAAGGGAGGGAGGGGCCACGCTCTTCTTGGCTATTCAGGAGCAGCTTCCTTGCTCTTTCTTCCTCTGCAAAACCCCTTAATAATAACAACAACAACAACAACAACAACAACAACAACAACAACACAATAATACTTTATTGGTTGTTGTAGGTTTTTTCGGGCTATATGGCCATGTTCTATATGGCCTCCTGACATTTCGCCTGCATCTATGGCAAGCATCCTCAGAGGTAGTGAGGTCTGTTGGAACAAGGAAAATGGTTTATATATCTGTGGAATGACCAGGGCGTGACAAAGAACTCTTGTCTGTTGGAGCACCAACAAGCCACACCAAACAACTGCCAGGCCATCAAATGCTAATCAAGATGGTCAGTTGAAACATCCCAGGTGTTGGGAAACAACACCTAGCTCCAACAGACAAGAGTCCTTTGTCCCACTCTGGTCATTCCACAGATATATAAACCCTTTTTCCTAGTTCCAACAGACCTCACTACCTCTGAGGATGCTTGCCAGAGATGCAGGCAAAACGTCAGCAGAGAATGACTCTAGAACATGGCCATATAGCCCCAAAAAAACCTACAACAACCCAGTGATTCTGGCCATGAAAGCTTTCGACAATACATTAATACTTTATTTATATAATATAATATATATAATAAATATTATATATAATATTTACATAACGTAATATCTCTCTTTGAAAACCCTATACCAGTTATATCCTACCTTGTTCATACCCAGCGTTTATTTTTTTAATTTTTAAACTTTTACATTTGGCCTGGCCATAGGTTTTTAAATCTTTGTGTGTTACTGTTTATTGGTTATTGTTTATATGTGATTTATTTCAATTGTATTGTATTTATTGTTTTTGTTTATTGCTTTTGTTTATTGATGTACTGTTGGGCTTGGCCTCATGTAAGCCGCTCCGAGTCCCTTGGGGAGATGGTGGCGGGGTATAAATAAAGTTGTTGTTATTATTATTATTATTATTATTATTATTATTATTACTACTACTACTACTACTACTACTACTAGTCGTCCCCTGACACGCGTTGCTATGGCCCAGCCTGGTGATTTGGAAAATAAAGTAATGGTTTCTAATATATGTAATTCCTTTATGCTTGTGGGTAAACAGTATTCTTTGTTGTTTCTATGTCAGTGTTGATGTGGAGATTGTCTGGTTTGCCTACTCTGGAACATGCGACATATAATTGTCCTTCTTTAGGGGTCCCTTTCAAATCGATGATACTATGTGTATGTGTGTGTAACTCATATATATCTATCTATATCTATGGCTGGATGGCTCTTTGTCAAGAGGGCTTTGATTACGTTTTCTTGCACTGATGAAGGGAGTTGGACTGGATGGCCTTAAGTATGGGGGTTCTGTGTGAGAAGTTTGTCCCAATTCTGTCGTTGGTGGGGTTCAGCATGCTCTTTGATTGTAAAGGTAAAGGTAGTCCCCTGACATTAAGTCCAGTCATGTCTGACTCTGGGGTGTGGTGCTCATCTCCATTTCTAACCCGAAGAGCCAGCGTTGTCCGTAGACACCTCCAAGGTCATGTGGCCGGCATGACTGCATGGAGCGCCGTTACCTTCCCGCCGGAGCGGTACCTATTGATCTACTCACATTTTTCATGTTTTCGAACTGCTAGGTTGGCAGAAGCTAGGGCTGACAGCGGACGCTCACGCCGCTCCCCGGATTTTACTTTGATTGTAGGTGAACTATAAATCCCAGAAACTACAACTCCCAAATGTCAGAGTCTATTTCCCCCAAACTCCATCTGTGTTCATATTTGGGCATATGGAATATTCGTGCCAAGTTTGGTCCAGATCCATCGTTTGAGTCCAAAGTGCTCTCTGTATGTAGGTGAACTACAACTCCCAAACTCAAGGCCAATGCTCACCAAACCCTTGTAGTATTTTCTGTTGGTCATGGAAGTTCTGTGCCCCAAGATTGGTTCAATGCCATAATTGGTGTTCAGAATGCTCTTTGATTGTAGAGGAACTATAAATCCCATCAACTACAACTCCCAAATGACAAAATCATTTTTATTTTTTTTAGTGAAGGACATACATTGGGTTATTATGTTATTATGTGAACCGCTGTGAGTCGCCTTCGGGCTGAGAACAGCGGTATATAAGTAAGGTAAGGTAAATAAATAAATAAATAAATAAAGAATATTAAATAAATAATAAATAAATATTAGGTGTAAATTGTCCAAATTTGGTGTAAATTTGTCCAGTGGTTTTTGAGTTCTGTTAATCCCACAAACGAACATTACATTTTTATTTATATAGATTATTATTATACCGCTCTATCTCCCTGAGGGGGCCTCTGGGCGGTTTCCAAGTAACATCACCAAAACATAACAGAGTAAACAACATAATATAAAATTAACAAAACAAAATAAGCATAAAATTATCACAATAACACATACAGAGGAATTAAAAACCCGGGTCGAGGTTAGTGCAAACTCAAAATATGAGGGGATTGGGAAATAAGTACAGTGCTATAATAGGCTAACAACAATAGCAGGTATAGGTCTGTGGCTGCTCATTTCCAGGGATGACCAGGGTAATAGGTAGGAAGTATAAGGCCATATTCAATAATGTTTGGGGCTGGGTTAGAACTGGTCATTCTCAAAGGCTCTTACGAAAGGAGGGGAAGGATGGGGCCTGTCTTACTTCCCCTTGCATGGTGAACCTCCACCCAGCCCCAAATGACCCCGCCAGCATAGGCCCAGCGTCCCCATGCTGCCCTCCTTGGAACCCAGGCAGACCCTTGGCCCTAAACAACACACCGCAGGAAGACACGCCTCCATGTTGGCGTTGAGGCTCTGAAGCCACAATAACATCCCAGGCCACGACACTAGAGCTGTGCCTCCCCCTCACAGGCCTAGGCCGCTGGGTTGTTATTATTCCTTATCTCCCCTTCCCCCTCCCCCTCACATACACAAGCGCGCGCACGCTACAAGGTGGGACCAGGCGGCCTCCCAAGCCCCTCCAGGCCGTTACCTTCCTCGGCGGTCTCCATCTTGCCCGGTGACGCAGGCCGGCGAGGGGCGAAGGGAAAGCGGGGCGGGACCGAGGAGGAGGAGGAAAAGGAGGAGGAGGAGGAGGGCACCAGGCGGGCGGGAGGGCTCCCCCTGCCGCCCCGCCCGCGTCACTGCCTCGCGCCTTCTGACTGGCCGCCGCGACTCCGCCCGAAACAATGCCTCAGTGACGTCACTCTTTCTCTCTCAATCGCAGAGGACGAGCGGCCGCGAGGACGGCGGCCCAGTGACCCACATCGTGCCGCCAGCGGGCGCGCGCGCGTTTCCCGGGCGCATAGATTACTGCTTCGATACATAGATAGATACCCACGCTCTATCCGTCAGACATTTTGGACTTCAACTCCCAGAAGCCTCGGCAGCTGTGGCTAAGCTGGAGGAATTCTGGGAGCTGAAGTCCAAACGCCATAATGTGCTGAAACTGCTTCTAGCCCTCTCACATTGCATTTGCGATCTTTGCTCTGTGTATTCGAATGGCATTCTATTTTATAGGTATGTTTGAACTGTGTTGTGGCCTGCCTGGAGCTGTGAGGCGAGTCGAGTCACAAGATTATGATAGTCATGTATAAATACGTGTGTTGGACGGGTGTCCAATTCTGGGCTCCACAAGTGAAGAGTGATATTGACAAGCTGGAATGTGTCCAGAGGAGGACAAGTAAAATGATCAAGGGTCTGGAGAATAAGCCCTATGAGGAGCGGCTTAAAGAGCTGGGCATGTTTAGCCTGCAGAAAAGAAGGCTGAGAGGAGACATGATAGCCATTTTTTTTGTGTCAGAAACTGCAAGTCGCTTCTGGTGTGAGAGAATTGGCCGTCTGCAAGGACGTTGCCCAGGGGACACCCGGATGATTTGATGTTTTATCATCCTTGTGGGAGGCTTCTGTCATGTCCCCGCATGAGGAGCTGGAGCTGGTAGAGGGAGCTCATCCGCCTCTCCCCAGATTCGAACCTGCGACCTGTCAGTCTTCAGTTCTGTCGGCACAGGGGTTTAACCCACTGCGCTACCGGGGGCTCCTCATGATAGCCATGTATAAATATGTGAGAGGAAGCCACAGGGAGGAGGGAGGGAGCTTGTTTTCTGCTTCCCTGGAGACTAGGACGCGGAACAATGGCTTCAAACTACAAGAAAGGAGATTCCAGCTGAACGTTAGGAAGAACTTCCTGACTGTGAGAGGTGTTCAGCAATGGAACTCTCTGCCGCGGGGTGTGGTGGAGGCTCCTTTGGAAGCGTTTAAACAGAGGCTGGATGGCCATCTGTCGGGGGTGCTTTGAATGCGATTTTCCTGCTTTTTGGCATGGGGTTGGACTGGATGGCCCATGAGGTCTCTTCCAACTCTATGATTCTAACATATTATATAATGTTAATAGTACAATGTACTGGAAGTGTATTATATATATTGTGGTATAACAATATAGTACAATATAATAATATAATAATTTTATACTACATATTAAATATTATATTGCAGGATAGTGGTGTAGTACAATTTAATTATAATACTAATGTGCTGTGCTATTAATATATATATATATATATATATACACATATAATAATATAATGTAATACTAATAATACAATGTAATAATAAATAATACAATAATACTATTAAATATAATTCTACTGATAATATATAATAATATAATAATTGTATATTACATGTAATATTACTAATAATATTACAGCATAGTGGTATAGTACAATATAATATATAATACTAATATTGTGCTGTCCTAATAATATATACACATGATATTAATAATAATATAATGTAATACTAATAATACAATATAATAATATATAATAATATTATAATATAATAATGCTATTAAATATAATACTACTGATAATATATAATAATATAATAATTGTATATTACATAGAATATTACTAATAATATTGCAGCATAGTGGTATAGTACAATAATATATAATACTGATATTGTGCTATGCTAATAATATAATATATAGATATATAATATTAGTAATATAATGTAATACAATATAATACTAATAATACAATATAATAATCAATAATACTAAAATTGTGCTGTGCTAATTCTATATATATATATATATATATATATATATATTATTAATAATATAATGTAATACTAATAATAATACAGTGTAATAATATATAATAACGGAGGGCTATTGGGCGAACAACTGTAGTGTAGATCTTAATCTTATGTTGTTTGGGCATGTTTGAGTCACACAGAATGCCAGTGGTTTGCTGCCATTTCACTGGTTGCATTTATTCATGACCATACGTCTGGCACATATGGTCACGAATATACAAGGGAGCGCTAGAGAGTATAGTCCATTCTATAAGGGTGGGATTTATCCTGGGATTTATAGTTTGGAAAGGCACCAGCACTCTTTGGCAGAGAAGAATAAAGACCTGGTAAAACTACAGCTCCCTTATTTCCATAGCATTGAGCCGCAGCAGTTAAAGTGATGTCAAACTGCATCAATTCCACAGTGTAGATGTGCCCTAAACCTCCTTTGGATCGTATGTGATTCATGGATCTCCATAAGTCGACATGCAGCACACACAATTATGAACGTGGTATTATAAGGTAAAGGTAAAGGTTTTCCCCTGACATTAAGTCCAGTCGTGTCTGACTCCGGGATGTGGTGCTCATCCCCATTTCTAAGCCGAAGAGCTGGCATTGTCCATAGACACCTCCAAGGTCATGTGGCCAGCATGACTGCATGGAGCACCAGTAACTTCCCACTGGAGCGTTACCTATTGATCTACTCGCATTTGCATGTTTTCGAACTGCTAGGTTGGCAGAAGCTGGGGCTGACAGTGGAAGCTCACACCGCTCCCCGGATTCAAATCTGCTAACTTTCAGTCCAAAAGCTCAGCAGCTCAGTGGTTTAACCCACTGCGGGCTTGGTATTATTTAGTTTTTTTTTCAAATTTGGTAACAGCTTGAGTCAGTGCTCCTTATGAGAATGAGAGAAGAAACCTACTCATCTGTTTGCTGTTGAGGATACTGGGCTTGACAGTTCCTTGAAGTTGAACTCTATGTTCCAGTCTTGGACAGCAATGGCTCCCAAAGTGACCCATTTAAGGTGGAATCAGGTGTCAAATAGGGATGTGTTATTGCCCCAACTTTATTCTCCATCTTCGTCGCTATGATACTTCACCTTGTTGATGGGAAACTTCCCACCGGAGTGGAAATCATCTATCGGACAGATGGCAAGCTATTCAACCTCAGCAGACTGAAAGCCAAAACCAAGGTTACAACAACAGCTGTTATAGAACTCCAGTATGCTGATGACAACGTCGTCTGTGCACATTCAGAAGAAGACTTACAAGCCACTCTAAACACCTTCGCAGAAGCATACAAGAAGCTCGGCCTGTCACTGAACATCGAGAAAACCGAAGTGCTCTTCCCAGCCGTCACCAGCCAATCTCTCTGCAATGCCAGAAATACAGTTTAATCGTGTAACATTAGAAAATGTTGATCATTTCCGCTACCTCGGCAGCCACCTCTCCACAAAAGTCAGCATTGACACTGAAATGCAACACGGCCCGAGCTCTGCGAGTGCAGCTTTTTTCCGAATGAAGCAGAGAGTGTTTGAGGACCGGGACATCCGTAGGGATACCAAGGTGCTTGTTTATAAAGCTATTGTCCTCCCAACACTGATATTGGAAGAGTATCCTACTCCAACAAGGAAGGTTTGCCTAAGTAAGTGAACTACTGTACATTTTAAAGAAACTACCTAAAACAACACATAGGGGGCAGAAAAGTACAAAAAAAAAACAAGAGGAATAAAGACACTCCTTTCTTTAAACCCCTCCTATTAATTACTAACAAACCCTCTCCATTCTCCACCCATCCTAGTCAAAAACTAACTTACTATTTCATAATTGTATCTAATACCTCCAATTTTCCCTCCTCTAGTATCCATTAAAATATTACTTCTACTTTAAAATATGCATTACTGTTAAGCATAACCTAAAACAAAAAAACCTAGAGCTGATTCTGCCTCTCTCATTCATCAGTAAACTCAATAATTTCTTGAAACTCCT
Source organism: Anolis sagrei (assembly GCF_037176765.1). Taxonomy (NCBI): domain Eukaryota; kingdom Metazoa; phylum Chordata; class Lepidosauria; order Squamata; family Anolidae; genus Anolis; species Anolis sagrei. The sequence continues at coordinate 104,199,570 of NC_090024.1, forward strand.
CTATAGATTTTCTTTTATCAACAGTTGCTCTCTTTCTACATATTCTTATATGTTTATTATCCAATCAATCCACTTTAGTATCAATCGACTTTTTTGTTTAAATAATTTTATCCAAACAAAGGAAAAATATGCTTGCAAAATATAACACAAAACAAAATTAAGAGTTACAAACATCCAACTTACAAATGACTCAAGAGTTAAGAAGGTAGGTGAAGCAACAGAAAGTAAGAGAAATTATCCCCTGGGAAGGGAATTTAACTCCTGAAAGAGTTATTATCATGGGGAAAAGGTGTCTCAACTGAAGTTTTCTCACCAATCCTTTTTTCCACAACAAGCTAAATTTTTCAAAATCCAATTATTACTGGGAAAGTGGGATGAAATCGTCTAAATGGGTGTGTGTGTGTATATACTGTATGTTTATATATATACTGTATGAGTGTGTGTGTATCTTGAATTACACTTTAAAATGTACCTGTTCCAACTTACATACAAATTCAACTTAAGAGCAAACCTACAGAATCTACCTTGTTCATAACTTCGGGAATGCCTTTACAAAGAAAGAGAAAGGAATTGTATGACTCTCCACCACCAAATAATCTGGGATAAATAGATAATCTGAGATCAGATCCTGAGTTATAGGGCAGTGTAGAACGGGCCTTAGAAAGGAATTTCTCTTCTAAACAGCTTCATGTGGATAACACTATACCTCTTTAGTATTTCCACATATTTCCATCTTTTTGCAAAGATTATTTTCACTACTGGGAACATATATTGAAAAATCCTTATGACCCACATTATTTATGCATACATCTTAGTATTCAGATGTCCATCATTATCACAAAGTAGTTATTCAAATTCTGCTCAAGTTACTTTGAAGTCAGTTTCTTATCCATTTAAAATATCCCTAATATTTGTCTGCACTGATATCAATGTGTTGTAATACCTTGAACTTCAATACGTCTGATCCTATTTCAGCCTTCTTCAAAAACGACAGCATCTCTTATATGTTAACCATTTCTCTTTATATTTTGACTCTTTGCCAAATAATACCTCACGAGGCAAAGCTCATAAAGTTATTTTAAGACAAAATCCAGACTTCTATTTATTCCATATTCTCAACAAATACCTTCTGAGAACATGATCACTGAAGCCATTGTTAACTGTTAATCTTATCATACACAGGGTCTTACTTTCTAAAGACCGAAATTGTTTTGTTTTGAAGGTCTGCCATAGAAATGTCCTTACTAAAAGTTAACTGATAGCATTCACATACTGAAAGTGCTTTGCAGATGCTTCTTCAGGAGAACAATAGCAAGGGGAATGAGACAACTGTTGAGTTAAGTAAAAATGTTCTTGCTCTTTTTTAAAAAAATATTGAGTGAAATTAAATATAAAAATGGAGAAACAACCAAAGATAGTAAAATACATCTAGTACAGATATGTCGCTCCCCCAAACAAATACATTGCAAAAAAAATTCCTTGCGCTTGAAATTCTTAGGACACTTTTGGCACCCCAAGTGGGACACCCTGGATGACATTGCTCATTGGAAGCAAGTGGCTGAATTTGACACACAAGACCAAGAACTGAATTGGCACAAATCATTCGTTGAATGGATAAACTGAGCCCTAGCAGACATCAAAGAACAAGGGGAAAGGGAGAGATAAGAAACTATTTCTTATGTACACTAGGGACTTTGAAAATGAATATCTGAGATGCTAGGAGCTTCCTGAAGTCCATAGAACAGCCAGTCAGACTACATTTCAAGTTTTATGCAGGCATCCAGTCCCCAATAAAAGCTGAAAGGGTAGAGGCCACTGCCATTTGCTCAAAGGTCAGATAAAAGGTAGATTTTCCATTAAACAATCTTTGGCAAGGATTCCAGGCAGAGGTTTTTTTTTGGGGGGGGGGGGGCAGCTCAAGGGCATTTATGTACATGGTGGGTTTAGAGCAGGGATTCTCTAACTAAGGCCCAAAGGCCAGATACGGCCCTCCAAGGTCATTTGCCTGGCCCTCGCTCAAGGTCAACATAAGTCTGAAATGACTTGAAAGCACACAACAACAACAATCGTATCTCATCAGCTAAAAGCAGGCCCACACTTCCCATTGAAATACTAATAAGTTTATATTTGTTAAAATTGTTCTTCATTTTAATTATTGTATTGTTTTAAAGTGTTTTTTGCACTACAAATAAGATATGTGCAGTGTGCATAGGAATTCATTCATGCTTTTTTTCATATTATAATCCGGCCCTCCAACAGTTTGAGAGACTGTGACCTGGCCCTCTGTTTAAAAAGTTTGAAGACCCCTGGTTTAGAGAGAGGAGCTGTATTCTGAGGGTAAAAACAAACTAAAGGATCTGCACCACAATGATCACATGCATGGTGTGTTTGTGGTTATTGTGATACAAATCTGTTGGAAATAGCAACCTTCTACAAGCCTCCTATACTAGTTATTTGTTATGTATATAATTCAGGTTGCTTACTGTACTGTATATGTGTGTATCGGTATGCAGTTTTCCTTAACTCTATGTTGTGGAAGGGGCTTGCAGACCACGTGATCAGATCTGAGATTGTTCAGATATTAGACTCTATTTTAGAAAGACAAAGATGTTGTTAGACTTTCAGACTAAAGACTCTATTAGACTCTCCAAACAGAGAGATGTTTTAGAATTTGGGTTGTTGATTATAAAAAAGATGCCCAGTATTATCTGCACAGAGAAACTACTTCTAATCATATCTGCAACTGGATTGGTATGCAATGTACCTGTATGCTGGATACATGAAGTTTGTGAGTAAACCAACTATGTTATTTTGAATGAAGACTACTTATTTTTCTCTCTCTTGAGAGCATGATTTAAAAGCAAGATATTTTATGGGATAGTAGATGTTTTTGGGCACTGAAAGGAACACTTCTGAAACTTACTGTGTTTTTTGTGCACTGGCATGTCTTTGTTCCTAACAGTTCAAAGAGATATCTAGGTAGCAGACAAACTCGGATCTTCGGAACGACTGGACAATGTGATTGGATAATGATTTTAATAACGAGACATGGAGGATTTACACTTTTATCGGTTTTATTATTTTATTGAATTTTACTTATGTTAAATGTTTTAAACGTTATTATGGGCATTAAATTTTGCCGTTTGTAAACTACCCTTATTCGCCCTTGGGTTGAGAATGGCGGTATATAAATATGGTAAATAAATAAATAAATAGGTATATCTGTTTAATAACTGAAAAACCTAATTGCCTTGCATGAAAACTAGTGGATATTTACCACTGAAGAGAAGCTTGACTCAAGTGAGTTTTTAACTCTTCTCAGGAAGATCATTTAGAAAAGGTTATGATCTCTAACAAGGTCATGCCTTGCCAAAGGTTATGATTATTCCAAATAATCTCCTAAGGGTCACGCTTCCAAAAACCTGTGGAAATTCCTGGTTTCCCCAAATGCTTATGAATGCCATTTTCCTGTAAGAGAAAAGTAACAAAAGAGATGCTTGTGACCTTTACACCAGAATAAATAAATGTTTGACTCAGATCCAGATGTTTCATCCCAGCACCTTGAATATCCACCGCGGACCCATTCCCTGAGCTACCAAGCCCTGTTCCCAGAAGACCAGAAGATGACGGAGACGCTTACACTGTGCCTGAAAAAGGAACTCTGCAAGAGAGACAGGTGAAGAACTGTTAGGAAATCCCATGTCAATCCAATCAACAAGAATAGACCAAAAGCAACTGGGCAGTGGGCCAGGATGAGAAGCAGATGTATGGCAAACTAAGATGAAAAACAGATGTGTGGCAGACCAGGGTGGGAAAGAAATAAAGGTAACAGCGTGGGGCACAGAACATGCCTCCCTTCGACAGATGGTCAGAAGCAGATGCAAGTCCATTTTCATTTTGACTGAAAAGGAAGGATGAGAAATCTCTTGAGCCTACTCTGTTTTACAGTTTCTATCAAGCATGCTAGACTTTACACTCCTTGAAGTTGTGGTCTAGCTTTTACTTTGAAAAATTGTGTTTATTTATGGAGCTTTTTGATAGAGATGTATTTACGAAGGGCTAATCTATAAGCATTCAGTTACTAAAAAAATTCCTTGTGCAAGCCTATTCAGCAGAATGCCAGCAGGATATGTGTGAAACATTGAAGCAGTCACCTCAACAGTTTCTCTCATTGCCTATGAAGAATTTTAGAGACAATCAACTTTAGAAAATATAAGGTTCCTAAAAATGTAAATGCTTTGCTTGTTTGTTGCCCAAGGTGTTCCATCTTTTTGGTTTTTGGTCCACCCAACAGCTGCTGCTTTCATAAAACTTCCTTGCTCTCAAGATTGCTCTCTATCTTTCATCTCATGTCAGGAGGGAAATTCCCATGACAAATCCACTCCCACGCCAGTCGGGCTGTCAATCCACTCCAAGATGTAGTTAAAACTTCAAAGAAACTCTGTACGGTGTTGCACTTATTTTCTGGATCGGCTTCATCTTATCTTTCGGACACTGTGTGATATGAGGTCCCCATTAAAAATACAATTTTGAATCAGTCACATACTGTCGCACCTCAGAATAGAACCACCTTACTTACGACACCAATGAACACACCAGCAGTAGTCTTTATAGTTTTATTAAAAGAAAAGCTAAAAGGTTCAAAAAGCAAAAGTATATTTCAAAAGATCAATCCAAGGTAACATGGGCAAACAAGATCCATGAAGGCATAGGCAAGGCAAGGTCCCATGAGAACATGACAAATGTGACGGCACGAGTGGCCCTTCCTACGGACATTAGACTAGCACCATCTCTAATGGTATTCCGCAAAAAGGTGAAGACCTGGATGTTTGTGCAGGCATTTGAGTAATTTAGTGCAATCTGGTAATGGAACATAGGAATGGAACAATGGACGACGAACCTGGACTACGCTTGGATGATGAGAAGATTGGGTACGGTTGTTTTTTGTAATAATTGTGCATTGTAATTGCTTATTGGTAATTTATGGATAATGTGTTAAGTCAATTGTTATATGTTGTATGGAACCACTGCTGTTTCTACTGTTTTTACTGTTTGTGAACCGCTGTGAGTCGCCTTCGGGCTTGAGATACAGCGGTATATAAGCAAAGTAAATAAATAAATAAATAAATAAATAATGTTTGGCCATGTTCTGGAAATATTCTCTCCTCCCCGAATTTTTCAAACCCCCCCCCCCAAATTGTCAACCCTCCCCGAATTTTTTTTCTGGCTACAGCCCTGGATGTGGGGACTTTAACCCGTGCCCAATCAGCTTTCCTAAAGGCCTATGTGGAACCAGCCTAAGGGAGTCTCTTCACTTGGAATTTTCATGAGAATTCAAGTTAATATGAGCAATAGATCAAATATTGGTTTTCGGCTGAGGAGAAGCTGGGTGACTTTTACCATTGTTTCTTAATCTATTTTGCTGTCATGTGCCTTTAAGTCATTTCACACTTATGATGACTCTAAACCAAACATATCACAGGGTTTTCAAGGCAGAATTTGTTCAGAGGGGATTGTCTTTGCCTTCCTGTGGGGCTAAAATAATGGGACTTGCCCAACACTCAGGGCCATTACAGACAGGCCCTATAGCTCAGGATCTGATTCCAGATTTTCTGCTTTAAACTAGATTATATGAGTGCGCACTGCCAGATAATTTGGGATAAACAGAGATCCTGGGATCAGATCTTGGGATATAGGACCTGTCTGGAAGGGCCCTCAAAGTACTAGTGTAGCATCTTAGATAACTGGGTTGTTGTAGGTTTTTCGGGCTGTTTGGCCATGTTCTGGAAATATTCTCTCCTGACATTTCACCTGCATCTATGGCAGTTATCTTCAGAGGTTGTGAGGACCTCACTATCTCTGAGGATGCCTGCCATAGATGCAGGCAAAACGTCATGAGAGAATACTTCTAGAACATGGCCATATAGCCCAAAAAACCTACAACAACCCAGTGATTCCAGCCATGAAAGCTTTCGACAACAGATAACTTCTTTGAAGTAGGAACTAAAAAACAGACCACATTGATTGGCCTACTGACAAGGAAGCTACCAGTCCTGAATGTAATTGTGTAATTCTTTAACATCCCAATTAATTTACTCATCTCTGCATCATTAATTTCTTGCCAGTACTTGTGAAAACCTATAATGTTTTGTTCCCATTAATCTCTGTAATGGTTTAATGTTCCAAAGTGTCATTTGATTCTAGATAAAAGTACCTGGATACTTTTTATCAGTTGGGATGATAATAGCATCAGTAGCATCACCCTCACTTTACTCTGTATGTTACTATCTCACATAAAATTTTCACAGTAGCTGGAGGAACAAATGTGGGAAGATTTCCCCATGCATGAGCTATCTTTATTGCAACTCAAAGTATAAAGAGAGAGACTTGGAATGGAAGTTTTATTTATTTTTTCCATTTATTTAAGATACATTTTGCCAACAAAGATAGCTCATGCATCTTTGAGGATGCTTGCCATAGATGCAGGCGAAACGTCAGGAGAGAATGCTTCTAGAACATGGCCATAGAGCCTGAAAAACCAACAATGACCCAACAAAGATAGGCTTAAAAATTATACATGCATGATGGAAAGTAGAATTTTGTTATTTATTTAAGAACTCCCTATTGCTGGGAGAAAAAATATAACCATTAAAAATTGGTGTATATATACCTTCTTCATTGCCTGTCAAGAATCCCATTGGGTTTTCTTAAACAAGGAATACTCAAAGATCCTACCTTCCTCTGAAATATATCTGGCATTCACTGGCAATCTCCTTTCCAAGAATTTACCGAGTCTGGCCTTGCTTAGCTTTCAAGTTCAGATGTGTTCTGGTGCCTTCTTGGTGTTGCTAAGTGGAAGAAAGCTTTGGACTGAATAAGGGTGACCTCAAAGTCTGTATAGAAGTTGCAAACCTTGTTCCTATGGCAGGAGCCTAATGCTTACACACTTCTGGAATGAGCTTCGTGTATTCCAAGTAGACTGGAATGTACTTAGTCCTAATCTTTTTTTATACTGGTTAAACCACTTCATTGGATGTCTTGCAATAGCAGATTCCCAAATTAGTTTAGTGTTTACACCTTATTTTATTTTTCTTGTTATTTAATATTTAATGTTTATTTTACTTAAGTGATATTTGTCTTTACTGTTCTAATGTAGCACAAATCTATATATATATATATATAAATGCTCTGTGCATAATGAGTACCTTAAAAACAAAAGAACCAATGAACAAAATCGCACCAAATTTGGCAACAAAACGTCTCACAACACAAGGAGTGACCATCACTCATAAAAATATGATTTTGTCATTTGGGAGTTGTAGTTGCTGGGATTGATAGTTTACCTACAATCAAAGAGCATTTTGAACTCCATCAATGATGGAATTGAACCAAACTTGGCACACAGAACTCCCATGACCAACAGAAAATACTGGAAGGATTTGGTGGGCATTGACCCTGAGTTTGGGAGTTGTAGTTCACCTACATCCAGAGACTACCATGGACTCTAACAATGATGGATCTGGGCCAAACTTGGCACAAGCACTCAATATGCCCAAATATAAACACTGATGGAGTTTGGGGGAAATAGACTTTGACATTTGAGAGTTGTAGTTACTGGGATTTATAGTTCACCTACAATCAAAGAGCATTCTGAAACCCCGCCAACGACAGAATTGGAGCAAACTTCCCACACAGAACCCCCATGACCAACAGAAAATACTTAAGGCCATCCAATCCAACTCCCTTAACCAGGGCAAGAAAACAGAATCAAAGCCCTCCTGACAAAGAGTCATCCAGCCATAGATATAGATAGATATGATTCACACACAGAGAGATATAGTGTCATAGATTTGAAAGGGACCCCTAAAGAAGGACAATTATATGTTGCATGTTCCAGAGTAGGCAAACCAGAAAATCTCGACATCAACACTGACAAAGAAACAGCAAGAAATACTGTTTACCCACAAGCATAAAGAAATTACATATATTAGAAACCAACACTTTCTCGTTACTTTATTTTCCAGATGAACACACTGGGCCACAGCAACACGTGGCAGGGGACAGCTAGTCCTATGTAAAATCATACTACGTATTTGACATTAATATTGAAATCTGAAATATATACAGAAAGTCGTATCTGAGACGAGAGAGCATTTTGTGCATGTAGTAAACATATGGCAAAGTTTGAAAAGTGGTCTTTTCAAACTTGGAATGCATAACCCTTACTCAAGAGGCCAGGAGATCTTCGGAAATTTCACAGTGTTGCAACCATCATTAATTCTGACACTACAGTGGGATTTTCCTGTTCCTGAGGTATGAATGAGTCTGAGCTTCAGGGGAAAAGTAACACATAAAAAAACTCAACAACTAGGCAATCTAATGTAATGCTTTTATTTATATAATGATTCCCAGCCCTACACTTTCCAAAATTGTGTGTAATAAAAATAAAAACACAACTAATAAAACACAAACACCTGCATCATTCTGGCAACCTCATCACAAGGAGTCCAAACACTGCTGACATGGAGTCCAGTAGAGCCCATCAGATGATGCAGGACTACTTCCGTTGGGATGTGTTGACGCAGTGTGCTGGCAGTGCAGAGTCATGAAGAGATGGTGCAGAAACAGTGCAGAGTCTGAGGAGCTGGGTGTACACTCAACTCCTCATAGAAGTAGCTAGGGAGTAGGTGAAAGAAAGCTGGAGACAGCAGAGAAACATAGTGGAAAGAAATCCCACGACCAACCACTGTCAGGGGATAAAGTGACTTCCCCCGCTGTCCCCCAGCTTCTTGGCCTCCACATGATAAGGTTCCTAGTCTGTCTTTGCATTTTTGAGAATCTACATTATCTAGGTTATTTTTATTACTGAAATAAGTAAATAAACAAAAAGGCTGTTTAGGTTGTTGGGTGTCTTTTTTCCCAGAGAGCCTTGGCAGAAAGTGGCATGTTCAGTACCTGTTCATCTTAACCTTATCAGAACAGGTGTCATAGATATGGAGATAGGTGTTAATAATAATTTTATGTATATGTATATAAGATCTAAACATAAATAAATTTTATGTTTAGACCTGAGCATCATCTCCAAGATATCTCATTGCAAGGATTCCAAATTAAACTAAAAATCTGAAATTTGGTCCCAAGCATTTCAGCTAAAAGCTACTCCACCATCTTCCTAGACTGAAATCACTACTAGAAATCATTGGTATTGGCCAGAGGAGCAGGGTCCAAAGGAGAAGGAGACCTGGTAGTGGGGAGATCTTCTTACAAAGTGTTTCATAAGCTAGCTAGCACCCCCAGTTTGCACTTGGTGATTCATGGTATATTGCAAAGCTCATGATCATCTCCCCTTCTATGAGAAACACATGTGTGTTTAATATTTCATAGAATCATAGAGTTGGTAGAGTCCTCATGGACCATCCAGTCCAACCCCCTGCCAAGAAGCAGGTAAATTGCATTCAAAGCACCCCTGAGAGATGGCCATCCAGCCTCTGTTTAAAAGCCTCCAAAGAGAGGGCCTCCACCACACTCCGGGGCAGAGAGTTCCACTGCTGAACGGCTCTCACAGTTCTTCCTAATGTTCAGATGGAATCTCCTTTCTTGTAGTTTGAAGCCATTGTTCCGCGTCCTAGTCTCCAGGGAAACAGAAAACAAGCTTGCTCCCTCCTCCCTATGACTTCCTCTCATGTATTTATACATGGCTATCATGTTTCCTCTCAGCCTTCTCTTCTTCAGGCTAAACATGCCCAGCTCTTTAAGCCACTCCTCATAGGGCTTGTTCTCCAGACCCTTGATCATTTTAGTCACCCTCCCCTGGACACATTCCAACTTGTCAATATCTCTCTTCAATTGGACACAATATTCCAGGTGTGGTCTACCCAAGGCACAACAGAGGAGTAGCCTGACTTCCCTGGCTCTAGACACTATACGCCTGTATAGTATTCATGGTCTAACTATGAGAGAACCTAGCATCTATACACCTGGATGAGATAGAATAGTTGAACTAAATAGGTCCTTTTGCAGTTTCTCTCTTGTACCTTTTACCGGTTGTACCCTAAACGTATAACATAGATACTCAAACCACCAAGTTGGAGTCCTTGGCTTCCTGGGTGGGATCAACTTGAATTAGAATGTGAAACAAGCAAAAAACCAATACCTACATACTCATCAGTGTGTCCCAAGGCCTACGTTTCTCCCCCAACTTCTAGGATACTACACCCAGCATGGTCCCCCAGAGCTTCTAGGAGTTGTCATCCAAAAGTAACTTTTCCAGCCTCTTGGAAGAATGCCTTGCCGTCCTTTGATTAGGAGAATTCAACTCCAGAAGCCCCTGGGAAATGATAGTCATATTTCCATGGCTATTGCTTCCTCAAAATCTGTGGCTCGTGCAGCAAACAAGTCACCTTTGACTGAAGAGACAGCTCTCACACAGATGGAACTAGTAACGCAGATGGAGCTGCCAGTCTGCTGAAGCCTCAGTTTGCAATCATCCAGTGCTGAAAATACATTTGAGCTTCACTATGATGACATCTTCAACATGAGCAGGGTACTCTCTGAAACCTGAACCTGGTTTCCCCCATCTCTCACACTTTGCCATTGTACTGTTTGGCTTTGACCACCTCCACCACACTTGGGTCAGAACACCCATATGGCTGGAAAAACAGCTTGGGAAAGGAAGGAAGGAAGGAAGGAAGGAAGGAGGGAGGGAGGGAAGAAGGGAAGACAGAAAGAAAGAAAGAAAGAAAGAAAGAAAGAAAGAAAGAAAGAAAGAAAGAAAAGAGCAAGCTTTATGCCTTTTAAAAAATAATGTTTTTGACTTTCACCTAACACACATATTTGTTTATAATATCTTTATTAAACAACAAAAAAGATTTTTTAATGATCTAAAACAACATGTAAGGAAGAATTACACAAAACCAAGCAACATAATAAAAGGGGGGGGAAAAAGAAATCAAGCTACAACTAGAAATAGCCATACTACATTACAAAAAACAAAACAAAACTAAAGCACAAACAAATAAAATGCAAAAACAAAATAGGGAAAGGATAAACACATTACTTCTAACTACCCAGCTAATGGTTATACTCAATAACAGATTGTACTTTCTCTAGTTTTATGATATAAACATACTTCTACATATTTGTTAAAATCCATTATTCTTCAAATCCTAATGATGACAATCTCCCTTGCTTACCACCTCATCACATGGAGACTTGGAAATGTCCTAGCACACTGCCAGGATGCTTCCTCAATAGAGCCCAACAGATGCCATCACATGACGTAAGGCAACTTCCAATGGGGCTCTGTAGAGGAAGCATCCTGGCAACATGCTTCCCTGAGAACATGGAAAGACACTTCCCTGAGAACATGGGAGGCTCCCCGTGTTCTCATTGAGCAGAATATAGGTGGCAATGCTTCCCCCGTGGGATAAAGTAAGGGGTGCAGTGGGCAATGTGGGGCACGGGACAACAGTTTACCCCTGCTGCCTGCTGTATTATTATTATCATTTATTAACTTTATTTATTTATTTATTTATTTATTTATTTATTTATTTATTATTTAAACTTATATGCCGCCACTCCCCTGGGGCTCGGAGCGGCTTACAAGAATAGCTAAAATCTAAAAATGTTTAAAAGCAATTTAAAACAATTTAAAAACAGTATCAAACATTAAAAGCCTGTCGGAACAGGTATGTCTTACATGCCCTGCGGAAAGCTGGTAAGTCCCGCAGGGCACGAACTTCAGGTGGCAGAGCATTCCAGACTGATGGCGCCACTTTATTTGTACCCCACTAGCATCTCCCAAAGGACTCGATGCGGCTTACAAAGGCCAAGGCCTCAATACACAACTTAACAATACAAACTTAAAGCAAATTAAAAACAATTAAAGTAATATTAAACAACAAGCAATAAACAATACACCAAAACACAATAAAACTGGGCCGGGCCAGTGTAATGGGTACAGAATTAAAAGTGCTGATGTGACAGGTGGTATATAAGGATTGTAGGGTAAGTGCAGTGTGCAGTGTGCGGCAATCTTAGTTCTAATAAAGTGCTTCTGGGACTTGGTATTGGAGATTTCCTATTCTGGAAAGGCACATCGGAACAGCCAGGTCTTCAAGTTCTTTCTAAAGACTGCCAAAGTAGGGTCCTGTCTAAGATCTTTGGGGAGGGTGTTCCAGAGTCGGGGGGCCACCACAGAAAAGGCCCTGTCTCGTGTCCCCACCAAATGCGCTTGTGATCACGAGCAGGGCCTTTCCAGATGAACGAAGTGAACACGTGGGTTCATAAACGGAGATGCGGTCACGCAGGAAGGATGGTCCCAAACCATTCAGGGCTTTGTAGGTAAGCACCTGCACCTTAAATTGGGCTCGGAAAATAAACGGCAGCCAGTGGAGCTCCTTGAACAGAAGGGTTGACCTCTCTCTGTAAGGAGCACCAGTTAACATCCTGGCCGCTGCCCGTTGGACCAGTTGAAATTTCCGAGCCGTTTTCAAGGGCAGCCCCACATAGAGCACATTACAGTAGTCCAATCTACTGTATTCGCCACACTCCCACCCAACTTATTAACCACAGTGTGATGAGGTCCCTAATGTGCTTTTTTGCTTACTTTTTACCCGGAGGACTCTACTGCAAACAAAGATGAATTTCAAAGAATCAGGTAAGCTTACATTAAACCGCAAAATGAATTACTGTCTCTCCATTCTTAGCAATTGCCCACAGACTGGTAGGCCTAAATGGTTAACTAGGAACACTGGGATTATTGCCATCTTTATTAAGTTTACATAGATGTGATTTAACTTATTTATTTCTTTACAGTATTTATATTCTGCCCTTCTCACCCCGCAGGAGACTCAGAGCGGATTACAATGTACACATATATGGCAAACATTCAATGCCAAAGACACACAACACATATAGACAGACAGTCAGAGACTATTTAACTTTTCTGGCCGCCAGGGGAGCTGTCTCTTTCATCGTCCGTCTGCGACTCTGATTCCACATTCTCCACATCGTTCGCTGGAGTGCTTTGCTGGAGTCTTTTTTATGGCCTCGTAAATTAGTTAAATTAGCCTCCCCACACATAGGAAGTACCTAATTTTCCTACTTGACAGATACAACTGTTTCTCGGGTTGCAAAGGTCGACAACAAGCTACATATGTAGAATCTTACAAGAAATTCTAAGACCCCGTCTACACTGTCTTTATATCCCAGGATCTGAATCCAGATTATTTGCTTCTCCCAGATTATATTACAGTGGAGACTCATATAATTCAGTCCCAAGCAGATAACCTGGGATCAAACCTTGGGATATTAGGACAGTGTAGAAGGGGCCTAAGTCTCATCATGGAGAAGGAATATTATGGAAGCAGGTAGAGGTAGAGATGGGAAGCCTGTGCAGGTGGCAGAATTCAAAATCTTAGGAAATAAATTTATTGAGGAACTAACATTGTCTCTGTGGAGCTTGGAAACTTACTCTTTTGAACAACAACTCCCAGAATCCCCTAATCAGTTTAGCAACTGCAACTTTTCCTAGTTTAGTCTTGTGTTTATAGTCCCTCCCCTAGCAAGATATCTGGCCCATCATTTAGTTCAACATTCCCAACACATTTTTGACATATTTAAATTTCATTTCACAACAGTCACTGGAGGATGTAGAGTCGTTTGATGTATACACCCAGGTATACTTTCATTGGACTATCATTGCATAATCAGAAAGAAAAGAAAGCTGGTTATGATAAAGGGGAAATTACTGTGTTTCTCTTGGCAACATCTGGCCTGGAAAGTATTCTCCCTACCTGCCCAAAATATCCTCTTTGAGAACAAGGGATAGCTGCCTCTCTGAATCATGTCTCCTCCCTTTTCCTGTATTTCTGGATCAGGTATTTCCCTTTGAAGTAGCCACCTTTTCCTCATCACTACTGTGCAACTCCCAGAACATCTGACAGGAAGAACAAGAGAGCAGAGCAACAAGTGATAAAGTTGTTCTTATCGGAGTTTTAAACATCAGTTGACATCTTACAAGTGTCTACCATCCGAGAAGGAGTCTTCCCTGAATTCAGATCACAATATCTCCAAACCAGGTATGTACAAGTAGGGCAATGATGCAGCCACACTGGACAAGGACTCCAGAGTCCAAGAGTGCCTCTACAATAGAATTACTGCAGTTTGACACCACTTGAACTGCAGACCAATGCTATGGAGTTCTGGGATTTATAGTCTGGCAGAGAAGGCTAATGACTTTGTATAACTACAACTCCCATGATTTCATAGCATTGAGCCATGCTGATTAAAATTGTGTAAAACTGCAGTAATTCCACAGTATTAATGCATCCCATATAATATAATACTATATAATAGAATATAATACAATATAATACTGGTAATAATAATTCAATATTATAATTATAATTCTATATTCACGTTACATGTAATGTTACTAATAATATTACAATATAATGGTATAGTGCAATATAGTAATATATAATACTGATATTGTACTATGCTAATAATATAATATATTGTATGAAAATATATATTGTAAGCCGCTCTGAGTCCCCTTTGGGGTGAGAAGGGCGGCATATAAATGCCGTAAATAAATAAATAAATCCCTAGATGCCATTCCCCGCTCAACCACGGAACTCCATTGGGTGGCCTGGAACTTTCCCAGGTTTAGTAGAAGGCAATGGCAACCTTCTTCTGAACAAATCTTGCCATGATAGGTTTTCCCTAGGGCATCCCTAGGAAATGACTTTAAAGGTATGTGTGTATGTCTGTGTATGTGTGTGTCTATATATATATATATATATATATATATATATATATATATATATATATATATATGAATGAAATGACTTTAAGGTATATCTATATCAATAAAAATGGAATGTTAGTTTGTGGGATTAACATAACTCAAAAACCATGGGATGAACTGACATTAAAGTTGGACACAACACACCTATAGGCCAACGAGTGACTATCACTCATAAAACACTGAAAAACACAGTGAAAGAGACTTAAGCCAAAAAAAAATACATTACAATTCAGGAAAAAAAGAAGTAGAGAAGGAAGAAAGGAGAGAAAGGAGAAAGAAAAGAAAAGGGGGGAGGAAGGAAAGAAGGAAAGAAGGAAAGAGAAGGAAGGATGGAAAGAAAGACATAGAGAAGAAAGAAAGGAGGGAAAGTGGGAGGGAACAAAAAAAGGAAGGGAAGGAAGGATAGAGGAAGGGAAGGAAGAAAGGAGAGAAAGCGGGGGTAACAAAAAAGGCAGGGGAAGGAAGGATAGAGGGAACGAAGGAAGGAAGGAAGGAGAGAATGAAAGAAAAAAGGGAAGGAAAGAAAGAAAGAGGGAGGGAAGAAAGGAAGGAAGGAAAGTGGGGGGAGACAAAAAAGGCAGAGGAAGGAAGGATAGAGATAGGGAAGGAAGGAAAGAAGGAAGGAAGGAAGGAAGGAAGGAAGGAAGGAAGGAAGGAAGGAAGGAAGGAAGGAAGGAAGGAAGGAAGGAAAGAAAGAAAGATGGAGAGAAAAAGGGAGGGAAGGTTGGCCACAGCAACGTGTGATGGGTACAGCTAGTATACACACACACAACCACCTTTGTGAAATCACATTTTCACTATATAATTATACAGTAGTTCACTGTTTTCACTTTTCTCTTTTGAGGAGCAGGGAGAACATTCTTTTAGATTACCACTACGGCTGTTTCTTCTTTTAAGCTATAATGGCTTTGGCGCAATGAACACAAGAAACCTGTGCAAATAGCATATGATGAGCACAGATGTTGTACTATACTGGTGTAGGTGAAGTAGTGCAATATCTAGAGTTTGTGGGATGTAAGGAATCCAAGTTCAGTGGCAAGACATTATATTGGGGACATCTTTGTTTCTGTTAGGTGGTTATATGTGCAATAGAAAAACTTTCTTTTCTGCATCTGCAAATTCACATCCAGCTGAGCTATTAAGGATAGTGAGAAGTCTAACTCTGGTACTCTCCCCAATGAATGCGTCTTAAAATGTTCGTAACTTGCTGTGTCATGCCTTTAATGACCATTTTGCAGATAAAATCCCTCACATAAGAGCAGATTTAGATGTCATCATTGGAACAGAAGTTTATAATGGAGTGTCCAGAGAATCTGTGATTGGAATTACACTGGATCAGTTTCAATTGAGGAGTATTGCTTATGTGGATAAGCCGCTGGGGCAAATAAAGAGGACAACTTGTTTCCTTCTCCTTTTGGTTGGTCATCCAGGAAGGAGATGCAATTAGATTTTAAGTACTGCACATTATTAATGCTTCTATCAAGGAAAGAGACCTATCATCATTTTTAAAGTAAGTAGCTGTTAGACAACTTTTGAAAAGGTCTCCCTGGATGCCCTGGATCTTAATATTTAATTAACAATTAATAATTACCAATGACCTCATCAAACGGGCTCCTTTCCCCATTATGCACCAGTTGCTGTCCTCTTTTCCAGCAGAGCCCATTACACACGTACTTCGGGCCAGGTTCCATTGGGAAAAAAGGAGAGGAAGCTGTGTATGCTGCCACAACACAGGAGCCTTCTTTTGTTGTCTTCAGGACAATGTGGGGAAGCTGGCCGGTGACACTTTGGGGTCACCGATAAGTTGTGAGGTGTGGAGCAACAGGTTCTCCATGTCCCTGCCAGGACCTAATGGATTTGTCATGATGGATGGCAAATCCATGCACCTTTGTGATGAGGTCCCTAATATTTGGTTTATGGGAGAGGTAATTGTAAAGACAATCACCTTCCTACTCCAAGTAGTCTTGGATGGTACACACTTTCATGACCCATTTCAAACAGGCTTCAGAACAGGACATGGGGTTGAAACTGTTATGGTAGCCTTAACCAATCTGTGTTTCAACACTGACACAGGGTGTATGTTCCTGCTAGAGCTTCTAGATCTCTTAGCAGCTTTCAATGCCATCAACCATGGTTTTCTTCTGTAGCACCTGAGGGTTTGGGAATCATAGTCACTATGTTGAACTGGTTCCGGTCTTACTGCTCAGGCAGGTTCCAGATGGGGTACTTGGGGATAGCTGCTCCTCAAAAAAGGAGTTGTTGTGGGACATACCACAAGATGCCATTATATCACCAATGTTTTTTTAACATCTGCATGAAACCGCTGGAAGACATTCTCAGGAGGCATGGGGCGGGGTTCTATCAATACACTGGTGACACCCATGTATTTCTCCATTCATTCATAGCTAGTATTTGCTAAGAATAGTGTGTCTCCTTTGAATGAATACTTGGAGGAGGTAGTAGGCTGGATAAAGAAAAACAAATGGAAACTGAATCCACACAAGACAGAGATGTTTGCCATTAAATGGCGTTCTAATCTTGGTTTGGGAATGTGTCAAATAGTTTTTGATGGATTTATATTCCTCTGAAAGACTGTTTTTGTTTTGTTTTGGGGTTTTTTGCAACTTGGCAGTGTTCCTGGATCTGTCTCTCCAAATATCAGCTCAGCTGACTGGCCATGACTGTTTTTTTTAATCATATTTGGCTGATATGCCAATTGAGCCCCTTCCTTGAATTAGAAGACCTATGACTTCATCACACAGAATAAAATCAGTTTTTCTACACATTTAGGCAATGGCAACCCACTGTGCCATTCACATGACACAAGCTTCAACTGTTGTGGTGAGGTATAGTGCCATTTCTAAAATGTTAGTTTTCCCAACGATTCCTGAGTCGATTGGCAAGTGATTTATTTTTAAATTCCCCAGATAGAGATAGGTGAAATGGCAAATTTCTCACTTTTGTTGCCCACATATAAATAAAATGATGATGCTGTGTGTGGGAGGAGCCAAAATGCCCATTTCCTCAGATCACCAATGCAGAGGCTTTTGGGGAAAAGGGTTAAATTAAAGCCACTTCCTGCAATCAACAATACAAAGGCTCTCGGAAAGATGAGGGTTAATTTAAAACCACTTTCTACGATTTGAGGTGACTTTTTAAAAAAAAGAAAGATAAATCATCAAAATACTAGAAGGACAATGAGGGGAAATCTCAGTGTAAACGACCCCAGGGAAAATGCCACCTTAAGAAAGGTGCTTCTGTTTCAGTGGAAGGAGTTTGAAGGCAGTGCTGCTTTAAATGATGCCTCTTTTAAAAAGTGTGCTGGTATCCTTGAAATGGAAGTAGTCATCTGTCCATGTGATGGGAATTAAATGGATGGTTGAATTAGAAGCTGGCGGAGGCGATCTTAGTGTGATGAGAGTGGGTAAATTCTTCATCCTCTTTAAAGATAGAACCCCATGAAACTCCATTCTTTCCCCCACTTTCCCTCATTTCCTCCAGCTCAATGTGATGAAGTCCCTAATGATAGTACTGTACATGATGGTAAACTTGAGTTCTGATTTTGCAGTGTGCTGTACATTGGGCTTTCTCTGTACCAAGTTTGGAAACTTCAATTACTTAAAAATATGACAGTCAAATTGGTTACAAGTACATCCAGAAGTGAACACATCATGCCAATATTACAGTCACCTCACCGGTTGCCAACTAGTTTTCATGCAAAGTGTAAAGCAGGGGTCCTCAAACTAAGGCCCGGGGGCCGAATACGGCCCTCCAAGGTCATTTACCCGGCCCTCGCTCAGGGTCAATCTAAGTCTGAAATGACTTGAAAGCACACAACAATCCTATCTCATCAGTCAAAAGCAGGCCCACACTTCCCATTGAAATAATAATAAGCTTATATTTATTGAAATTGTTCTACATTTTAATTATTGTATTGTTTTAAAGTGTATTTTGCACTACAAATAAGATATGTGCAGTGTGCATAGGAATTCATTCATTTTTTTTTCAAATTATAATCCGGCCCTCCAACAGTTTCAGGGACTATGACCTGGCCCTCGGTTTAAAAAGTTTGAGGACCCCTGGTGTAAAGTATTAGTTATTACCGTACTTTTTAAAGCCCAACATAATTTAGATTCAGGTTTCTGTTTTCAGTTATCTTTTATACTTTAATTATCTATCTATCTATCTATCTATCTATCTAATTACCCTGCCTTGAGGAGCCCCCGGCGGCACAGTGGGTTAAACCCTTGTGCTGGCAGGACTGATGACTTGAAGTTGGGTTGCTTACCTGAAGGTTGCCAGTTTGAATCCAACCCGGGGAGAGTGTGGATGAGCTCCCTCTATCAGCTCCAGTTCCATGTGGGGATATGAGAGAAGCCTCCCACAAGGATGGTAAAAACATCAAAAAACATTCGGGCGTCCCCTGGGTAACATCCTTGCAGACGGCCAATTCTCTCACACCAGAAGCAACTTGCAGTTTCTCAAGTTGGTCCTGACACACACAAAACAAAAACAAAAAACCCTGCATTGAGCCCTGGGGAGAGGTGGGTAAGAACTAACTTCTTCTTCTTCTTCTTCTTCTTCTTCTTCTTCTTCTTCTTCTTCTTCTTCTTCTCCTTCTCCTCCTCCTCCTCCTCCTCCTCGTCCTTCTTCTTCTTCTTCTTCTTCTCCCTCTCACCCTCCCCCTTCTCCTTCCCCCTTCCCCTTCCCCTTCCTCCTCCTCCTCCTCCTCCTCCTCCTTGTTCTGTTTAGTCACTGAATTCACTGGCATGGCATCTATCACATCTATATTGTTCTCCTTCTCTTGGAACTCTAATTGACATTCAAGGGTGTCCTCAATGTTGCACTCACAATTAAATCCTGATGGCATTCTCTTTCTAGAACTATGGATGAAAGTGTCTAGTCCAGGGCACTCATTTCTTATTAAAGAAGAATGAGCATTGTACCCCACACTTCCTTCACTCTTTTTTCTGACATACTATAAAAATACTTCCTTCATCGGTCACATCATGGTTTCACACCTCAAGAAAAAAGCGAAGGAACTAGAAAAGTGTCGTATAACATCTGCTAATATTCCTGCTTCTTGGCAGGGGGTTGGACTGGATGGCCCATGAGGTCTCTTCCAACTCTTTGATTCTATGATTCTATACAATGACTGATTATACAACCAAAAGTGCATGATACAATTTTACAAATGTTACGCTGCTCAAAAAGAACAGCATAGCAGAACAAACATCTTGCCTTTGTAGCTTCCTTGATTGTTGCTTATTTAAAATACACTCATCCCTTTTATCCAAACTGAATGAAATATTTTAACGGAAATAAATACAATTTAGTGTTTGTTTGTTTATTTATTTCATATATTTATATCCCTCCCTTCTCCCCACAAGGGGGACTCAGCACGGCCTCACATGAGCATCAGAGGATGCTAACAGCATAAATACCATAAAAATTACAATTCGCAATAAAATCATTTTAAAACATTGTACATCATCAGTAAAAATTTAACAATAAATTAATAGATTAACGTGCCAGTAAAAACCAAGCTGAGCCGGGAGAATCCATGTCGCAAAATCCAAATTTCCTTTTCCTATTGCCGCTGGCCTCTAATCGAACGCCTGGCCCCAGAGCCAGGTCTTCAGTTGTCTTCTAAAGGACAGGAGGGAAGTGGCCAACTTGATGTCCTCAGGAAGAGAGTTCCACAGGCAGGGGGCCACTGCCGAGAAGGCCCTGTCTCTCGTCCCCACCAAACGCATTTGCAAGAGTAGTGAGATCGAGAGCAGGGCCTCTCCTGATGATCTTAAGCTTCTTGATGGTTCATAGCAGGAGATATGTTTGGACAGGTAATCTGGGCCAGAACCGTTCAGGACTTTAAAGGTTTGAATTGTGCCCAGAAGCTAATTGGCAGCCAGTGGAGCTGGCACAACAGAGGAGTAGTATGCTCCCTGTACGCAGCTCCACTGGCTGCCGATTAGCTCCGATTAGTCTGCCGGCCGCTGGACTAATTGGAGCTTCTGAGAAGTTTTCAAAGGTATCCCACATAGAGAGCGTTGCAGTAGTCTATTTGGGATGTAACCAATGTGTGGACCACCGTGGCCAAGTCAGACTTCCCAAGAAACGGGTGCAGCTGGTGCACAAGCTTTAATTGTGCAAAAGTTCTCACAGCCACCACCGAAACCTGGGGTTCCAGGCTCAGCAATGAGTCCAGGATCACTCCCAAACAACCGCAGACCATTTGTCTCCCTTGAATTCAAATTCAAATCAACGCTTTGCCCCATTCTCTATTTTGGAAGTTCAAAGAACCTTTTCAATTTTACATTTATATTATATCAAGATTTCTATGAATTTCCTGTTTTCAGGCAGCCGAATAATCTCTTTGCACCAGACTATTATGTCAGTTTCCTCACTGGCTGTTTTATTAGGAGTTGGCTGGCTTTGAAGAAGATCTCCACCTTTTTGCCTCATGCTACTGTGCTTTTTCAGCTACTGCCGCTTTGATGTACCTTGCCCTCTAGTCATCCACTCCAAGATATGAGTGACAATGCCATTTGGAGTTGCATGTCGACACTTGCTGCTGCTGTTCCGTTCCAACTTTTCCTGGTATGCGTCATGTTTGTTCAAAGCTGCTGAATCTCTCAGTTTATCCTAATCACTATGATGATTCTTAGCAATGAAGTGTGAGCCATTGTCAGGAGACTGTCAGTGTCTTTTCAGCACAGAATGGAAAAGTTACAAGTAGGGCACTCGCACTGGCCACGTTGTCTGTGGCCCCTTCTACACCAGTGTTTCTCAACCGGGGGGTCGGGACCCCTTGGGGGGTCATGATGGGGTGTCAAGGGGGTCACCAAAGGCCATCAGAAAAGACAGTATTCTGTGTGGGAAGTTTGGCCCAATTCTATTGTTGGTGGTGTACAGAATGCTCTTTGATTGTAGATGAACTATAAATCCCAGCAACTACAGCTCCCAAATGTCAAGGTCTATTTTCCCAGAACTCCACCAGTATCCACATTTAAGCATATTGAGTATCCATGTCAAGTTTGGTCCAGATCTTTTATTGTTTGAGTCCACAGTGCTCTCTGGATGTAGGTGAACTACAACTCCAAAGCTCAAGGCCAATGCCCACCAAACCTTTCCAGTGTTTTCTGTTGGTCATATGAGTTCTGTGTGCCAAGTTTGGTTCAATTCCATTGTCGGTGGAGTTCAGAATGCTCTTTGATTGTAGGCGAACTATAAATCCCAGCAACTACAACTTCCAAATGACAAAATCAATTCCCTCCCAACCCCACCAGTATTCAAATTTGGGCATATCGGGTATATGTACCAAATTTGGTCCAGGGAATGACAGTAGCAAAATTATAGTTATGAAGTAGCAATCAAAATAATTTTATGGTTGGGGGTCAGCACAACATGAGGAAATGTATTAAGGGGTCATGGCATAAGGAAGGTTGAGAAACACTGTTCTACACTGTCCTTAGATCCAAGGATATGGTGCTGGTCATTTGCTTTGAACTGCCATATAATCTGGGATGAGCAGATATTCTGGCATCAGATCCTGAGATATAAGGACAGCATAGAAGGGGCCTCAGGCATTCCAAGAACTGAACTTCAGAAAACTAACTTCTCCATTCTCAATTATTCAAAACCTGTAAATCAAAGCTATCCAAACTGTGTGTCATGACATGTTACTGTTTTGGCTGCAGTGTGTAGGTGTCACACAAACATAGCAACAAATGTATTGAGTCTATGGAACTCATCACATTGAGATCCAAAAAGCAGGCAATAGCAGAGGGATTCACCAAGCAGTGTGGCAAATCCGGTGGGTAGCTGGAAAAACTGTCACCATGCTCCCCACATCACTCACATCAGCACTTTCCTCGGCTTACCTCTGCGCTGACCCCATTCTTGTCAATGGGCAGTGTCCTAGGCAGGGGCGGCTCAACCCATTACGCAAAGTAAGCATTTGCAGTATAGTTGATTTTGCCCAGGGGCGCTCTTGAGTCACTCTTGGGGGAAAATAGACCCTGACATATGCAAGTTGTAGTTACTGGGATGTATAGTTCACCTACAATCAAAGAGCATTCTGAACTCCACCAATGATGGAATTGAACCAAATATGGCACACAGAACTCCCACGACGAACAGAAAATATATATCAGTGATTGGTTGGGGTGTGTGTGCCAAAATACTGTTTGCTTACCGTTGAAAATTACCTAGGGCCGCCTCTAGTCCTAGGATGAATTTCAGAACACTAGGAGGATGGAGCCCCAATGGAAGTAGCTCTGCAACATGTCTCCATCCTCCCAACATCCTTAAAGCATCCTAGGACATTGAAAAAAACATAGGTTTAACCTCTAGTTTGTTAGTAAAATTGAATTACTGTGTCATGAAGTGATGCATGACGAAAGTGTCACCAAACATTTCCATGAAATGTTCAGAAAACTCTGGTCTAAAGTAATACAAAATATAGGATCTGTTGTTTATGGTACACATATTCTTATATCCCAGTAAAGGCAGTCCCCGTTACAAGCAATATAGCATATGTCTGTTTGTTCTTAAATTGAATTTGTATGTAAGTCAAACAGGTACATTTTTAAGTGAATCTCCCCCCCCCCCCCCCATATATATATCATCAAGCTTTGGAGAACATAGGGAAGGGCTGACACCCCTGTGGTGTTAGTTTTGCTGTCTGTGCTCCTGTTTGGAAGATTTCACCTTACTTTCTGTTTGTGTGATAATTGGATTTTGAAAAAAATGGCTTGCTGTAGAAAAAAGGATTGGTGAAAAAGCTTCTGTTGAGACCCCGTTTCCCCATGATAACTCTTTCAGGAGTTAATTTCCCTTCCTAGAGGTAGAATTCTCTCACTTCCTATTGTCTCACCCCCGTTAATTGTAAGTCAGATGTTTGTAACTCAGGGACTGCTTGTATTCTAGAAGCATCAATGATTTAGTAATTTTTCAATTTCTGAAAATCCATAAACCCCAATCGGGCATATCTAAATAATACTTGGGCATGAAGGACATTGACGTCTATATCATGCCATCACCAATTACCAATATATTATTATTATTTTACTGACACAAAGACACAGTATGTCACAACAAACGAGATCTATATGCTGGATTTCGTATCACAAAATCACAAATCAAACACTTCCCAAGTTTTTAGGACTGTGTGATATATTTTCGAATGATGCGCGCAGATCCAAGTAAGGTGGCCTTTTGCAGTTGACACATCATGATTTTGTCAATGTTTATTGTTTCCAAATGCCGGCTGATCTTTTGGCACGGCACCCAGTGTCCCGATGACCACTGGGACCACATGTACTGGTTTATGCCAGAGCCTTTGCAGTTCAATTTTGTTGTTGTTGTTGTTGTTGTTGTTGTTGTTGTTGTTGTTATTATTATTATTATTAGGTTCTTGTAGGTTTTTTCGGGCTATAGGGCCATGTTCTAGAGGCATTTCTCCTGATGTTTCACCTGCATCTATGGCAAGCATCCTCAGAGGTAGTGAGGTCTGTTGGAAATAGGAAAATGGGTTTGTACATCTGAGGAATGACTGGGGTGGGGCAAAGAGCTCTCTGCTGAAGCTAGGTGTGAATGTTTCAGCTGACCACCTTCATTAGCATTTGAAGGCTTGGCTGAGCCTGGGAAAAATGTTCTGTTGAGAGGTGTTAAATCCATACAGCCATCTTGGTTTTGGGGGCTCCAGGAGCCCCTAAAACCAAGAGGGTACCCACCTCACCACAAACCCCAAAAGAACCCCTAAAAAGCTTTAAAAACTTATCTGGCTGCCTTTATGGTCCTCCTCGCATATTCCTGGTGTGAGGTAATGATGTGCCAGGAGGATATGAGAAGTACCATAATGGCAGCCGGGTAAGTTTTTAAAACTTTTAAGGGGTTCTTTTGGGGGTCTTCAGTGTGGCTAATACCAATTGGGATAGCATGTAGCCCGGGTTTTGGGTGACTTGTGGGGACTTAAACCCAGCACAGGTTGAAGTCATGTCTGGAAGCGCGCCAAAGCACCTAAAGGGTCAAATTTTGGGACACATTGCCTTACTGTAAGGAGACCGAAATCTCATCTCAAATTAGGATACAACCATCTCAATTTGCCTCAAATTAACAAACAGAGACATCAGTTTGTGACGATGCTTATATCCACATAGGTTTGATGTAACTATTGCTACGTGCCTTCAAATCATTTCTGACTTATGGTTGGTGTTTCTTGGCAATATTTTTTCAGAGAAAGTTTGTCTTTGCCTCCTTCTGTGGCTGATAGAGGGTGACTTGCTCAAAGCAATCCAATGAGTTTACATGGGATCTAAATCTCCAGAGTCCAATGCTTAAATCACTTACAGGTTACACACGATCTAGTCCACAATTGAATAAGGGGGTGCAAAAAGGATCACCAATGACTAGAACAGACATCAGGAAATTTCTGGCATTGTCACTGTGATTGTGTTTACTGTAATTTTATATTGTTATGTATTCATATGTTTTATGTATTATGATGTTGTTTATTGTTTTCGTTTTCATTTTTATTTTGCTGTAATTTGTTGTTTGAGCTTGGCCTCATGTAAGCTGCCCCGAGTCCCTATCGGGGAGATGGTGGCGGGGTATAAATAAAGTTTATTTATTATTATTATTATTATTTTATTATTATTATTATTATTATTATTATTATTATTATTATTATTATTGTGTGTGTGTGTGTGTGTTTTAATCATCTTCTGGCTGGAGCCCTCGGTGGCGCAGTGGGTTAAACCCCTGTGCTTGCAGGACTGAAGACCGACAGGTCGCAGGTTTGAATCCAGGGAGAGGCGGATGAGCTTCCTCTATCAGCTCCAGCTCCTCATACGGGGACATGAGAGAAGCCTCCCAGAAGGATGATAAAAACATCAAAAATCATCCAGGCGTCCCCTGGGCAACGTCCTTGCAGACGGCCAATTCTCTCAAACCAGAAACGGCTTGCAGTTTCTCAAGTTGCTCCTGACACGACAAAAAAAAAATCTTCTGGCTTTTCGAGTTTTAGTCCAAAAGGTTTACTTAACATCATACTTAAGTCTGACTCCTATTACAAATTAAGTTCACTCCTGTGCTGTCGCACGCTGGGCCTGTGCATAAGACTGCAGACAGGACATAAATTCTGTGTGCCAACGGGACGCCGGGGCTGCCTCAGATTAAAGGTCTTTGGATTTCCTTAAAACAGAGTCTTTAGATTGCTTAAAGGTTCAATAAAGTCACAGTTAATGAAAATAAACAGGTACTTTAAGGCTTTCTTAGCAGTCTATTGGCTCTCTCTCAAGCTTGTCCACAGGGAACAGGCACTATCTTCTTAACTGTAAGTAATGGGGAAACCCTTAACTTCTAATCTGGGCAGTCTGTCTTTGCCTCTGTTGGCATGGAGCCCCTGCACCCGGTACCAACTACTTCTGGCTTCCGCGAGTGACCCTTACCAAGCAGAGCTTTGTAGGCTTCCAAGGAAAAAGGAGTTCAGGTTTCAGAGATGGCTGGCTGAAGTGCTGTGAGACTGGATTACCTCAGCAATGGAGCTGTAGGGCTGTATAACCCCGGCCAAGCTGTGGGCTATATATCTCCCCGGCCAAGCTGTAGAAGACGAAGCTTTCTACAGGAGCTCTTGATTTTATGTCCTGTGTGAAAGGCTTCTCTGTGTGGACTGAACTCAGACTGGCTCCTATTCCCTCCAAAACCCAAAAAGTTGGCAGGACCAAGGAACCTAACTATAATTGACAGGTGGCTTGCCCTATGATTGCAGCCAAAAGAAGCCACCTATCTGCAGAGCCCCTGAAACTTAGGACTATAACAAACATTAAATGCAAAGCAAACAAAATTGGAGCTCCTGGTACAGTTGTACCTGCACAACACCTAAGATGTGGGATCCTCTAAAAGTGTTTGTCTT
Organism: Anolis sagrei; assembly: GCF_037176765.1. Classification (NCBI taxonomy): domain Eukaryota; kingdom Metazoa; phylum Chordata; class Lepidosauria; order Squamata; family Anolidae; genus Anolis; species Anolis sagrei. The sequence goes on from NC_090024.1 coordinate 104,226,299, forward strand.
TTGGCTACATATGTCTTCCTCCTTCCAAGTAATAACACCATGGGAGAAAAGTAGCTTTAAAAGGACAGATTCTGGCAAGTACAGTCCTTGGCTCTGAAATTTCATTTTAACCTTATCTTTCAATTGTTTGGGGTGTGTGTACATGGTTTACAATGCTTGTACATTTTCTTTTTCATTTACTTTAATTAGGTTTTGTTTCCATTCCAGTTTTTTTCATGACTAGTAAGGATTTGCCTTTTCAATATGACATTGGCAGAAGAAGCAATTATGTGGGCCGGGGCAAAGAAATGCAATTTGATAAAATCAACGCCTATGTTTGCCAACCTGATTACGACACGAACAATGCGGTAATTCTGGTTCATGACATATATGGATGGCAATTCCCGGATACTAGATATATTACTGATATATTTGCAAGTAATGGATACATGTAAGTAATTAATGCTGTTTCTGTCATTATCGTTATTAATTTATTATTCCCTATATTTTTCAAGCTGTTTATATGACCTCATGATACAATATGTTGATGTTTGCCTTCAACCTTGAGCAAGAGACCAATTTAGGAACATTGTGTGTGTTTTGTCTTATGTCTGTTATCACAGGCTGTGTTTTTATTTATTTAATTTTAGTTGTTAAGTTATAATTCACGTTTATATGTTGGGTTGTTTAAATTTTGTTAGTATGGATGTATTGTTGTTGTATTCGGGCATTGAATGTTTGTCTTCTATGTTTGGAACCCACCCTGAGTCCCTTCGGGGAGATAGAGCAGAATATAAATAAAGATTATTATTATTGGGTTGTTGTAGGTTTTTTTGGGCTATATGGCCATGTTCTAGAGGCATTTCTCCCGACGTTTCGCCTGCATCTATGGCAAGCATCCTCAGAGGAAACAAACCATGACATCTAATCACCTCTCGACAAAAGATTGCTCCAGGCACTGCCAGGCAATCAAATGCTAATCAAGGTGGTCAGTTGAAACATTTAAACCTAGCTCCAGCAGACAAGAGTCCTTTGTCTCACCCTGGTCATTCCGCAGATATATAAACCCCCTTTCCTAGTTCCAACAAACCTCACTACCTCTGAAGATGCTTGCCATAGATGCAGCCGAAACGTCAGGAGAAATGCCTCTAGAACATGGCCATATAACCCGAAAAAACCTACAACAACACAGTGATTCCAGCCATGAAAGCCTTCAACAATACATTATTATTATTATTTGAAACACAACAAGATGAGTTCACAGCAAACAAGATCACTCTGCTGGCTGTTGTATTGTAACACACATCAGACACTTCCCAAGTGTCTAGGACTGTGTGATGTATCAGCGAATAATGCGTGCAGATCCCAGTATGGTGGTCCTTTGCAGCTGGCAGATGGTAATCATGTCAGTGCCGATTGTGTTTAAGTGCAGGCCAAGATCTTTAGGCACTGCACCCAGTATGCCAATCACCACTGGGACCACCTTGACTGGCTTGTGCCAGTCAAGATGATGATGATGATGATGATGATGATGATGATGATGATGATTATTATTATTATTATTATTACAAAGCCCTAAACGGTTTGGGACTCGCCTACCTGTGTGACCGCATCTCTGTATACAAACCCACACGATCATCTGGAGAAGCCCTGCTCACGATCCCACCTGCATCGCAAGCGCGATTGGTTGGGACGAGGGACAGGGCCTTCTCGGTGGTGGCCCCTCAACTCTGGAACTCACTCCCCAAGGACATCAGGCATGCCCCAACACTGGCAGTCTTTAGAAGGAGCTTGAAAACGTGGTTGTTCCAGTGTGCCTTCCCAGAATAAGGAAACTCCAAGCAATATGTCCCAAATGCACTTTACTAGAGATCTAGAATTGCCTGCACACCCCATCTATCCCTAAAATATCTATCCTATTTCACCTGATCATGCCCAACATTTTAAAAGATTTTAAGTACGACATTTGGCCCTGCCACAGGTTGTAATGCGCCGCGGTGTTATTGTTTATGTTTTTGCTTAGTTTATGAGGTTTTTTTTAATTATTGTACTGTTGTTGTTGTGTTTTACTGATGTATTTGGGCTCGGCCTCTTGTAAGTCATACCGAGTCCTTCAGGGGATGGTAGCGGGGTATAAATAAAGGTTTATTATTATTATTATTATTATTATTATTATTATTATTTTCAACTGCCCAAAGTCTCTAGGCAAATGTCTGCAGCCATTTCTTCAGAAATTGTTTAGATCAAGCTGCCCCTCCAGTACTGTGATCCACTACAGTAAGCCCACTCTTCAAGATCCCCTGAGTTCTCTCCTTAATTCCCTCTACTGCAGTGGTTCTCAACCTGGGGGTTGCGACCCCCAGAGGGGTCACCTGGCCATTTCGGAGGGGTCGCGAGGCCGCCTCCATTGGCCACGCCCCAAGGGCGCAAGCAAGATGAGGACTCCTTCGCGCGAGTCCTGGCCTCACGCAAAGCCTGCCTCGCCTGCCACACTCTCTCGCCATACGGCGAGGGCAAGGGGCAGGCGAGGGATCCTCCACGCGAGGCCTGGCCTGGCACAAAGCCCACCTCACCTGCCTTGCATTCTCGCCATCCAGGAGTTCTGTGGTCTGTGGAAGTCAGCGCTGAATTGGTTGAAGGTGCTGTAAATCCATATTTTTTTTCTGATTCATCATGATGCTTTAATTATGTTGAATTTGTAACAATTAAAACACATCCTTCATATCAGATATTTACATTACGATTTGTAACAGTAGCAAAATTACAGTTATGAAGGAGCAATGAAAATAATTTTATGGTTGGGGGTCACCACAACATGAGGAACCATGTAGGAAAGGTTGAGAACCGCTGCTCTACTGATTTAGTATCTGCCAGGGCATATATAACAAGAAGGTTGTAGCACTTGCTCCAAATGACAAAATGGGTCCTCCATCTCTTTCCTCACTCATGGCCTTTTTGTGCATCGATATTGCACAAGCACAATACACATACAAACACCTTCATGCTGAGTCAGAGAGCATGAATGAAGACCCAGGCCTTAAAACTGACTCATATGCAAAATACATGTGCTGCTTCTTCAGAACCTCTCACTGTAATCTTCCTCCACCATTGTGAACTGGCCACCCAAATTTGTTCGCTTAGAATTTCACAGAAAACCTTTTCTTTTAAATGGGAAGAATAATGACTCAAATGACTAACTGCAAAATATCTATTTATAACATTGGCTACCTTTCTGGAAACCGAACTGAATCATACATCTATGAGTAACATCTTACAATGTTTCCATTTAGAACCATCTGCCCAGACTTTTTTCTAGGAAAAGCACCCTGGAATCCTAATAATCATTGGCATGATTTTGCAGACTGGTTAAAGGAACGGGATCCCATGAAAGTGGACAAGTAAGGCTAATGTTTGTTTCCTAATTGAAATGAGGAAAATATGAAGTTAGCTGAGACATATCAGCAAGTTATGCTTACTGGAAGGAGGGTATTGAGTTACAATTAGCAAAATACATACTTTCCATACCTGGTGACATCCTCCAGATGTGTTATCATCACCCCATTGTCCATGTTGGCTGGAGTTGAATAGTTTTGTTTTCCAAAACATCTAGATAAACATACTAGATAAACATCTAGTATGTATGATTGCATATGGTTTCAAATTTAATGTGCCTCTTATAAGAATGTCCCCATCTTTAAAGCAAAGCTGATGAGGACCACAGGCAGGCTTTATGTTCTAAAGGTTTTTTCTCTCTTCCTTCCTTCCTTCCTTCCTTCCTTCCTTCCTTCTCTACCTCTTTCCTTCCTTCCTTCCTTCCTTCGCTTTTTGCTTCCATCCTTCCTTCTCTCTTTCCTTCTTTCCTTCCCTCCCTCTTTCTCTCCTTTCTTCTCTGCCTCTTTCCTCCCTTCCTTTGCTTTTTGCTTCCACCCTTCCTTCTCTCTTTCCTTCTTTCCTTCCTCCTTTTCTCCTTCTTTCCCTCCTTCCTCCACCCCCTCTTTCCTTCTTTTCCTTTTTAATTTCTTTCCTTTTTTCCTTCTCCACCTCTTTCCTTCCTTCCACCCTTTTTCTTTTCCTTCCTCTTTCTCTCCTTTCTTCCTTCTCTACCTCTTTCCTTCCTTCCCTTGCTTTTTGCTTCCATCCTTCTTTCTCTCTTTCCTTCTTTCCTTCCCTCAACTTTCTCTTATTTCTTCCTCTCTGTCTCTTTCCCTCCTTCCTTCGCTTTTTGCTTCCATCCTTTCTTTTCCCTTTCCTTCTTTCCATCCCTCCCTCTTTTTCTCCTTCCTTCACTCCCTCTCTCCTTCCTTTCCTTTCCTTTTTTCTTTCTCTCCTTCCTTTCTTCTCTACCCCTTTCTTTCCTTCCCCCCTTTTCTTTTCCTTTCTTTCTTTCCTTTCTTTCTTCTCTACCTCCTTCCTTCCTTCCTTCCTTTGCTTTTTACTTCCATCCTTCCTTCTCTCTTTCCTTCTTTCCTTTCCTTTCCTCCCACTTTCTCTCCTTTATTCCTTCTCTGCGTCTTTTCTTCCTTCCTTCACTCTTTGTTTCCATCCTTCCTTCTCTCTTTCCTTCCCTCCCTCTTTTTCTCCTTCTTTCCCTCCTTCCTTTGCTCCCTCTTTTCTTCCTTTCCTTTTTTCTTTCCTTCTCTCCTTCCTTCCTTCTCTAACTCTTTCTTTCCTTCCCCCTTTTTCTTTTCCTTCTACTTTCTCTCCTTTCTTTCCTTCCCCCTTTTTCTTTTCCTTCCACTTACTCTCCTTTCTTCCTTCTCAACCTCTTTCCTTCTTTCCTTTGCTCTTTGCTTCCATGCTTCCTTCTCTCTTTCCTTCCTTCTATCTTTCCCTCCCTCTTTCTCTCCTTCCTTCCTTTCTCTCTCTCTCTCTTTCCTCCCCCCCCCCCCCCTCTTCCTTCTCTTTTTTCTGTATCATCATTTAACTTTTCATCATTGAGCTTTTTGGGGGTTTTAAGTCCTTTCCACTTTTGGGGGGATTATGAGTGATGGTCACTCATCGGTCTATTAGGGGTATAGTGTCCAAATTTAGTGTCAATTCGGCCAGTGGTTTTTGAGTTATGTTAATCCCACAAACTAACATTACATTTTTATTTATATAGACTAGCTGTCCGCTGTCATGCGTTGCTATGGCCCAGTCTGTGTATATGCATTTTAAGTTTGTATATTTGTGTGTGTGTGTATTTGTGTATGGGTGTATATATGTGTGTTTGTGTGTGTATGTGGTTTTGTGCATGGGTTGTAATGTATTTTTTTGTTTTTTGGCTTTTAAAGTCTCTTCTGGTGTGTTTTTCAGTGTTTTTATGAGTGATAGTCACTCATTGGCCTGATAGGTGTATTGAGTCCAAATTTGGTGTCAATTCATCCAGTGATTTTTGAGTTATGTTAATCCCACAAACGGACATTACATTTTTACTTATATAGATATAATGAGTTTTCGCAACCCCATCGTACTGCCTTGAAGAGACATGCATGCTTTGAAGCTCCTCAGGCCAAACACAGACTAATTTAATATCTATGGTGCTTCTAGATAATTTGTGATGCAAGCTACAGGCAAAAAAATAATCTTAGAGTCCTCAACAGAAGGAAGATTTATTTAAAAAAACACATTCTTGGATAGCAATAAACTGATCCAAATTAATCTCAAAGGTAAAAGTGAGGGTTGGGGAGACATGTTGCGTCATGTCCTCCCTTTAAAAAGAGCAGAGAAGTTCAGTCTGAATTGGTTCTTTTCCTTTTATAACAGGAGGCAGTCACTTAACCTGTGGCATTACTAGGGATGTGTAAACTGCTCTGGGAGACACCATCAGAGAGGATGACACCAAAACGACTCTATAAAATTGTGCAGTATCTTAACAGACATTTATTACTTTTTGTACAAATATCCCAGTGGTTGGATATAATCACAAAAACATGTTTATTAGGTTTTATGTATTGCATCAATGTACCTCATTTGCAAATGCAGGAAGTATTTGCTGTTGTTTTCATCACTGCTTTTTTTTTTAGAATCACAGATTTTGTGTAATTTTCTGTCATGAGCTAAAATATAATGATATGGACTGATATAGGAAGAGGTCCATGGGAGCAACCACAATGGTTGACCCGCCCTTTGTGTTTGATTTTTATTACGTTGTTTTGCACTGTTTATTTTATTTTGTTACTTCATGTATTTTGTTGTAATTTTTCTGTTGTTTTGTATTTAATTTTGCTGTATTATTTTTGGGCTCATGTTAGCCGCCCCGAGTCCCCTAAAATACTATGTAGCTGGAGGTGCATTCTTAGAAATCTCTTTAGATTTCAATTCATTTTATGAAAAACTGTAATTATATCCGTGTTAATTTGTTTCTCCTAGTGCATAAAATGGAACAGTACTATCAGATTTAGCTCAATTCCTTTTCTGTTAGCACACAAAGGGAACTCTGAAATTTTCACTTTCGTCACTTTTTATTTTTATTGTTTGGAAACCCAAGCATTTAAAAGTGCACGTACCACTTGGAACAGTTGGTGCCATTTAATATCAGTTGTTGAGGCACCAATATCCCACATTTTAGTTATGCAGTGCTTAACAGAGTTGAACAATGTTTTATAAGATGTGTGATTTTTCTCCCTCCATCAATAGGGAAGCTGCAGAAAAAACTGTTTGTATTGCTATTTCCTTTCAGATTTTTACACAGATACCTTAACTCCCCCCTTCTTTTATGCCTTAGGACAACTGCTGTGTTTATGAAGTGTCTAAAGGAAAAATACAAAGCAATGAAGATTGGTGTTGTTGGTTTCTCCTGGGGTGGAATGGCTGTACATCACTTGATGCTGAAAAATCCTGAATTCAAGGCTGGGATATCAGACTATGGTAGTGAAAAATATTTCTTACCTTAGGCAATCTGCTACATGTTCAAATATTTCAACACTTCTAGACCAAGTCCATGTATAAATGAGTGACAAGCTGCAATATTTCAGAAATATAGGCTCTGTTTATCCATTGATCTAACAAGTATAATAAAATGGCCGACCTAGACACATTTTACACATTTTGATGAGACAGTTTTGCTGGCACTTTCTTAATTGTATTGTCGAAGGCTTTCATATCTGGAATCACTGGGTTGTTGTAGGTTTTTTCGGACTATATGGCCATGGTCTAGAGGCATTCTCTCCTGACGTTTCGCCTGCATCTATGGCAAGCATCCTCAGAGGTAGTGAGGTGTGTCTTGGAACAGTTTCTCCCGTAGAGATGTTCAATGTATTGTCGAAGGCTTTCATGGCCGGAATCAATGGGTTGTTGTGATTACCTCACTACCTCTGAGGATGCTTGCCATAGATGCAGGCGAAATGTCAGGAGAGAATGCCTCTAGACCATGGCCATATAGCCCGAAAAAACCTACAACAACCCACTTTCTTAATTTTTTTTTTCATGTCAGGAGCGATTTGAGAAATTGTGAGAGAATTGGCCGTCTGCAAGGATGTTGCCCACGGCACACCCCGATGTTTCACCATCCTGTGGGAGGCTTCTCTCATGGGTCATGAGAGGACTTACTTGATGCGAATTTCCAACATCAGTCTTCTGCACAGTCTTGTTTTCTAACTGTGTCCTCCCTACTCAGTGCATGCTCACTGTGTTTTGTCCTTATTCTCCTTTGTGGTTGCATCATTCTCATAAGACCTTCCTCTACCCCACAATATCAGGACTGCAATGGAAGGAATTATCAGACAAGAAAGAATGGTGGAACAGTAGCAATGCTGGCTTCATTGATGGGTTATCCAGTCATGATGCAAGCTCAGTACAAGTATAGGCGAGACACACTGTCGTGTGGTAAGCCCCATCTAAAGATGCTTTTATCTTGGCATAATTGCACTTTGTCTGATAGTTCTTAGACCCACTGCTGAGTAAGAGAGCAGGGCTTTAGACCTATTTATTTACTATGTAGAACTTTTTTCAATCCAAAGCCCATTGCAAATCAAAGATCGGTTTAATAAGAACCACATTAATCTGATTCTGTCAAGAGTTTACTTCTTTTTTTTTTGGTCGTGTCAGGAGCGACTTGAGAAACTGCAAGTCGCTTCTGGTGTGAGAGAATTGGCCATCTGCAAGGACGTTGCCCAGGGTAGAGGGCCCCATCACTCCCCTCCTTTTGTAAGAGCTTGAAGACCTAGTGGTTTCAACAAGCCTTTGAGAATGACTAGTTCTAGCTCAGCACTAGACATTGTTGAATATGGCCTTATTCTTCCAACCAATTACCCAGGTCGCTTCCTCTAATAGGCTCCGGAAATGAACAACCATAGACCCGTACCTATTATTGTTGTTGCCTGCTATCGCACTGCACTTAATTCCCGGGCCCCCTAGAATTTTTGAACTTGCACTAATCTCGGCCCGGCCTTTTCAATTGCCTTGAACAGGCAGGATTATTTTTGATATATATATATGTGTTATGGTGACAATTTTTATGCTTATATTGTTTTGTTAATCTTATGTTTGTGTTGTTTATTCTGTATGTATTGATGATGTTACTTGGAAACCACTCTGAGTCCCCTCAGGGAGATGGAGAGGTATATAAATAAAGTATTATTATTATTATTATTATTATTATTACTACTACTACTACTACTACTTATAAATGACTCATAGTTAAGAACAGGAAGTGAGAAAAGTCTACTCCTTGGAAGAGAAATTCACTCCTGAAAGAGTTATCATGGGGAAAAAGTTGACTCCACTGAAGCTTTCTCATCAATCCTTGTTTCCACAACAAGCCAATTTCTTTCAAAATCTAATTATCACAGGGAAAAGACTGATATTTTCAATGTATTTTGGATAATAAAATAGAAAAACACACTAAAAACATATCACACAAAGTTATTTCACAAAATTCAATACAGATTTCAATATAATTTCATTCAATCGCACCATTTGACATAGAAATGTCAAAGCAGGTTGTAAAAAACATACATAGTGGAGCAAGTCTGAGATAGATTTAGAAGGCTAAATTTCTGTAAAACCAGAATTCGGTTTTTTTTTTAAGTGTTTATGGCCCTTAATAGTACAGATCTGTGTTATTTGGAAGAACACTCAACATGGAAAATGTGATGTACATGCCTTTAAAATATATTGTTGGAGCTGTTTTAAATTGTACTTAAAATGTTGTTTTAATAGTCTTTTGACACCAATAAAATAATGTATATATGTAATATGTTTTAGGAATAATCAGGGACTCTGAAAATAGATACAATTTGTTGAATCCAACATTTTTCGTTTTTGGTGGAAATGATCACACCATTTCTCCTGAACAGGTAAACAATTCTAATTCAGATTCTAATGATGTCTCTGGTGTCTGTCATGTATATATGGGAAGGAAAGTAGATGGAACATAGGAACCACGCTACATCCATATAGACTTTTTCAAAAATGCATACTCCTGTGTCAGGCCCGTAGCCAGGATTTTGATTTTGGGGGGGGGGGGAGGGCTGAGTGAAAGAGGGTCTACCCTAGCAAACCTTTTGTATCGTTACCCCAATACCCGCATGCATATGGAATATATTGAGCATGGTGATCAGATCATGATATGAATAAACATAACAGTTGAAATAATGTACCAGTAAAGCCTTCTCGCGGACCACCATGAGAATTTCGGGGGAGGGGGGCTGAAGCCCCTCAAGCCCCCCCCCCCCTGCTACCTGCCTGTCCTGTGTAGTATGTATGGCTGGGAGCATTTGCAACCTCATCAGACAAGGATGAAATCGGTAGCATGTGCTGGTTCACCTTCTTCTTTATGATTGAGCCCGTTGGCTGCCATCCCACAATGCACTGCAACTTCCAATGGGCTGTCATAAGGGAGAAAGCAAACCAGTTAATGCTGCGTGATGGCAACACAGGAGGCTTCCATGTTGCCTTGGATCAGCGGGGGAAAGCCAGGATGGGGACGTGGGGACATCGGATGATGTGGGGCATAGGGCAATAGGTTCCTCACACCCATAAAATCTGTGGTGATTCTGGTGGCACATGTGAAAAGTTCCATAGATAAAATGAGTGAAGTAGTCCTTATTTGCTGAAAGAAGGATAAGAAGAAAGATGATGATGATGATGGGATGATAATACTTTATTTCTAGACCACCCTGTCTCTCCGAAAGAACTGAGGGTGGTATACACACAAAAAAGGAACAATCTCTGCACTAACTGCAGCTTCTGAACTATCCTCAAAGGCAGCCCCACATAGGGAGCATTGCCATAATCCAAATGGGACGTGACTAAGACATGGACTACCATGGCCAAGTCTGACATCTCAAGGTATGGGCTTAGCTGGTGCACAAGTTTTAACTGTGCGAACGCGCTCCTGGCCACTGCCACCACTTAGGGTTCCAGGGTCAGCGAGGAGTCCTGGGTGGGTCTGTATTGTCGAAGGCGTTCATGGCCAGAATCACTGCATTGTAGGTTTTTCGGGCTGTGTGGCCATGTTCTAGAAGCATTCTCTCCTGATGTTTCACTTGCATCTGTGACAGGCATCCTCAGAGGTTGTGAGGACTGTTGGAAACTAGGAAAATTGAGTTCATATGTCTGTGGAAATTCCAGGGTGGGAGAAAGAACACTTGTCTATTGGAACTAAGTATGAATGTTTCAATTGGCCACCTTGATTAGCATTTGATGGCCTGACAGTTTTTAGGTTGGCTTGTTACTTCCTGGGGTAATCCTTTGTTGAGAGGTGATTAGCTGTTCCTGATTGTTACTTGTCTGGAATATCCCTGTTTGAGTTTTGTTCTTTATTTACTCTTATAATTTTAGAGTTTTTTCATATTGGTAGCCAAATTTTGTTCATTTTCATGGTTTCTTCCTTTCTGTTGAAATTGCCCACATGCTTGTGGATTTCAATGGCTTCTCTGTGTAGCCTGACATAGTAGTTGTTAGAGTGGTTCAGCATTTCTGTGTTCTCAAATAATATGCTATGTCCTGGATCACCCCCAAACTGCCAACCTGTGTCTTCGGGGGGGGGGGGAGGGGGTGACCGCATCCAACACAAGTTGAAATCCCACACCCTGATCTGCCTTATGACTGATGAGGAGTACCTCTGTCTTGTCTGGATTTAGTTTCAGCTTGTTGGTCCTCATCCAGAAAGGAAGAGATGAAGGAAGGGATCAAAACTTCCTTGCGTTGGTTGAAATCAGATGATACAAGTCAAGTAGGACAGGGAGGTGTCTCAGTATCATACAAATATGTGGTTGCTGACTAGATAGCTACCCTCACTAAACACACCAACGTTGTAGTCCAATTTAATTGCATGAGAAATAACATGTTTTGCACAAGAATGTCTCAGCTTTGTTGCTGACACTTTCAGGCAAACAACATCGTTTTCTGAAACTATGCTTGTGCCCAGTTTCTAAGCTGGCCATCCATGGGATCCTATGAAATCTTATCAAAGACTGAACCAGACATCAGGCGCCAACAAAGAAAATGGGGTGGGAAGGTTCTATCTATGTAAATCGTCCTTTTAATAGGCGTACTCATCATATGCTATAAACTTAATTTAAAAGCTTTCATTTAAAAGATTTAGACTGTTTCTCGGAATACTGTTGGAGGAGGTGTAACCATTAATTGGCTTTTTCAAATGAAACAGATTCAGAGCTGCATGGGAACCTTGGGATGGCCTCTGCCTTGGAACATCATATCTCTCTTAATTATACCTCTTTCATTCTGGCTGTAATTGTTTTAAGGGGCAGGGAGTCTATCATGTTCAGAAGTAATATTAAATATTGCATTTAATCTTACTTCTTTCTGTAGAAAAGGGGTATCACCAGAGATGGGAATTAACATTCCTGCATGAAGAAGGAAGAGTAATGAAGGGAAGAAGCTATATGATGAAGAGACTTGCAAACAAATTTTGAAAACTCTAGTACAAGCATGGGCAAACTTTCTAACTTTGGGGCCGCATGGTGGGCTGGAGTGGGGTGGGCGGGTTCTCCCTAAGACCCCTTCCTGCCTTTTCCTCCCCTTCCTCTTCTATTTTGGAGGCAGATGTTGTTGTTCATTCATTCAGTCGTCTCCGACTCTTTGTGACCTCATGGACCAGCCCACGCCAGAGCTCCCTGTCGGCCGTCACCACCCCCAGCTCCTTCAAGGTCAGTCCAGTCACCTCAAGGATGCCATCCATCCATCTTGCCCTTGGTCGGCCCCTCTTCCTTTTTCCTTCCACTTTCCCCAGCATAATTGTCTTCTCTAGGCTTTGCTGTCTCCTCATGATGTGGCCAAAGTACTTCAACTTTGTCTCTAGTATCCTTCCCTCCAATGAGCAGCCGGGCTTTATTTCCTGGAGGATGGACTGGTTGGATCTTCTTGCAGTCCAAGGCACTCTCAGAACTTTCCTCCAACACCACAGCTCAAAAGCATCGATCTTCCTTTGCTCAGCCTTCCCTAAGGTCCCGCTCTCACATCCGTAGGTTACTACAGGGAATACCATGGCTTTGACTAGGTGGATCTTTGTTGCCAGTCTGATGTCTCTACTCTTGACTATTGTATCGAGACTGGACATTGCTCTCCTCCCAAGAAGTAAGCGTCTTCTGATTTCCTGGCCACAGTCTGCATCTGCAGTAATCTCTGCACCTAGAAATACAAAGTCTGTCACGGCCTTCATGATTTCTCCCTCTATTTTCCAGTTGTCAATCATTCTTGTTGCCATAATCTTGGTTTTTTTTGTTTCGCTGCAACCCGGCTTTTGTGCTTTCTTCTTTCACCTTAATTAGAAGGCTCCTCAGCTCCTCCTCGCTTTCGGCCATCAGAGTGGTGTCATCTGCATATCTGAGGTTGTTAATGTTTCTTCCAGCAATTTTCACCCCAGCTTTGCATTCATCCAGCCCCGCACATCGCATGATGTGTTCTGCATACACGTTAAAAAGGAGGCAGATAGTGAAGGAAAAATGGGGAATGTTTGGATCCCAAAAGGGTTGGCCTTGGTCAGGATGAGAGAAAAAGTGTATCCATTAGACTCCATATTGCCTGTTCCTGATATAGAATCCTAGCACTGGAAGAGACCTCCAAGGGCCATCCAGTCCAACACCCTGCCATGCAAGAAGGCACAATCAAAGCACTCCCGATAGACAGCCTCTGCAGAAAAGCATCCAGAGAAGGAGACTCCAACACACTCCCAGGCATCCTCGGCCACTCTCCAGGAAGTTCTTCCTCAACTTTTCAGTTAAATCTCTTTTCCTGCCATTTGAGTCCCTTTCGGGGTTGAGAAGGGCGGTATACAAATATCGCAAATAATAATAAATAATTAATAAAACATTGCTCCTTTGTGCCCTGGTCTCTGGAGCATCAGAAAGTTAGTTTTCCCCCTCCTCCTCAATGGGACACCCCTTTAAATCCTGAAACATGGGTCTCATGTTCCCTCTCAACTTTCTCTTCTCCCAGGTCAGTCTTTCTCAACCTTCCTAATGCCGCAATGCCTTAATATAGTTCCTCATGTTGTGGTGACCCCCAACCATAACCTTATTTTTGTTGCTATTTTACAATAGTAGTTTTGCTACTGTTATGAATCATAATATAAATATCTGATATGCAGCATGTATTTTCATTCATTGCACCAAATTTGGCACAAATACCCACAAATACCATTACGCCAAAATTGAATGTGGTAGGGTTGGCGGGGGGGGGGGGGGGGAGGTTGATTTTGTCATTTGGGATTTATAGTTGCTGGAATTCATAGTTCACCTAAAATCAGAGAGCATTCTGAACTCCAACAAACGATAGAATTGAACCAATCTTGACACACAGAACTTTCCATGACCAACAGAAAATCCTGGAAGGGAAGGGTTTGGTGGGTATTGACCTTAAATTTTGGAGTTGTAGTTCACCTCCATCCAGAGAGCCCTGTGGACTCAAAGAATGATGGATCTGGACCAAACTTGGCACAAATACTCAATATGCCCAAATGTGAACATTAGTGGAGTTTGAGGAAAATAAACCTTGACATTTGGGAGTTGTAGTTGCCGGGATTTATAGTTCACCTACAATCAAAGAGCATTCTGAACCCGACCAAAGATAGAATTGGACCAGACTTCCCACACAGAACCCACATGAACAACAGAAAATACTGTGTTTTCTGATGGTGTTTCATGACCCTTCTGACACCCCCTCACGACCTCTCTGACACCCTCTCGTGACACCCCCCCCCCAGGTGTCCCGACCCCTAGGTTGAGAAACGCTGTCCCAGGTAAACATCCCCTAAGAGAAAGGAAAAAGAGAAATAAAGGAAGGGAGGAAGAGAATGGATGGAGGGAAGGGAAGGAGGGAGGGAAGGAGGGAGGGAAGTGACAAGGAAGGAAAGACAAAAAAGAAGGAAGGAAGGAAGGAAGGAAGGAAGGTGAGAGAGAGAGAGGGAAGGAGGGAGGGACGGAAGTGGGAAGGAAGGATGAAAGGGTGGGAGGGAAGGAAAAAGGGAGTGAGAAAGAGGGAGGTAAGGAATTGATGAAATGAGAGAAGGAAGAAGGAAAAGAGAAGGATAGTGAGAGACAGGCCCGTAGCCAGGATTTTGTTTCGGGGGGGGGGGGGGGGGCTGAGTTTGGTTTCGGGGGGGGGGGGGGCTGAGTCTAAATGAAAGAGGGTCTACCCTAGCAAACCTTTTGTATCGTTACCCCAATACCCCCATGCATATGGGATATATTGAGCATGGTGATCAGATCATGATATGAATAAACATAACAGTTTAAATAATGTAACAGTAAGGCCTTCTCGCGGACTACCATGAGAATTTCGGGGGGGGGGGCTGAAGCCCCCCAACTCCCCCCCCCCCGGCTACATGCCTGGTGAGAGAGAGGAGGGCCTGAGGAAGGAGCCTACGGGGCCGTATCCCTTCCCCGGGCCTGGGTTTGCCCATACTTGTTCTAGTATATGTATCACCATTGTTGCCTAACTCCATTTAAAGCAAAAAATCTACATGCTGTCTAGAATGCAAGTGAACACATAATTAGGAAATTGAATTTGTAATTTCTTACAAGCTATATAATGATATTTATTTTATGTCACAGGTTACTTTACTGGAAGGAAAACTGAAAGAATACTGTACAGTGGACTATAAAGTTAAAGTTTATCCTGGGCAAGTTCATGGCTTTGCACAGTGTAAGCCTGAGGATATGAAGCCTGAAGATGTACCTTTCATGGAAGAAGCAAGAATGGATATGATTGACTGGCTGAATAAATACATTATGTTTTGAAATTGAACCATAACTTATATCACTTTAGTCTACTTTAATGTCCCCAAGTCTGCTCCTTAGTAGAAGAGGAAGAAGAAAGATTGAAATACAATAAATTATGCAATATTTGTAAATAGTGGCCCTGAAGTATTCTTATCCTTGAATGACAAACATTCAATATTGAAGATCTTTTCAGAAGCATCATGTCTTTTAAAAAACGTCGTTTGAGAGTCACTCAATTCTTTCTGGCTTTTCTTCAATGTCTGTGACACATTATCTTTCCCAGAATATATTAAAGTTTAATCTCCACATTCATTATTCTATACTAGTACAGATTTGAATTTTTCTTCTTTTAAAAAATCCAGGGTTTAGCATGCCCTGAAGCTACATCCATCAACTCTGAAATGCTCCTCCACACATACACACACACCAATTCCAGATAAGCTGGATTGCCATGGTTACTCTTTGCTAGTGGAGAAAAATCATTTCAGCCTCAATGCAAATAATAACAATAATGCTCAAATCTGGAACAAGGGAAATCCTGTCCAATTTCCATGCATTGGAAGAAAGGGGATCTTACTGAAGATGTAGGAAGAAAGAGAGAATGGGGGAAATCTCTGAGTTTTCATTTGAAAAGCCACACTTTTCACTAACCAGTGCATAGCTATGGCGTAATAATAATAATAATAATAATAATAATAATAATAATTTATTTATATTCTGCTCTATCTCCCCAAAGGGGCTCAGGGCGGATTCCAAACATAAAAGGCAAACATTCAATGCCCGCATACAACAATACATCAATGCTAACAAAATTTATACAACCCAACATATTAATACAAATTATAACTTAACAAACTCAAATTAAATAAAAAGCACAGCCTGTTATAACAGACATAAGACAAAACATCAAACATCGAATGGAAACAATAATTTCCCACTTCTTTGGGGAAAATCGATTAATCATTGCTCAAAATATCTAGTGAGCTGGTGGGGTGAACAGAGCACGGATACGGATGGCAGCTATTAATCAGAGGTATAATGGTAGTATTACCAAATGTGCTGTCGCACGCTGGGCCTGTGCATAAGACTGTAGACAGGACATAAATTCTGTGTGCCCAGTGGGACGTCGGGGCTGCCTCAGCTTAAAGGCTTTTGGATTTCCTTAAACAGAGTCTTTAGATTGCTTAAAGGTTCAACAAAGTTCTTTATTAATGAAAACAAACAGGTACTTTAAGGCTTTCTTAACAGTCTATTGGCTCTCTCTCAAGCTTGTCCACAGGGAACAGGCACTATCTTCTTAACTGTAACTAATGGGGAAATCCTTAACTTCTAATCTGGGTGGTCTGTCTTTGCCTCTGTTGGCGTGGAGCCCCTGCACCCGGTACCAACTGCTTCTGGCTTCCGCGAGTGACCCTTACCAAGCAGAGCTTTGTAGACTTCCAGGGGAAAAGAACTCGGGTTTCCGTGGTGGCTGACTGAAGTCCTTCAGCAAAGGAGATGTAGGGCTGTATAACCCCAGCCAAGCTGTGGGCTGTATATCTCCCCGGCCAAGCCGTAGAAGACGAAGCTTTCTACAGGAGCTCTTGGTTTTATGTCCTGCGTGAAAGTCTTCTCTGTGTGGACTGACCTCAAAATGGCTCCCATTCCCTCCAAAACCCAAAAAGGGGACGGGACCAGGGAACCTAACTACAATTGCCCTATGATTGCAGCCCTATGATTGCAGCCAAAAGAAGCAACCTATCTGCAGAGTCCCTGAAACTCAGGACTACAACAAATATTAAATGCAAAGCAAACAAAATTGGAGCTCCCGGTGCAGCTGTACCTGCACACCAACTACTATTCCTCCTCCTCATAAGCCAGAGAGCAAAGGTAAGTCTTCAACTGTTTTTTGAAAGCGGGAGGGAGGGGGCCATCTTTAACTCCTTAGGAAGGGAGTTCCAGAGGTGGGGGCAGCCACAGAGAAGGCCCTTTCTCTTGTTCCCACCAGCCGTGCTTAGGACAGGAGTTGAACTGAGAGGAGGACCTCCTCCGATGACTGCAATGCCCGAGTTGGTCTGTAGAGGGAGATGTGGCTTGTCAAATAGTCTGGACCTAAGCCATTTAGGGCTTTAAAGGTAAGAACCGGCACTTTGTATTTAGCTCGGAAGCAGACTGGCAGTCATTGGAGCTGCCGCAACATGAGGGTGGTTCTCTCCCTGAACTGCGCTCCAGTTAGTAACCCTGGCTGCCAATCTCTGGACCATTTGAAGCTTCTGAACTATCTTCAAAGGCAGCTCCACATAGAGAGCGTTTCAGTAGTCCAAATGAGATGTGAGTAAGGCGTGGACTAGCATGGCCAAGTCAGGCATCTCAAGTTTTAACTGTGCGAAGGCACTCCTGACCACCCGACCACGCCTGAAGATGAATGAAATAATTTGCTGCAGAAAATCCTTGGACGATCCATTTAGAAATACAAGAATGAAACATTTCTTGTATAGTAGTTATTATTAGATCAGGGGCAGGTAGAGTGTGACTCTAGAAATGTATAATTTGGTGGTTGTGTGCTTGTTGTCAAAAAATCGAGCCCCTTCCCAAAGACTCAACGTGGATTCTGAAATCATATATGAATTTTGCTGTATTGGGGTTCCAGGGTCAGCGATGAGTCCAGGATCACCCCCAGACTGTGGACCTGTGTCTCCCACATCCTGATCTGCCTTACAACTGACCAGAAGTACCTCTGTCTTGTATGAACAACCATGCTTTTTATTTTTAAAGTTGCACTTCTGCATGCCTGCAAAAGTACATCTAGTTAAAAATCTGAAGGCAAACATCAGATTGGCAAAGACGTCACTAAAGCATGAAGCTGAAAATATGGGAAAATTAAGAGGAGTTTGAAAGGTCACATACATTTCATTATTTGCAATTTTTGCACAGATAACACTGCTATAGTCGTGAATTCCTGAATTCCTCACAACTATAGCAGTGTTATCTGTGCAAAAATTGCAAATTATGAAATGTATGTGACCTTTCAAACTCCTCTGAATTCTCCCATATTTTCAGCTTCATGCTTAAGTGGCGTGTTGCCCAGTCTGATGCCTATATTTTGGACTATATTTTGACCCATGATCACCCTTCACTGGCCACAGCTGAGGTTGATAGAAGTTTTAACACAAAAATCTAAAGAACTTCAGGTTAATGAATAACAAGTGACCCTGGCAGGGATACTACATTATATTTGCTAAAATGCAGGATAACAACGGTGTTTGGTACAACAACAATGGCCTGGAATTGCACAATTCTTGTATACAAAAACAAATATTTTGATGAGGAGGCTATACTTGACGCACATTCATTTCTTTTCTGATAACAGTATACATTTCCAAAACAATGTATGTTGAGATTGCTGACTGTTTGGCCTTTATGGTCATTGTAGTTCCCCAAAGGACAATGGATTTGTACCCAGTGCATTGTAGCCAATTAACACACGGGCTTGGAGGATGAAAAATGAAGCCTTATTAACAGTCTGCACAGAAAGATCAGAGTATTGGGTGGCAATCTGTGCTCAACGGGGTTACATTCCTCCTGAGGGCACAGGTCCATAGCTTGGGGGTCCTCTTGGATTCAATGCTGTCGCTTGATGACCAGGCATCACCAGTGGCTGGGAGGGCCTTTGCACAGATTAAACTTGCGCCCCAGCTGCAATCATACCTCATGAAGTCTGACTTGGCCTTGGTTACATTGAGACTGGACTACTGCAATGCACTCTACATGGGACTGCCCTTGAAGGCGGCCCATAAATTTCAATTGGTACAATGGGCACCAGCAAGGCTCCTAACTGAAGCAAACTGTAGGAAGCATACAATATCCCTATTAAAACAGCTTCCTTGGCTGCCAATAAGTTGCCGAGCCAAATTCAAGGTGCAGGTTATGACCTATAAAGCCCTAAACCAGGGGTCCTCAAACTAAGGCCCGGGGGCCGGATACAGCCCTCTAAGGTCATTTAACCGACCCTCGCTCAGGGTCAGCACAAGTCTGAAATGATGTGAAAGGACACAACAACAACAATCCTATCTCATCAGTGCCCACATTTCCCATTGA
This sequence comes from Anolis sagrei, assembly GCF_037176765.1. Classification (NCBI taxonomy): domain Eukaryota; kingdom Metazoa; phylum Chordata; class Lepidosauria; order Squamata; family Anolidae; genus Anolis; species Anolis sagrei. The sequence continues at coordinate 104,245,522 of NC_090024.1, forward strand.
AATATTAATAAGTTTATATTTGTTAAAAATGTTCTTAATTTTAATTATTGTATTGTTTTTAAGTGTTTTTTGAACTACAGATAAATGTGCAGTGTGCATAGGAATTAATTCATGCTTTTTTCAAATTATAATCCGGCCCTCCAACAGTTTGAGGGACTGTGATCTGGCCCTTTGTTTAAGAAGTTTGAGGATCCCTGCCCTAAACGGTATGTGTTGTTTTGATAATTTTATGCTTATGTTTTGCTTACTCTCTATGTTTTGGTGTTTTGTTACATGGAAAGTGCCCCGAGTCCCCTAGGGGTGATAGAGCAGTATATAAATAAAGTTTCATTATTGTTATTATTTATAAAGAGGTGCTGGGCAATTATTCAGAAAGCAAGCACAAACACCTTTGAACCTCTGAGGATGCTTGCCATAGATGCAGGCGAAACGTCAGGAGAAATGCCTCTAGAACATGGCCATATAGCCCGAAAAAACCCACAAGAACTGAGTGATTCCGGCCATGAAAGCCTTCGACAATACACAAACACCTTTTTGCAAAACTTTTTAAAGCTTTCTAACAAGGGACTTCATCCCACAGAATAATTAAAATATTTCAGATTGTAGGTTTTCCCTTAAGCATCACCACACTGTGTTTTGAAATTAAACAGATTTTCCTACCTCCATCACACCTAATCCTTGTCTCTGCTTTCTTTAAGATTTATCCATTTGATTTGCCATCAAATCTTGTTTCCCCCACTGTCCCTCCCCCATTTTCTTTTTTTAAAAAAACTTATCTTTTTTAATCTCCAGACTTCAACTTACATCTTGAAAAATTCACAACAACATATATAGAAGTGTTATTCTTACATCGCAGAATTGAAAACAGGAGGGAGGGGAGAAATGAAGCTTTAGCTCTCTTATATGTCTCTTTCTGCTAGCCTTTTGATAGGCAAAACAAAATCCTGACAGCACAGCAGGAGTTTCAGAAAGGCAATTGAGAAAATAGACTCCAAAAGAATGGGTTGTTGTAGGTTTTTCCGGGCTATATGGCCATGTTCTAGAGCAGTGTTTCTCAACCTTCCTAATGCCGCAACCCCTTAATACAGTTCTTCATCTTGTCGTGACCCCAAAGCATAAAATTATTTTCATTGCTACTTCAGAAATGTAATGTAAATATCTGATATGCAGGATGTATAAAGTGGACCAAATACCCGATATGCCCAAATTTGAATGCTGGTGCGGTTGGAGGAGGGGATTGATTTTGTCATTTGGGAGTAATAGTTGCTAGGATTTATAGTTCACCTACAATCAAAGAGCATTCTGAACTCCACCAGCAATGGAATTGAACCAAACTTGGCATACAGAACTCCCATGAACCACAAAAAGTACTGGAAGGATTTGTTGGGCATTGACCTTGAGTTCTGGAGTTGTAGTTCACCTACATCCAGAGAGCATTGTGGACTGAAACAATGATAGATCTAGACCAAACTTGGCACAAATACTCAGTATGCCCAAATGTGAACACTGATGGAGTTTAGGGAACATAGACCTTGACATTTGGGAGTTGTCATTGCTGGGATTTATAGTTCACTTACAATCAAAGGGCATTCTGAACTCTGCCAATAATAGAATTGGGCCAAACTTCCCACACAGAACCTCCCATGATCAACAGAAAATACTGTGTTTCCTAATGATGTTTGGCAACCCCTCTGATAACCCCTCAAGACCCCCCTTGGGGTCCTGACCTCCAGGTTGAGAATATCAGTATCAACACATGGATAATGAACCGTGAAGGCAAATCAAGGATAGTTATATACTTTTCAAAAAAGGCATTTAAACATAGAATGTAGTGTTATGAAAGATCTGAATAATGATAATATATCAAACAGATAATCGTAAAAGAACAATGTGGGCTTACTGCTTCAAATATTTGCCTCCCCTTTTAATTGAGAACTAATATGAAAAGACTGTTTAAAAAAGCAAGAATACAGAAAGAAACTTGCTAAGTATTTGTTGAGCATTGACCGAAAGGCAAGAGTACAGAGGAGGGGTTTCAGTCTCCTCCTATTTCTTAATTTAGTGCCAAAGTTTGAACCTCTTTTGTACTTAACAGTCTCTGTTCTCTGTCTCCAGGACTAGTGCAGGATACACTTCTGTGAAACCAGAAGAAGTTTTTGTAGAAAGCCAATTCATTTCTTTCTTGTAAAACTTAACAACTTTTCTCCTCTTCTAAGGGCTTGGAAGACTCTCTGTTGCAGGTATGTAGAAATCTAGCATGATATGCTCGACTATCCACCGCAGTGAGACAGATGGGAATCGGCTATATACAAAATATGCATGTGGTGTTTCAGCCAAATAACTGTCTGACACTTTCATCTCCAGAACATTATCAAAGGCTTTAGATCAGAGAAGAACCCGTGGCTCACTGCCACAAGCTGTGATATATGTGGCTGGAAGAATATGATGGGTATGACTAAAATGATCAAGGGTCTGGAGAACAAGCCCTATGAGGTGGGCATGTTTAGCCTGAAGAAGAGAAGGCTGAGAGGAGACATGATGACCATGTATAAATATGTGAGGGGAAGTCATAGAGACTTGTTTTCTGCTGCCCTGGAGACTAGGATGCACAAAAATGGATTCAAACTACAGGAAAGGAGATTCCACCTGAACATTAGGAAGAACTTCCTGACTGTGAGAGTTGTTCAGCAGTGGAACTCTCTGCCCTGTAGTCTGGTGAGGCTCCTTCTTTGGAGGCTTTTAAGCAGAGGCTGGATGGCCATCTGTCAAGGGTGCTTTGAATGTGATTTTCCTGCTTCTTGGTGGGGTTGGACTGGATGGTCCACGGGGTGTCTTCTGACTGTATGATGTTTTGATTCTATGAAACATAGGTGTGTCCAGTTTAGTGAAAAAGACATATGTTTTAAAAAGTCATACTTGTTGCAGTGGAACGCAGAGACCTGCCACACAATATGGGTTGTGTGGCTGAACCCTGCCTTCGAGTATTTTATATGCAGGGGCTGTAATCTTGTAAAGAGGTAATAAGATTTGAATTGATGTCAATAAACTTGCATATACCGTATATACTCGAGTATAAGCCAACCCGAATATAAGCCGGGGGACCTAATTTTACCACAAAAAACCTGGAAAAACGTATTGATTCGAGTATAAGCCGAGGGTGAGAAATGTAGCTGCTACTGGTAATTGTCAGTAAGTTAAATGTTTTTTAAGTATTTACACAAAACTGTAATTTAAGATAAGACTACCCAACTCTGTAAATTACCTATAATGATAGAATAAATTACCTATAATGAAAGAATAAAATAATAAATGTAATAACATGTAATAAAAATAATAATAGAGTAAATAATGGGAATTTAATAATAATAGTAATAACAATAAAGTAATAAATGTAATAATAACAATAATAGAATAAAATAATAAATGCAATAATAAATGCAAAAAATAATACATGCAATAAATATAATAATACAGCAAAATAATGTAAATGTAATAATAATAGAGTAAAATAATCAATGCTGATTGGGGGAGGGGCCTCTGCTGGAAGTTGAGGGACGTAGTGTGATGGGCTACATGCCCATCTGTCCCTCAACTGGCCAGCAAGCTTCCTAGGATGCTCACATTGGCCAGTGTGATGAGGTCTGTAGTGGTCACACTTTGGATAGAATATTAACTTTTCCCATTTCGGCTAACATAACAACAGTTCTCTTCATGAAAGCCTCCTTGTGATTTATTATTATTATTATTATTATTATTATTATCATCATCATCATCATCATCATCATCATCATCATTATTAAACACAACAAGATAAGTCCACAGCAAATAAGGTCACTCTGCTGGCTGTTGCATTGGATCACACGTCGGACACTTCCCAAGTGTCTAGGACTGTGTGATGGATTGGTGAATAATGCATGCAGATCCCAGTAAGGTGGCCTTTTGAAGTTGGCAGATGGTAATCTTGTCAGTGCCAGTTGTGTTTAAGTGCAGGTCAAGGTCTTTAGGCACTGCACCCAGTGTGCTGATCACCACTGGGACCACCATGACTGGCTTGTGCCAGAGTCTTTGCAGTTCGATCTTTAAATCCTCATATTGTGTCAGCTTTTCCAGTTGTTTCTCTTCAATCCTGCTGTCTCCTGGGGTTGCAACATCGACGATCCACACTCTGTTTTTTAACACGATCATGAGGTCAGGAGTATTGTGCTCCAAAACTCTGTCTGTCTGAATTTGGAAATCGCAGAATAGTTTGACGTGTCCATTTTCTGTAACTTTTTCAGGCTTGTGATCCCACCAGTTCTTTGTCGCAGGCAGACGGTGTTTGTGGCACAAGTTCCAATGAATCATCTGAGCAATGGTGTTATACCTCTGCTTATAATCTGTCTGTGCAATCTTCTTGCAGCAGTTGAGTATATGATCTATTGTTTCATCTGCTTCCTTGCAGTATACATTTGGTATCTGTTGTCGACTTTTCAATTCTGGCTCTGTTGGCATTGGTTCTAATGGCTTGTTCTTGGGCTACCAGAATCAGACCCTCTTTCTCCTTTTTTAAAGTTCAATTTGTGAGCCACATCCATGCTTTTTCTTTGGCAATTTGGCTGTCAATTTTTCCCAGGAACTGTCCATGGAGAGCCTTCTTTTGCCAGTTTTCTCTTCTTCTTTTCATTGTGTTTTTATAGTCTTCACTCTTTGTCTTTTGCACTTTAAGCAGTTTACTACTATTGACTTCCCTCAATGTTGGTTCTTGACTGCCTTTCACATAATCTGCCAGTGCATGTTTCTATTATTATTATTATTATTATTAATTATTATTATTATTTACTGTATTGATACCCAGACCTTCTCACCCCGAAGGGGGACTCAGAGCATCCTGTGATAATATGATAACATGATCTGTAAGCTAAATGTGAACAGAGTTCAGCTTCATTGCTGTATAACATTTAACCATTTTTATGAAGAACGCAAATGTCAAAAAGAAAGGCTGTAGCTATGCACAGAAAGATATGAAGATTTGAAGGCACTGTGAAGAAACACCAATAATTCGCCAAATAAGAATGTGCTGTACAAAAACTTCCTCCAAGTCTGCAAAGAGCATTCTTGAACTCCACCAACAATGGAATTGAACCAAACTTGGCACACAGAACTCCCATGGCCAACAAAAAATACTGGAAGAGTTTAGTGGGCATTGACTTTGAGCTTTGGAGTTGTATTTCACCTACATCCAGAGAACACTGTGGACTCAAACAATGACAAATCTGGACCAAACTTGGCACAAAAACTCTATATGCCCAAATGTGAACACTAGTGGAGTTTGGGGAAAATATACCTTGACATTTGGGTATTGTAGTTGCTGGAATTTATAGTTCACCTACAATCAAAGAACATTCTGAATCCCACCAACAATAGAATTGAGCCAAACTTCCCATACCGAATCCCCATGACCAACAGAAAATACTGATCATCTTTGGAGACCTCTCTGACACCCCCCATCGCAACCCCCCAGGGGTCCCAACGCCCAGGTTGAGAAACACTGATGTAGATAGAAAGGATGGGATTTTGGTTTAGATAGATAGATAGATAGATAGATAGATAGATAGATAGATGGATGGATGGATGGATGGATGGATGGATGGATAGATGGATAGATGGATAGATGGATAGATGGATAGATGGATAGATAGATAGGATTCGCTGCTGGTAAACAAAATGGCCACAGCATAAGCCGCACAACACAGCCCCGAAGGCCACAGTTGGGACCTCCCTCTCCATAAGAATTAAGCAATGTAATAAAGATTTATATTTTGGGAGCTGTGTGTGAGCACTTGCACTTTGCTCTAAGGCTGAAATAATGATTTCCAAAAAAAGACCAGTTTTTTTTTGGGGGGGGGGAGATGTGAGAGAAGGGAACAAAAAAGGGGAGAGAAAGGAAACAAATGAGAGGGGGGAAGTGGAAAAAGGAAAAAGAAAGTAAAACTAAGGGAAAGAAAAGAAGGAAGGAAAGAAGGAAGGAAGCTTTTTAGTTAAAATCTGCCGTTTTGGTCCAGAGCCATCAAGCCATGTAGGAGCATTTGTGGAACATACATACTTTCACTTTTAATAGATAAGCCTGCATTTATGAAAGAAATATCTGATATAAAACGAGGTCACAAGTGGGAAAGGTTGTCCTTCAGGAGGCTAGTGAAATCCTGGTTATGGAATGAAGCATTCCTAGAATAATGGCTGAGACTAATTACAGATCAAAGTGAGTGACTGTTCTGGCACAACTGTGCTAGAAGCTAAATGTTCTTTTTCTATGCATGGTTAGACATGTGCAATTTGGTCCAAAGTCTGGATCCCTCTCTTGGTACCACAGATATTTCCTTATTTCAAGTTCCTGACAGGTCTAGTTAAAATAATCAATTTATTATATGTGGAAATGATCTTTTGAGGCTGAATAATAGATCTCTGAAGCTACAGATCACCAGGCAACACACACACATATATGCATCAACTGAGCACAGATGAAACTATATTTCCATAATGCAATGTTTTCCAACAAATGACATCTCCGACCCATCCCCTGTTCAGGTATCAGCTAGCTTGCCAATGCCTTCATTCAAGAAATAGTTTTTTAAGATCTACAGAGATACTCACAGGAATATCTCAGCAAGCAAGAGTCCAAAAGTGGCAGGCTAAAACAAGAAACAATCCATGGCTTATACCAAATGAGAGACTCCCTCCTGGGCACACAGAAGACTGGGCAACTTGGAAGGTGCTGAACAGACTGTGCTCTGGCATCACGAGATGCAGAGCTAACTTTAAGAAATGGGGCCATAAAGTGGAATCCACGACATGTAGGAGTGGAGAAGAGCAAACCACACAATGCAGTCAGAGCCTTGCAACATGCACAAAGGAGGACTTTCTTATAGCAACACCAGAGGCACTCCAGTTGGCCAGCTACTGGTCAAAGGACATGTAATAGAATGCCAAGTTTCTAAACTTAATGTTTTTTTAAAATACATTACAACTGCATCCTTGATTCGCTCCTGATATGATAAATATATGAATAATCCAACAAAGTTCAGTTGCATTAACCTTTGTGAATCTTGTTTTCATTATGACAGATGGCCAATAAAGCAAGACCTTGCCCATGCAACCTTGGAGACAGGTTTGACTATGAAGGGCGGGGACATGAAGTTTCTGTCGGACACATCAGTGCTTACGTGGTCAAGCCTCCTCACCATACTGACAAAGCTGTCATAGTGGTACACGACATTTTTGGGTGGCAGCTACCAAATACCAGATATATAGCGGACATGCTTGCATCTAAAGGATATATGTAAGAAATGTTTCATGATTTTTCTCAGTCATATCTTACCTAATCAGTAACCCATCAATTTTTTATTATAAATATTGACCCTGAGTATATAAAGCAATCTAATGTATTTCTTCTCTGTTTGTAAACTTATACACAAAGTAATAGGATCAATTATGCAAAATACCTGGAACTTTGAGGCTGAGAAGTAGCCTTTTCCTCACCTGAATCTGTGTTACATTACATATATTTTTTGCTTTTAATAGACACATTAGAATTGTATATGTGACCCTTAGGGAATAGTTGGGCAATAATTAGTTTTAATCTCAGCTGCAGAAGCAAAAAAAAGACAAGGAGGAGGAGTTTTACCATTCCAATTCATGTAGAATTTACTGTTTTCAGAATCCGGTTGTATAATTTCAAAGATGTGTAGCTAGCTATACATGGCCGACAGTGCACCACTTGGTCCATTTTGGTTGATCTGTTTTCCCAAAGGATTCCTTGGAACATCTCACACTATTTTATACAGAAGGGAATGAAATGTTCTGTAATGTTTCTGCATGAAGTCAAGTGTGGTTTGGTCTACACAAAATGGTTATACATTTTGTGTACACAAATGAAATGAAAAGTAATGCCTCCACCTTCGTAACTCCTCAACAGATGGCAGTATTGGTATGCGGCAGGTACTGACTTGTTCAGTAGATTCTCCTCTACAGTTCCATTTTGGCAGGAAGCCTTAGCATTGAATGATTGTGTTGTTAAAGTGCGAAGTATGGAACCCTGTGCAGATGATCGTTCAGTGTGACTTAAGCAACGTGCAGTCATTGAATTCTTGACAGCAGAAAGTGTCACCCCAAAGAAGATTCAACAGAGAATGCAAGCTGTTTATGGTGAATGTGTTGATGTGAGTACTGTGCATCGTTGGGTGAGTAAGTTTAAAGATGTTGAGGTGGAAACATTTGACTTGCATGATAAACAAAGAGTTGGATGTCCTGTGACAGCAATCACTGAGTTTCACAATCAAAAGGTTGACAGATTCATTCAGGACAATTGCCGTATCACTCAGAGAGAAATTTCAAGCATAATCGGCATTTCACAAGAACGTGTGGGTCACATTATTGCTTTGCTTGGCTATTGGAAGATGTGTGCACGATGGGTACGCAGGATGAGAGAACTGTGAGACACTGGTTGCGGAAACAGAGTGTCGACTTCTTCTGTGACGGTTTCAGAAAACTTGTGCATTGTTGGCAGAAATGTATCCAATTGTCTGGTGATTATGTCGAAAAGTGAATAATGGTAGTTAAAGAGCACATTCCAAGGATTATTTCTGCGTTTGATTTATTAAAATATTCCCATCCAAACCCAAGTAATGAAGGTAGAGGCATTACTTTTCATTCAACCCTCATAGTTTTGTAAAGAATTCTGCATTGATACAGACTTCTCACTAGATAACAGGTTCCTCCATTCTTTCGCAAATGGTCCTTTCTCTCCAATATGTACTAAAAGCTATTTTAAAATTATTTTCATTTAAGAAACATTGCTGGGGATTGTAGGATGTGAACGTTTATGCATTATAGGCAAATATTCAATAATATCAAAATTAGTATTTGATAAATAAGCTTGTATTATTTCCTATACAGAGCAATTATCCCAGATTTCTTTAAAGGACAAGAACCTTGGAAACCATCGAATGACTGGGCTACATATGATGATTGGCTAAAAACACGAGATTCCAAAAATACCAACAGGTAAAAGTTCGAAACTTAGCAGTTCGAAAACATGCAAATGTGAGTAGATCAATAGGTACCGCTTCTACGGGAAGGTAAAGGCATTCCACGCAGTCATGCTGGCCATGTGATCTTGGAAAGTGTCTCCGGACAATGCCAGCTCTTCAGCTTAGAAATGGAGATGAGCACCACCATCCAGAGTTGGACACGACTAGACTTAATGTCAGTGGAAACCTTTAACTTTACTTTTACCTTCACTTAACTAATGTCTTCATTTACCTACATTTTTGTAACTCAGGGAAACAGAAGTTGTCTTGAAATATCTGAAGAAACAATGTCATGCAAAGAAGATAGGTGTCATTGGATTTTGCTGGGGTGGAGCTGTTGTTCATCATTTGATGTTGAGATATTTGGAATTTAAGGCTGGTGTATCAATTTGTGGTAAGTGTCATGTACAATGGAGTCTGTACACATTGATAACTCTGCGTGTATTACACAGAAAGATGATGGAATTAAGTTGATACTTCAAGGTTGGAGCATGGTTTTGTCTGTCAACAAAATTGAGCCATTAAGGTTGATTACACTTCTGTGATCTTTGGAGACTGCATCCTAGCCTATTACTTATAATTTAAGCAGAAATCATTCACACATCACTAAATTCATCTTCATAATGTGAAAAAAAGGCTTATAGCTGAGTTGTGATCATTGTATTAAATTTGGATTAGTACAGAATGGGGGACGCCTGGCTCGACAGCAGTATGTGTGAAAAAGATCTTGGAGTCCTCGTGGACAACAAGTTAAACATAAGCCAACAATGTCATGCAGCAGCTTAAAAAGCCAATGGGATTCGGGCCTGCATAAATAAGAGTATAGTGTCTAGATTCAGAGAAGTCGTGCTACCCCTCTAGTCTGCCTTGGTTAGACCACCCCTGGAATACTGTGTCCAACTTTGGGCACCACAACTGAAGAGAGATATTGACAAGCTGGAATGTGTCCAGAGGAGGGCGACTAAAATGATCAAGGGTCTGGAGTACAAGCCCTACGAGGACTGGCTTAAAGAGCTGGGCATGTTAAGCCTGCAGAAGAGAAGGCTGAGAGGAGACATGATGGTCAAGTATAAATATGTGCAGGGAAGTCATAGGGAGGAGGGAGCAAGCTTGTTTTCTGCTGCCCTGGAGACTAGGATGTGGAACAATGGCTTCAAACTACAGGAAAGGAGATTCCACCTGAAGATCGGAAAGAACTTACTGACTGTGAGATCTGTTCAGCAGTGGAACTCTCTGCCCGGAGTTAGGTGGAGTCTCCTTCTTTGGAGGCTTTTAAGCAAAGGCTGAATGGCCTTCTGTCAGGGGTGCTTTGAATGCGATATTGCTGCTCTTGGCAGGGGGTTGAAATTGCTTCCAACTCTGTGATTCTATGATTAGCATTGGGATATATTTATATATATTTATGTCTCACGCAATCTATACCTCCATAGCTAAGTCTTCTGCTGCCCCCAAATCTTCCTGTGATTGAATCTTCCGATCTTCTTATCATTTCCCCCCAGAAACAGAAAATGGATAGTTCCTACATAACAACCCTATTTCTGAATCTTTGGAACTGCAAAAAGCTGTGATACCAACTATTTACTTAGTAGAAGTTTAGTGTTTAATTTTAATGCCGCTTTTTCCCCTCAAATATATTCCAGGAATCATCACATTGCAAGAGGACAATTATGATCTTAAGAACCCCACCTTTTTCATTTTCGCAGAGAACGATGACTATGTTCCTCTAGACCAGGTACGGTGTTCTTTCAAAAAGTATGGTTGACAAATAGTAATGCAGAAACAATGTATAAGACTACAAAAATTACCTGTGGGAAATGAAGTCTATGGACACAGTGTATCCGTCTTTCTTACATTCCAAAGCATTTTGTATCCTAGCGCACTGCTTCTTAAACTGTGGGTCCCGACCCCAAATGGGGTCCCAGTAGCTCAGTGTTGGGGTTATGAAAGAATAAGCAACAGTACAAGACATCTGAATGCCACTCATATACACAAATCTATTAGCAACTACATGATAATTAGTACAACAATTCTGTTGTACAGTGTTTACAGTGGATTCTGCAGAAATGCTTCAGTCGTATTCCACAAAAAGGAAACTCAACCTGTTTAGCAAGCTTTGCAAATGCTGATTTATCATCAGTAAATATTTGATTTTCTATCTAGTTTTTCTTCCTATCTACCTGGGATCACACAAATTTTGAGAAGCCATGCTACAGTGGACAGAGCAAATGGTCCCTTCAGATATTTATGTCTGTCCAAAAATTATATAGTTTTGGCTGTTTTGGTTTTTTTTTTTTTTGGAAAGGCATGATCTTTTAGAGATCATAACCTTTTGGAAAACCAGGAATCTCCATAGCTTTTTGGAAGCGTGACCCTTTGGAGATTAATTGGCATTCACATTATTTGGAGTAATCATAACCTTTTGTAAAGTATGATCTTCCTAAGTAGAGTTAAATACTTGTTTGAGTGAGTCTTCTCCTTAGTGGTAAATTGTTTGTCAACAAATATAAATTGTTGTTATTGTTGTTATTATTATTAGAAACACAAAAAGATGAGTCCACAGCAAACAAGATCACTCTGCTGGCTGTTGTATTGGATCACATGTCAAACACTTCCCAAGTGTCTAGGACTGTGTGATGTGTTGGCAAATAATGCGTGCAGATCCCAGTAGGGTGGCCTTTTGCAGCTGGCAGATGGTACTCTGATTGTGTTTAAGTGCAAGCCAAGGCCTTTAGGCACTGCACCCAGTGTGCCGATCACCACTGGGACCACCTTGACTGGTTTGTGCCAGAGTCTTTGCAGTTCGATCTTTAAATCCTCACATCGTGTCAGCTTTTCCAGATGTTTCTCTTCAATCCTGCTGTCTCCTGGGATTGCAACATCGACGATGCACACTCTGTTTTTTAACACGATCGTGAGGTCAGGAGTATTGTGCTTCAAAACTCTGTCAGTCTGAATTCGGAAGTCCCAGAGTAATTTGGCTTATTATTATTATTATTATTATTATTATTATTATTATTATTGATTATGCTTATCTTTATGTTTATGTTTATTTATACCTGCTTTATGTCTCCCAAATGATAGTCAAAAATGTGGTAATACTTTTACATTAAAAATATTACCACACAATACAAAGTATACAAATATGCAAACATTAAAACAGAATTAAGCATAATGGTATTAAGAGTATTAACTGTTGACTTAGCATTTTTCTATTGATTCAAGGACTCTACTCTTGTTGGAATAATCAATTGGATTTGGGCTGTGGAATATACCAATACGTTAGAAAAACTGGATTCTTCCTACAGAACAGTATTAAGGACACACATTTAATTCTTTGAATCAGAAATAAAGTCTATGCATTGATTTTGTATAACTTTCTAAGGAATAAGAGATGAGTCTTGTCAATCGTGGGTGACATTAATTCGGAACCAATACTAAGAAGATGTTTTCTGTTGTAGGTTGCTGAAGTAGAGCGGAAGCTAAAAGAACAATGCAAAACTGATTTTGAAGTGAAAATTTATCCAGGACAAACCCATGGCTTTCTACACCGCAAAAGAGAAGACATTAATCCTCAAGATAGGCCTTTCATCGAAGAAGCAAGGAAGGACATGCTTAGTTGGCTGAACAGATACATCTGACAGTCTGTTATATGTTATATGTTAATACCAATAACCATTAAGAAATTAGTTCTCCAGACACACTTTCCTAATTTCTTTGATGAACAATTGTGTTGTAGTTCAGCCTGTGATCGTGTCTGATGGAAATGAGGATGAAAGGTTTTCTGAGCCTGTGTTTGATATCAATGGGGATGAGGGTTTTTCTGGGCCTGAGTCAAGCCCGGGTGTCTCATGAACAGAGTGTTTCTCCTGCAGATTCATAAGGTTAAATTCCTGGGAGAGGCCCACAGCAGTCTTTCTCTGAGAAACTGTCTTCTGAGGATGATTTGTCAGGTGCAGAATTTAATGAGTGTAAAGACAGAAAACAAGACTTTTGTAAACTGAGACAGAGTTCTCCGGATCGGCAAAGGTCAATCCATCTAAGGAACATGAAAGGCACTGCAGACTACTTCAACCAGAGAAGTCAGCCATAGCAGAGCACCTGATGAACCAGTCTGGACACAGCATATTATTTGAGAACACAGAAATGCTGGACCACACAAACAACCACCATGTCAGACTACACAGAGAAGCCATTGAAATCCACAAGCATGTGGACAATTTCAACAGAAAGGAAGAGACCATGAAAATGAACAAAATCTGGCTACCAGTATTAAAGAACTCTAAAATTATAACAGCTAAACAACAGAGAGGAAGAAACCAGGCACAGATTAACACCTCCCAGCAACAGATTTTCCCAGGTTCAGGCAGGCCTTCAAATGCTAATGAAGGTGATTAGCTAAACATTCACACCTAACTGCAGCAGGGAAGAGCTCCTTGCCCCACCCCAGCCATTCCACAGATATATAAACCCATTGTCCTAATTCCAACAGACCTCTACCTCTGAGGATGCTTGCCATAGATGCAGGCGAAACGTCAGGAGAAATGCCTCTAGAACATGGCCATATAGCCCGAAAAAACCCACAAGAACTGAGTCAATCCATCTGCTGGAAAAGAAAGATAAATCCTTATCTGATTGTAAAGGGAAGCGGAATGTTTTCCTTTCGGTTCTTGGGACAGGAAAAGCTTTATATTGAAACAAGGGAAAGGTTTTAACTCAGTCTCGTCAATGTTGGAACTTCATGATGGTCTTTCTCCAAGTGGATTTCTAGTTTCATGTTTCAAATTTTGCCAGGTTCCTATTTCATGTATTTGATTTCCATTCTGTCTTGTTCTCTGGATTTTGCATCCTTGGATTTTGTGTTTTTAACATTTTACCATGAAGTTCAAGGACTATATCTTATCCTTGGATTATACTGTTTTGGAATATACTGCTTTTACTGTTTTTAATGCTTTGCTTACATATATCCTTCAATAAACTGTTTTACTATACTGATGTGGTGTTTAAGGATAGAGGTGTTTCTGCTCTTGGATACAACAAATTGCAATGATAAGCATATCTCACATCATGCCATTTCTCCATTGCATAGGCCCATGAACAACATCAACACCTTTCCTTTCTCATAGACACAGATGTGCATAGCTACAGAGAGAGCCAGTTGCTGTGTGTTAGATAAACATGCAGTATAATATGCTAATTTTATGAAACAAAGAAAATTCTGGAATCAAGAAAAAAACATTAGTGGTGAATATTTCATTATGAATATTGCATCAATGTTGTATTGCATGTGGATGTAAGGAGTGTTAGTATGCATGCAGGGGCGGCCCTAGGTAATTTTCAACAGTAAGCAAACAATATCCCCCCCCCCCCCAACCAATCACTGATATATATTTTATGTTTGTTGTAGGAGTTCTGTGTGCTATTTTTGGTTCAGTTCCATCATTGGTGGAGTTCAGAATACTCTTTGATTGTAGGTGAACTATACATCCCAGTAACTACAACTCGCATATGTCAAGGTCTATTTTCCCCCAAGAGCGCCTCAAGAGCACCCCTAGGCAAAATCAACTATACTGCAAATGCTTACTTTGCGTAATGGGTTGAGCCGCCCCTGTATGCATGTGTGCACATATGCTTTAATGAAAAAATTCTTACAAGAATTCAGAGTGATCCTTTCAGAAAATCTGAACAAAATACTATGTATGGTTTTGAAATGCAGCAGAGAGTGTTCAGATTATTTCCTGTTTTGAAAATCTGCTTATGGAAAATCTTAAACAGGGCAAATCCAGAAAAGCTGACTAACATTTTTTGTTAGTATTCCATTATCTGGGCAGAGGTGGGGGGCAGCCACGGAGAAGGCCCTTTCTCTCGTTCCCACCAGCTGTGCTTGGGACAGGAGTCAAACTGAGAGGAGGACCTCCTCCGATGACCGCAATGTCCGAGTTGGTCTGTAGAGGGAGATGTGGTTTATCAAAGAGTCTGGACCTAAGCCGTTTAGGGCTTTAAAGGTAAGAACCAGCACTTTGTATTTAGCTCGGAAGCAGACTAGCAGCCAGTGGAGCTGCCACAACATGGAGGTGGTTCTCTCCCTGAACGGTGCTCCAGTTAGTAACCCTGGCTGCCAATCTCTGGACCATTTGAAGCTTCTGAACTATCTTCAAAGGCAGCCCCACATAGAGAGCATTGCAGTAGTCCAAATGGGATGTGACTAAGGCGTGGACAAGTCAGGCGTCTCAAGGTATGGGCGCAGCTGGCGCACAAGTTTTAACTGTGCGAAGGCACTCCTGACCACCCGACCACGCCTGAAGATGAATGAAATATTTTGCTGCAGAAAATCCTTGGACGATCCATTTAGAAATACAAGAATGAAACATTTCTTGTATAGTTGTTATTATTAGATCAGGGGCAGGTAGAGTGTAACTCTAGAAATGTATAATTTGGTGGTTGTGTGCTTGTTGTCAAAAAATCGACGCCCTCCCCAAAGACTCAACATGGATTCTGAAATCATATATGAATTTTGTTGTATTGGGGTTCCAGGGTCAGCGATGAGTCCAGGATCACCCCCAGACTGCGGACCTGTGTCTTCAGGGGGAGTGTGACCCTTTCCAACACAGGCTGTAATCCCACATCCTGATCTGCCTTACAACTGACCAGAAGTACCTCTGTCTTGTATGAACAACCATGCTTTTTATTTTTAAAGTTGCACTTCTGCATGCCTGCAAAAATACATCTAGTTAAAAATCTGAAGGCAAACATCAGATTGGCCAAGACGTCACTAAAGCATGAAGCTGAAAATATGGGAAAATTAAGAGGAGTTTGAAAGATTACATACATTTCATTATTTGCAATTTTTCACAGATAACACTGCTATACTTGTAAATTCCTGAATTCCTCACAATTATAGCAGTGTTATCTGTGCAAAAATTGCAAATAATGAAATGTATGTGACCTTTCAAACTCTTTTGAATTCTCCCATATTCTCCCATATTTTCAGCTTTGTGCTTAAGTGACGTGTTGCTCAGCCTGATGCCTATATTTTGGACTATATTTTGGCCCATGATCACCTTATATTTTGATGAGGAGACTATACTTGACGCACATTCATTTCTTTTCTGATAACAGTATACATTTCCAAAACAATGTATGTTGAGATTGCTGACTGTTTGGCCTTTATGGTCATTGTAGTTCCCCAAAGGACAATGGATTTGTACCCAGTGCATTGTAGCCAATTAACACACGGGCTTGGAGGATGAAAAATGAAGCCTTATTAACAGTCTGCACAGAAAGATCAGAGTATTGGGTGGCAATCTGTGCTCAACAGGGTTACATCCACCCTGAGGACACAGGTCCATAGCTTGGGGGTCCTCCTGGATTCAACGCTGTCGCTTGATGACCAGGCATCGGCAGTGGCTGGGAGGGCCTTTGCACAGTTTAAACTTGTGCGCCAGCTGCGATCATACCTCATGAAGTCTGACTTGGCCGGGGAGGGGAGGGTCCACACCTTGGTTACATCCAGACTGGACTACTGCAATGAGCTCTACATGGGGCTGCCCTTGAAGACGGCCCGTAAATTTTAACTGGTACAATGGGCACCAGCCAGGCTCCTAACTGAACCAAACTATAGGAAGCATTCAATATCCCTATTAAAACAGCTTCCTTGGCTGCCAATAAGTTGCTGAGCCAAATTCAAGGTGCAGGTTATGACTTATAAAGCCCTAAACCAGGGGTCCTCAAACTAAGGCCCGGGGACCGGATACGGCCCTCCAAGGTCATTTACCCAGCCCTCACTCAGGGTCAGCACAAGTCTGAAATGATGTGAAGGCACACAACAACAACAATCCTATCTCATCAGTGCCCACATTTCCCATTGAAATGCTAATAAGTTTATATTTGTTAAAATTGTTCTTCATTTTATTGTATTGTTTTTAAGTGTTTTTTGCACTACAGATATATGTGCAGTGTGCATAGGAATTAATTCATGCTTTTTCAAATTATAATCCGGCCCTCCAACAGTTTGAGGGACTGTGATCTGGCCCTTTGTTTAAGAAGTTTGAGGATCCCTGCCCTAAACGGTATGTGTTGTTTTGATAATTTTATGCTTATGTTTTGCTTACTCTCTATGTTTTTGTGTTTTGTTACATGGAAACTGCCCTGAGTCCCCTAGGGGTAATAGAGCAGTATATAAATAAAGTTTTATTACTGTTATTATTTATAAAGAGGTGCTGGACAATTATTCAGAAAGCAAGTTCAAACACCTTTTTGCAAAACTTTTTAAAGCTTTCTAACAAGGGAGTTCATCCCACGGAATAATTAAAATGTTTCAGAATGTAGGTTTTCCCTTAAGCATCACCACACTGTACTTTGAAATTAAACAGATTTTCCTACCTCCATCACACCTAATCCTTGTCTCTGCTTTCTTTAAGATTTATCCATTTGATTTGCCATCAAATCTTGTTTCCCCCACTATCCCTCCCCAATTTTCTTTTTTAAAAACTTATCTTTTTTAATCTCCAGACTTCAACTTACATCTTGAAAAATTCACAACAACATATATAGAAGGGTTATTCTTACATCGCAGAATTGAAAACAGGAGGGAGGGGAGAAATGAAGCTTTAGCTCTCTTATATGTCTCTTTCTGCTAGCCTTTTGATGGGCAAAACAAAATCCTGACAGCACAGCAGGAGTTTCAGAAAGGCAATTGAGAAAATAGAGTCCAAAAGAATGGGTTGTTGTAGGTTTTTCCGGGCTATATGGCCATGTTCTAGAGCAGCGGTTTTCAACCTGGGGGTCGCGACCCCCAAGGGGGTCGCTGGGCCATTTTCCTGGGGTTGCGAAGCCGCCTCGGTAGCCTCTCCCTCCCAAAAAATGGCTGCTGGCTCCTGTGTGAGCCAAACAGCTGCGGCCATGGAGGGGGCCTTCGCCGCTTGCCTCCTCCCACGAGGGGCAAGTGGGAGGCCTCCTCCATGGCTGCAGCAATGGAATTGAACCAAACTTGGCATACAGAACTCCCATGAACAACAAAAAATACTGGAAGGATTTGTTGGGCATTGACCTTGAGTTTTGGAGTTGTAGTTCACCTACATCCAGAGAGCATTGTGGACTCAAACAATGATGGATCTGGACCAAACTTGGCACAAATACTCAATATGCCTAAATGTGAACACTGGTGGAGTTTGGGGAACATAGACCTTGACATTTGGGAGTTGTCATTGTTCGAATTTATAGTTCACCCACAATCAAAGAGCATTCTGAACTCCATCAACAATGGAATTGAACCAAACTTGGCATACAGAACTCCCATGAACAACAAAAAATACTGGAAGGATTTGTTGGGCATTGACCTTGAGTTCTGGAGTTCTGAACAGAGTTCAGCTTCATTGCTGTATAACATTTAACAATTTTTATGAAGAATGTTAATGTCAAAAAGAAAGGCTGTAGCTATGCACAGAAAGATATGAAGATTTGAAGGCACTGTGAAGAAACACCAATAATTCGCCAAATAAGAATGTGCTGTTCAAAACCTTCCTCCAAGTCTGCAAAGAGCATTCTTGAACTCCACCAACAATGGAATTGAACCATACGTGGCACACAGAACTCCCATGAACAACAAAAAATACTGGAAGAGTTTAGTGGGCATTGACTTTGAGCTTTGGCGTTGTAGTTCACCTACATCCAGAGAGCACTGTGGACTCAAACAATGATAGATCTGGACCAAACTTAGCACAAATACCCAATATGCCCAAATGTGAACACTGGTGGACTTTGGGGAACATAGACCTTGACATTTGGTAGTTGTCATTGCTGGGATTTATAGTTCACCTACAATCAAAGAACATTCTGAACCCCGCCAACAATAAAATTGGGCCAAACTTCCCACACAGAACCCCCATGATCAACAGAAAATACTGCGTTTCCGAATGGTGTTGGGCAACCCCTCTGATACCTCCTCAAGACCCCCCCCCCCCAGGGTCCCAACCCCCAGGTTGAGAAAGGCTGCTTTAATATCAACACATGGATAATGAACCGTGAAGGCAAATCGAGGATAGTTATATACTTTTCAAAAAAGGCATTTAAACAGAGAATGCAGTGTTATGAAAGATCTGAATAATGATAATATATCAAAGAGATAATCATAAAAGAAGAATGTGGGCTTACTGCTTCAAATCTTTGCATCTCTTTTTAATTGAGAAGCTGTATGAAAAGACTGTTTAAAAAAAGCAAAAATCCGGAAAGAAACTTGCTAAGTAAATAATTGTGACTGAAAGGCAAGAGTACAGAGGAGGGGTTTCAGTCTCCTCCCATTTCTTAATTTAGTGCCAAAGTTTGAACCTCTTTTATACATAACAGTCTCTGTTCTCTGTCTCCAGGACTAGTGCAGGACACACTCCTGTGAAACCAGAAGAAATTTGTAGAAAGCCAATTCATTTATTTCTTGTAAAACTTAACAACATTTCTCCTCTTCTAAGGACCTGGAAGACTCTCTGTTGCAGGTATGTAGAAATCTAGTAGGCCTGGGTAACAACGGAAAAATTTGTTTCTAAAATCGATTCGTTTTTTGGTTTTTTTTGCGTTTTGATATTTAAAAGAATTCCGAAATTTTTCTTTTAAAAAGTTCGATATTTACGAAATTTCGTAAATGTTTAAAAAATTACGAAACATTAACGAAACGATTTCGAAACAATAACGAATCGATTCGTTAATGGCGGACACGACCGCGCAATATGCTAAAAAACTTCCAAATGGGACAGGGGGAACTTCTGAAGCTTCCCTCTCCCTCTGTTGTTGACTGTTGGTGTGATATTTATAATTTTTTTCACTAATTAAACAAAAAACAACTATAAAACTTGCCCCAGACATGAGGAAATAATAATGAAACGACCTCAAAACGATAACGAAACAAATACATAACGAATCCGAAGCATTTACGAAACGAATTTAAAAATTCATTTCGTTTTTAAGTTGCTCCAGAATGGTTCGTTATCGCTTCGTTATAAAAAAAATAACGAATTTTTAACGAATTACGAATTAACGAAACGAAACCGCCCAGCCCTAAAATCTAGCATGATATGCTCGACTCTCCACTGCAGTGGGATAGATGGGAATCAGGTATATACAAAATATGCATGTGGTGTTTCAGCCAAATAACTCTTGACACTTTCATCTCCAGAACATTATCAAAGGCTTTAGATAAGAGAAGGACCAGTGGCTCACTGCCACAAGCTGTGATATATGTGGTTAGAGGAACATGATGGGCATGACTAAAATGATCAAGGGTCTGGAGAACAAGCCCTATGAGGTGGGCATGTTTAGCCTGAAGAAGAGAAGGCTGAGAGGAGACATGATGGCCATGTATAAATATGTGAGGGGAAGTCATAGGAACTTGTTTTCTGCTGCCCTGGAGACTAGGATGCAGACAAATAGATTCAAACTACAGAGAAGGAGATTCCACCTGAACATTAGGAAGAACTTCCTGACTGTGAGAGCTGTTCATCAGGAAACTCTCTGCCCTGTAGTGTGGTGAGGCTCCTTCTTTGGAGGCTTTTAAGCAGAGGTTGGGTGGCTATCTGCTTTGAATGTGATTTTCCTGCTTCTTAGTGGGGTTGGACTGGATGGTCCATGAGGTCTCTTCTAACTATATGATTCTATGAAACATAGGTGTGTCCAGTTTAGTGAAAAAGACATATGTTTAAAAAGTCATACTTATTGCAGTGGAAGGCAGAATCCTGCCACACAATATGGGTTGTGTGGCTGAACTCTGCCTTAGAGTATTTTATATGCAGGGGCTGTAAACTTGTAATGAGGTAATAAGATGATGATGATGATTATTATTATTGTTATTTGAAACACAACAAGATGAATCCACAGCAAACAAGGTCACTCTGCTGGCTGTTGTATTGGATCACACGTCGGATGCTTCCCAAGTGTCTAGGACTCTGTGATGTATTGGCAAACAATGCATGCAGATCCCAGTAAGGTGGCCTTTTGTAGCTGGCAGGTGGTAATCTTGTCAGCGCCAATTGTGTTTAGGCACTGCACCCACCTTGACTGCCTTGTGCCGGAGTCTTTGCAGTTCAATCTTTAAGTCCTCATATTGTGTCAGCTTTTCCAGTTGTTTCTCTTCAATCCTGCTGTCTCCTGGGATTGCAATATCGACGATCCACACTCTCTTTTTTAACACGATCGTGAGGTCACGAGTCTTGTGCTCCAAAACTCTGTGAGTCTGAATTCAGAAGTCCCAGAATAATTTGACATGTTCATTTTCTGTAACTTTTTCAGGCTTGTGATCCCACCAGTTCTTTGTCGCTGGCAAACGGTGTTCGTGGCACAAGTTCCAATGAATCATCTGAGCAATGGCGTTATACCTCTGCTTGTAGTCTGTCTGTGCAATCTTCTTGCAACAGTTGAGTATATGATCTATTGTTTCATCTGCTTCCTTGCAGTCTACATTTGGGATCTGTTATTGACTTTTCAATTCTGGCTCTGGTGGCATTTGTTCTAATGGCTTGTTCTTGGGCTGCCAGAATCAGACCCTCCATCTCCTTTTTCAAAGTTCAATTTGTGAACCACAATCATGCTTTTTCTTTGTCAATTTGGTTGTCAATTTCCCCCAAGAACTGTCCATGGAGATCCTTCTTTTGCCAGTTTTCTCTTCTGCTCTGCATTGTGTTTTTACAGTATTCACTCTTTGTCTTTTGCACTTTAAGCAGTTTACTACTATTGACTTCCCTCAATGTTGGTTCTTGACTGCCTTTCACATAATCTGCCAGTGCACGTTTCTATTATTATTATTATTATTATTATTATTATTATTATTATTATTTGAAATGCCACAAGATGAGTCCACAGCAGACACTCCGCTGGTTTATTACTATTATTATTATTATTATTATTATTATTATTATTATTTACTGTATTGATACCCAGCCATTCTCACACCGAAGGGAGACTCAGAGCATCCTGTGATAGTATAACATGATATGTAAGCTAAATGTGAACAGAGTTCAGCTTCAGTGCTGTATATTTAAACATATTTATGTAGAATGAAATTGTCAAAAAGAAAGGCTGTAGCTATGCACAGAAAGATATGAGGATTTGTAAGCACTGTGAAGAAACACCAATAATTCTCCAAATAAGAATGTGCTGTACAAAAACTTCCTCCAAGTCTGCAATCTGGGTTGTTGTAGGTTTTTTCGGGCTATATGGCCATGGTCTAGAGGCATTCTCTCCTGACGTTTCGCCTGCATCTATGGCAAGCATCCTCAGAGGTAGTGAGGTCTGTTGGAAGTAGGAAAAGGGGTTTATATATCTGTGGAATGACCAGGGTGAGACAAAGGACTCTTGTCTGATGGAGCTAGGTGTGAATGTTTCAACTGACCACCTTGATTAGCATACAATGGCCTGACTGTGCCTAGAGCAAACTTTTGTTCAGAGGTAATTAGATGTCATTGTTTGCTTCCTCTCTGTTGTTGTGCTGTTGTAATTTTAGAGTTTTTTAAAATCTGGCTACCAGTATTAAAAAAAACTTCAATCAATGGCTGATACCAAATGAGAGACTCCCCTCTGGGCACACAGAAAACCGGGTGACTTGGGAGGCGCTGAACAGACTGCGCTCTGGTACCACGAAATGCAGAGCCGACCTTAAGAAATGGGGCTACAAAGTGGAATCCATGACTTGCGAGTGTGGAGAAGAGCAAACTATAGACCATCTGCTGCAATGCAACCTGAGCCCTGCCACATGCACAATGGAGGACCTTCTTATAGCAACACCAGAGACACTCCAGGTGGCCAGCTACTGGTCAAAGGACATGTAATAGAATGCCAAGTTTCTAAACTTAATGTTTTTTTTAAATACATTACAACTGCATCCTTGGTTTGCTCCTGATATGATAAATATATGAAAAATCCAACAAAGTTTAGTTGCATTAACCTTTGTGAATCTTGTTTTCATTATGACAGATGGCCAATAAAGCAAGACCTTGCCCATGCAACCTTGGAGACAGGTTTGACTATGAAGGGCGGGGACATGAAGTTTCTGTCGGACACATCAGTGCTTACGTGAACAAGCCTCCTCACCCTACCGGCAAAGCTGTCATAGTGGTACACGACGCTTTGGGGTGGCAGCTACCAAATACCAGATATATAGCAGACATGCTTGCATCTAAGGGATATATGTAAGAAATATTTCGTGATTTTTCTCAATCATATCTTACCTAATTGGTAACCCAACAAACGTTTTATTATAAGTATGGACACTGTGTATATAAAGCAATCTAATGTATTTCATCTCTGTTTGTAGACTTATACATAAAGTAATAGACTCAGTTATGCAAAATATCTAGAACTTTGAGGTTGAGAAGTAGCTTTTTCCACACCTGAATGTGTTAAGTTACATATATTTTTTGCTTTTAATAGACACATTAGAATTGTATATGTGAACTTAGGGAATAGTTGGGCAATAATTAATTTTAATCTCAGCTGCAGAAGAAAAAAAAGGCAGGGAGGGGGAGTTTTACGATTCCAATTCATGTAGAATTTACTGTTTTCAGAATCCGGTTGTATAATATCAAAAATGGGTAGCTTTGCACCACTTGGTCCATGTTGGTTGATCTGTTTTCCCAAAGGATTCCTTGGAACATCTCACACTATTTTATACAGAAGGGAATGAAATGTTCTGTAATGTTTCTGTCATGAAGTCAAGTGTGGTTTTGTCTACACAAAATAGTTATAATTTTGTGTACACAAATGAAATGAAAAGTAATGCTTCCACCTTCGTAACTCCTCAACAGATGGCAGTATTGGTATGCAGCAGGTACTGGCTTGCTCAGTAGACTCTCCTCTACAGTTCAGTTTTGGCAGGAAGCCTTAGCATTGAACGGTTGTGTTGTTAAAGTGCAAAGTATGGAACCCTGCACAGACGGTTGGTCAATGAGACTTAAGCAATGTGCAGTCATTGAATTGACAGCAGAAGGTGTCACCCCAAAGGAGATCCATCAGAGAATGCAAGCTGTTTATGGTGATTGTGTTGATGTGAGTACTGTGCGTCATTGGGTTAGTAAGTTTAAAGATGTTGAGGTGGGAACATCTGACTTGTGTGACAAACAAAGAGTTGGATGTCCTGTGACAGCAACCACCGAGTTTCACAAGCAAAAGGTTGACAGATTGATTCAGGATGATCGTTGTATCACTGCTATCGGAAGATCTGTGCATAATAATAATAATAATAATAATAATAATAATAATAATAATACTTTATTTATATACCGCTCCATCTCCCCGAGGGGATTCAGAGCGGTTCCCAGATAACATCACAAAAACATACAAAGTAAAAACAACATAACCATAAGATTAACAAACAAAATATAAGCATAAAATTTGTCGCCATAACACATATATTAAAAGTAATCCTGCCTGCTCAAGGCAATTTAAAAATGTAAAAGGCCGGGCCAAGTTTTGTGCAAGCCCAAAAATTCTAGGGGGCCCGTGAATTGAGTGTAATGCTATGGCAGGCAACAATAATACTATGTCTGTGGCTGTTCATTCCATGGCCGATTAGAGGAAAGAATCTGGATAATTGGTAGGAAGAATAAGGCCGTATTCGACAATGTGTAGGGCTGAGTTAGAACTGGTCATTTTCAAAGGCTTGTTGAAACCATCAGGTCTCCAAGCTCTTACGAAAGGAGGGGAGGGATGGGGCCTGTATTATTTCCCTTGAAAGGGCGTTCCAGAGATGGGGGGACCACCACCGAGAAGGCCCTCTCTCTCGTCCCCACCAACTGCACTTGAGACGGTAGTGGGACCGAGAAGATAGGCGGGGCCTGAACCGTTTAGGGCTTTATAGGTCATGACCTGCACCTTGAATTTGGCTCGGCAACCTATCGGCAGCCAATGAAGCTGTTTTAATAGGGGTACCCAGGATGAGAGAACTGTGAGACTCTGGTTGTGGAAACAGAGCATCGACTTCTTCTGTGACAGCTTCAGAAAACTTGTTCATTGTTGGCAGAAATGTATCCAATTGTCTGGTGATTATGTGGAAAAGTGAATAGTGGTAGTTAAGGAGCATGTTCTAAGGATTATTTCTGCATTTGATTTATTTAAATATTCCCATCTAAGGAAGGTGGAGGCATTACTTTTCCTTTCGTTTTGTGAGCAGCTTTGGATAATTAGATGTACTGTGTCATAATTATATGTGCTTATACCTACATTCATATAACTACCCAATTATAAGGAATACTAAGTAAGGCAAAGACAGAATTAGATACTTCCAGAGTTGATGGGATAGATACCAGCCTATAGAATAACCAAAATAATAGAAATAACTTATTAGTATTATTACTGTACATTGTATATTGTATATTGTGTGCATTGTGATAACTATAATATAGATATTGATTAGCACCACCCAACAGATAAAGTAGTGCCAGCTAACCAGACAGGTTGTGTGGGAATTGGACAATTACCAAGGAGCAAGATTACAGCAAAATATTAATTATTTGAGCAGGAAGATCTACATATTAAATACTAAATAACTAAAGAATAAACACAGAGACATACGGAAGTGGAAAATATGGAGAAAACCCCCACTGCGAAGTTAGGCAAAGGCCTAACTGCAAGAAGAAACTCACTCCAAGAGGAACCCACATCTAAAGAAGTGACTGCTAAAGATATAATGTCAGAATTAACCAAAATACAGGAAACACAAGCGAAATTACAGGAAGCACAGGAAAAAATGCAAAAATCTCAGGAAAAATTACAAACCAAATTGGAGAAAATGATAAAGGATGAAATGGGGAAAGTGAAAGAGGAAATAAAAGAGGAAATCTCCACTTTGAAAACAGATATAAATGTGATGCAGAAAGAAATTACCGAAATCAAAAAGGACAACTCAATTCAGAAAAAAACCATGGACAAAACCAATAAAAGAATGGATAAATTAGAAGAAATAACAACCAAAATGAAGAAGCTACAAGAAGTGACGGAGATGAAAGAGACCGAATACCAACTGAGGTTTAGAAACATTGAAGAGAATGAACAGGACAATTTAAGAAACATAATAACAGAGATAACAGCTAAAATATTAAACATACCTGAAGAAGAGATGGATAATAATATAGATCGATTATACAGAGTACAGAAACCTATGCCAAAAAACATGGCACAGCGAGAGACATCGTGGTACATCTAGCAAGGAAATGTATAAGAGATCAAATTTTGAGAAATAATTCTGGAAAGCCCACAACCTTCAGAGGAAAGAAAGTGGTAATATTAAAAGAAATTCCTACATCTATGATGAACAAAAGGAAAGAATACTATTTTCTAACGGACGAATTAAAGAAATAACAAATAAAATTCCGATGGGAAAAGAATGAGGGAATAATGGCGACATATAAGGACGAAAAATATTGGATAACATCAGTGGATAAGGCCAAAGCTTTTTACCAATTTTTTTTAAAAGGACAAGAACAAGGCAGAGATCAGCGTGAAGAAAGCCCAACATTCAAGAAAGACAAAGAAAGGAAAGAAGAAGACATGGAACTAACCAAGGAGCCAGACCAAACAAAGAGGAATAAAGGAGAAAAAAGAGCCAGACAAATATCTCCAGAAGATTATGGCAAGCAAGGTTATAAGAACAAAATAACCATGGACTTAATTGACTTAAAGCTAGATGATGACGTTAAGGATTGTGTCTAACAATGTAAATGGGCTAAATAGCCTCAATAAAAGAAGATTAATAAACGACCAACTCAAGAGTCTGAAATGTGACATAATTGGGTTACAGGAGACACATATAATGCAAAAACACTCTGCACATTTAGAAAACAAACAACTAGGAAAATTATATTACTCCTCAGCCACCAAAAAGAAAAAAGGAGTTGCAATATATGCAAAGGAGAATCTCAAGTCAGAGCTAGCATTTAAAGATGAGGAGGGCAGAGCAATCGGGGTCAAAATTAAAACCAACGACTTAGACATTCTCATCTGCAATATTTATGCTCCAAATGGAGCTAAATCTGACTTTATAAAGTTTCTGAGAAAGAAAATAATAGAACATCTGGAAGATAATTTAATCATAATAGGGGACTTCAATGGGGTCTTAGACTGTGAGATGGATAAGTCAAAGAAAAAGAAACGAGGAGGAGGCTCTAGAGGAGGGAGATTACCAAAAGATTTCTTAAATTTACAACAAGAGTTCCAGATGCAAGATATTTGGAGGACCAGAAACCCTGAAATGAGAGATTACACTTTTTATTCGAACAGACATGAGACATGGTCTCAAATTGATATGTGCTGGGCATCAAAGGCCCTAGCAGTAAAAACCAAAAGTGTGAAAATATTACCTAGAATACATACAGATCATTGCCCCCTAAAGATTGAAATGAAAATTGGCCAATATACCAGGAGATGGAGACTAAACGATTTATTAATAAAATCAGAAAAAGATATAGAAACTAACCAAAAAATACTGCAGGAATTCTTTGAAAACAATTTGGATAAAGGAACTAAAAGCTATTTTAAAATTATTTTTGGTTAAGAAACATTGCTGGGGATTGTAGGATGTCAACGTTTATGCATTATAGGCTAATATTCGAAAATATCAAAATTAGTATTTGATAAAGGAGCTTGTATTATTTTTCCATACAGAGCAATTATCCCAGATTTCTTTAAAGGGCAAGAACCTTTGAAACCATCGAATGACAGGGCTACATATGGTGATTGGCAAAAAACACGAGATTCCAAAAATACCAGCAGGTAAATGTTCAGGTCAAATGATAGTTATTCTCTGGATATTTGAGACTGATGGGGTGCCTGGTCAAATTAAGATGTAATTTCAGAAAGAGAGGAGAGGACTTAATCTCTACATTTTCCCATGAGGACACCGTAAGCTGTGCCTATTTTCTCCATTTGTCATGGGAATAACCCAATGATTATACTGTGAAAGAGGCCTTACACTGATTGGACTGATATCATCCAATACTTTTTTAAAATGGGGCAAATGAAGTCAACTAAGTACAGTTGTTTCTAAATGGAACATGGAATTCATTAACTACAGCTCCTTGAAGCTTGTGTGACTGTAAAAGAAATTACACTGTGTTGAAGACTTTCATGGCCGGAATCACTGGGTTGCTGTAAGTCTTTCAGGCTGTATGGCCATGTTCCAGAATTCTGGCTACTAGTACTAAAAAACTCCAAAATCATAACAGTAAATAAAGACAGGGGAGCTCCAGACAAGAAACAATCAGGGACAGCTAATCACCTCTCAATCAAGGATGCCCCCGGGCAGTAAGAATCGACACCTTGAAAAATGCTAGGCCATTAATACTAATAATCAAGGTGGCCAATTGTAACATTCACACCTGCATCCAACAGGCAAGAGTTCGTTCCTCCACCCTGGAAATTAGACAGATATATAAACCCCATTTTCCTAGTTTCCAACAGACCTCACAACCTCTGAAGATGCCTGCCATAGATGCAGGTGAAACGACAGGAGATAATGATTCCCGAACACGTCCATACAGCCTGAAAAACTTACAACAACCCTATAATAACACTCATAAATATGCATAGACTGCACATATAAGGGTTTCACTGTTAGCATTTGTCACATTTTCACTAAATATGTTTTCTAATATTATTTTGCTGGCTCACATGTCCACTGCTTATTTATTTATTTATTTATTTATTATTTACACCATTTCTACCCCACCCTTCTCACCCCCGAGGGGGGACTCAGGGCGGCTAACACAGGCAGCAATTCGATGCCACAATATCAGTAACACAATGTAAAAATCATAATACACAGCGAATTAAAACAATTAAAATCACATAATCACATAGTCATATAATCACAATAATCGCAAAATCACAAAGCCATTTTCAATTGTCGTAACAGTCCTATGGTCTGGGTTGAGTGTCTAAAGTGCTGCTGTAACCACTAGCCAAAGGCCTGGCTCCAAAACCATGCTTTTAGTTTTTTCCTAAAAGAAAGGAGGGAGGGTGCTGATCTGATCTCACTGGGGAGTGAATTCCACAAGCGGGGAGGCCACCACTGAGAAGGCCCTGTCCCTCGTCCTCACCAGACGCATTTGCGAAGCTGGTGGGACCAAGAGCAGGGCTTCCCCAGTAGATCTTAAATTACGAGGCGGAATGCAGAGGGAGATATGTTTCCAGCATATTTAACTAATCCAGTCACCTATTTATTCAGTTTCATAGCTTGCTTTCACCTTCAGGAGATGACCCCAGAAATTTCCTAAGCAGTGTGAGCTATATTTTCTTTAACAAAATATTTTCTTAAAAACTTTGCTATATTTGTTTTAAGCAGTCATTCTGACAAATCTATCTTATTTTTATATTGACTTGACAGATTAGTACACATAAATGATTCTAATAATGGTTTCCTAACTAATGTCTTCAAGCTCCCTGGGGCTGCAGTGGGTTAAACTGCGGACCTGCTGAACTTGCTGACCGAAAGGTTAGCCCCAGCTTCTGTAAACCTAGCTGTGCTGTCGCACGCTGGGCCTGTGCATAAGACTGTAGACATAAATTCTGTGTGCCCAACGGGACGCCGGGGCTGCCTCAGATTAAAGGCCCTTGGACCTCCCCAAAACAAAGTCTTTAGAGCCGTCGCAAACTAGGTTCCTGAGGGAGCAAACCTTGCTAGAACGTCCCTGACGTCATGAGCCTGCGCCTCTCTCCCTGCCCCTTTCTCAGCCCCTTTCTCTTTGCCAGCGTGGTTTTTCCTTTGCTAGGGCAGCATTGCCCGCATTTTCTCTCAGTTGAATTCTGCCAACTGAGACCCGTCGCAAACTCTGTTCCTGCAGGAGCAAACCTTGCTAGCATGTCCCTGACGTCATGAGACTCCTTCTCTCGCCCCGCCCCTTTCTCCGCCTCTTTCTCCTTGCGAGAGTGGTTTTTCCTTTGCTAGGGCAGCATTGCCAGCATACTCTCTGGGGCGGAGAAAGGGGCGGAGAAAGGGGCGGGGCGAGAGGCGGAGTCTCGTGACGTCAGGGACGTGCTAGCAAGGTTTTCTCCCGCAGGAACCTAGTTTGCGACGGGTCTTAGATTGCTTAAAGGTTCAACAAAGTTCTTTATTAATAAAAACAAACAGGTACTTCAAGGCTTTCTTAATAGTCTATTGGCTCTCTCGATCTTGTTCACTGGGAACAGGCATTATCTTCTTAACTGTAATTTAACTAATGGGGAAATCCTTAACTACTAATCTGGACAGTCTGCCTCTGTTGGCGTGGAGCCCCTGCACCCGGTACCAACTGCGTCTGGCTTCCGCGAGTGATCCTTACCAAGCAGAGCTTTGTAGACTTCCAAGGGAAAAGGAGTTCAGGTTTCGGTGATGGCTGGCTGATCATCCTCGGCCAAGCTGCGGGCTGTGTAACCCCGGCCAAGCTGTGGGGCTGTATCTCCCCGGCCAAGCCGTAGAAGACGAAGCTTTCTACAGTAGCTCTTGGTATTATGTCCTGCATGGAAAGCTGCTCTGTGTGGACTGACCCAAAAAGGCTCCTATTCCCTCCAAAAACCCAAAGGTGGCGGGACCAGGGAACCTAACTATAATTGACAGGTGGCTTGCCCTATGATTGCAGCCAAAAGAAGCCACCTATCTGCAGAGTCCCTGAAACTTAGGACTATAACAAACATTAAATGCAAAGCAAACAAAATTGGAGCTCCTGGTACAGCTGTACCTGCACACTAGCAGTTCAAAAACATGCAAATGTGAGTAGATCAATAGGTACCTTTTCTGCGGGAAGGTAACGGCACTCCATGCAGTCATTCTGACCACATGACCTTGGAGGCGTCTACAGACAACAGTGACTCTTTGGTTAGATATGGAGATGAGCACCACCCCTTAGAATCGGAGGCGACTAGACTTAATGTCAGGGGAAACCTTTACCTTTACTTAACTAATGTCTTCGTTTACCTACATTTTTGTATCTCAGGGAAACAGACGTTGTCTTAAATTATCTGAAGACACAATGCCATGCAAAGGAGATAGGTGTCATTGGATTTTGCTGGGGTGGAGCTGTTGTTCATCATTTGATGTTGAGATATTTGGAATTTAAGGCTGGTGTATCAATTTATGGTAAGTGCCATGTACAATGGAGTCTGTACACATTGATAACTCTGCATGTATTATATGGAAAGATGATGGAAATAAGTTGATACTTCTAGGCTGGAGCATGCTTTTGTCTGTCAAAAAACTTGAGCCATTAAGGTTGATTACACTTCTGTGCTCTTTGGAGACTGTATCCTAGCCTATTACTTATAATTTAAGCATAAATCATTCACACATCACCAAACTTGTCTTCATAATGTGTAAAAAGGCTTATAGCTGAGTTATGATCATTGTATTAAATTTGGGTTAGTAAAGAATGGGGGATGCCTGGCTCGACAGCAGTATGTGTGAAAAAGAGCTAGGAGTCCTCGTGGACAAGTTAAACATGAGTCAACAATGTCATGGGGCAGCTTAAAAAGCCAATGGGATTTGGCTATAAATAAGAGTATAGTGTCTAGATTCAGAGAAGTCATGTATAATATAATGCCATTCAAAAGGTTCCAAAATGGAGGGATGATTGAAGCAGTTTTAATATTTAAATTTCCTCTAAATTAATTGTTAAAATATATCCCACTGATTATACCACCAAAATATAACAATATCAGGGGAATTTAGAACAGAGAAGGGGAGAGGCACTTAGTATTTAAAAAGGTAGGAATTGGGAAACATTAAAATTGAGAGACTTAAAATGGTTCTTCAATTGAATTCCGCTGCCACCATTTAAAGAATAATCAGGCTGAGGTAATACTATGAGTTTGTTTTGTAACACACACTGTGCTACTAGAGATTCTTAGTGGCTGCTGGGAAGCTAACTTTAGGAATACTTTGACCACAAAGGTACACACACTGAGGCTGATGTAAGTTAACCAAGGAACAAGAACAT
This sequence comes from Anolis sagrei, assembly GCF_037176765.1. Taxonomy (NCBI): domain Eukaryota; kingdom Metazoa; phylum Chordata; class Lepidosauria; order Squamata; family Anolidae; genus Anolis; species Anolis sagrei. The sequence continues at coordinate 104,277,524 of NC_090024.1, forward strand.
TTATTGAACAAGCTTGAATTAATTCAGGTACAGGTGCTTATTGATTTCAGAAAGTACTGGCATGAAAAGCTTGTGGTTGCGTTAGAATAAAATCATATACATTTCTGGGTTACAAGTCTTCAAAGTTCATCCACAGACAATTACTTCAGGAAACTAATCTCTGAAAGTAACTCCCAAAACAGATCCTTAGAAATCTAGCCAACAATACCCTGAACTAGACTTCCCTAGGACTTCCCCATCCCTCTCCAAAAATTCTATCCTAATTAGTTTTTACCTGGTCATGCTCAGCATATTTTAAAATTTTAATTTTACATTTGGCCCAGCCATAGGTTTTTGTAAACATTGTTGTGTTATTGTTAATGTTTTATTGTTATTTTCTGTTATGATTTTTATTTTATTGTTTGTATTATTATTTTTTAAATTATTTTTATTGAAATAGGATTATTGACATATACAACATATACCATCAACATATATACCCTTCCTGCAAGGAAGACTACTTGGTCCTTGTACAGATTCCTCAGGAGAGAGACAAGGTGGCTTGGGATGCCCATCCCACTAAGAACTTGCCACAATTTATTATGATCCACACAGTCAAAGGCTTTAGAATAGTCAATGAAGCAGAAGTAGATGTTTTTCTGAAACTCCCTGCCTTTCTCCATTATCCAGCGGATATTGGCAATCTGGTCTCTCGTTCCTCTGCCTTTTCTAAACCCAGCTTGAACATCTGGCAACTCTCGCTCCATGTATTGCTGGAGTCTTCCTTGCAGGATCTTGAGCATTACCTTGCTGGCATGAGAAATAAGGGCCACTGTACGGAAGTTTGAGCAGTCTTTCGTATTTCCCTTTTTTGGTATGGGGATATAAGTTGATTTTTTCCAGTCTGATGGCCATTCTTGTGTTTTCCATATTTGCTGGCAAATGGCATGCATCGCCTTGACAGCATCATCTTTTAAGATTTTAAACAGTTCAGCTGGGATTCCGTCGTCTCCTGCTGCCTTGTTGTTAGCAATGCTTCTTAAGGCCCATTCAACCTCACTCCTCAGGATGTCTGGAGACATGATGGTCAAGTATAAATATGTACGGGGAAGTCATAGGGAGGAGGGAGGGAGCAAGCTTGTTTGCTGCCCTGGAGACTAGGATGCAGAACAATGGCTTTAAACTACAGGAAAGGAGATTCCACCTGAAGATTGGAAAGAACTTACTGACTGTGAGAGCTGTTCAGCAGTGGAACTCTCTGCCCGGAGTTAGGTGGAGTCTCCTTCTTTGGAGGCTTTTAAGCAGAGGCCGAATGGCCTTCTGTCAGGGGTGCTTTGAATGTGATTTTGCTGCTCTTGTCAAGGGGTTGAACTCGCTTCCAACTCTGTGATTCTATGATTTGCATTGGGATATACGTATATTCCGGCATATAAGATGACTGGGCATATAAGACGACCCCCAACTTTTCCAGTTAAAATATAGAGTTTGGGATATATTTGCCGTATAGGACTACCCCTCTTCCAACACACACCAAATGAAAATTTTAAAGCATCAGATTTGATGTCAATACGGAAATTTTCCTATTACTGTCCCTCCTTCTCTGCCTCTCAGACCTCGCACATGCGCACCTGCACCGCTTCACTGCAGTCTTCTGGAGTGAGATCTGAGAGGCAGAGGAGGAGATGCGGTAATAGGATACAAGGGCGAGCCAGACAAGTAAAAGAGTTGTGTTTTGCTGGGCCCAGAACCTCTCTCTCTCTTTTTTCCATACCCCGGACGCCTGCAGCTTGCTTCGCCCTTCACTTACACCTTCCCGGTGAGGCACTCGTTCACCTCACCATCAGGACCGCATTAGGTCCACGAATCCTGATGAATGGATTTTCTTCTACCATACTTGTACAGCGTCACCCTTAATGCTTTCATACTGTCGCTGCCACTGCCATTTTTGAGTTCCCCCCGCAATATGCAGCAACCACAGATTCTCCAATCCGGATTGGAAGTTTCAGTACCCGCTCTATAAGACGACTCCCAGCATATAAGACTACTCCCGCATTTAAGACGACTCCCATGCATAAGGCTACTCCAGCGTATAAGACGACTCCCATGCATAAAGACTACTCCCGCCTATAAGATGACTCCCGCATATAAGATGACCCCTGACTTTTGAGAAGATTTTCTTGGGTTAAAAAGTAGTCTTATATGCCAGAATATATGGTATATGAGTCTCACGCAATTTATGCCTCCATAGCTAAGTCTTCTGCTGCCCCCAAATCTTCCTGTGATTGAATCTTCCGATCTTCTTATCATTTCCCCCCCGAAACAGAAAATGGATAGTTCCTACATAACATCCCTGTTTTTGAATCTTTGGAACTGCAAAAAGGTGTGATACCAAAGATATAAAACTATTTACTTAGTAGAAGTTTAGTGTTTAATTTTAATGCTGCTTTTTTTCCTCAAATATATTCCAGGAATCATCAGGTTTCACGAGGACAATTACGATCTTAAGAACCCCACCTTTTTCATTTTCGCAGAGAACGATGACTCTGTTCCTCTAGACGAGGTACGGTGTTCTTTCAAAATGTATAGTTGACAAATAGTAATGCAGAAACAACAAGTCTATTCATTGACTTTGTATAACTTTCTATGGAATAAGAGATGAGTCCTGTTGATCGTGGGATGACATTAATTCGGAACCAGTGCTAAGAAGATGTTTTCTGTTGTAGGTTGCTGAAGTACAGCAGAAGCTAAAAGAACAATGTAAAACTGATTGTAAAGTGAAAATTTATCCAGGACAAACCCATGGCTTTGTACACCGCAAAAGAGAAGACATTAGCCCTCAAGATAGGCCTTTCATCGAAGAAGCAAGGAAGGACATGCTTAATTGGCTGAACAGATACATCTGACAGTCTGTTATATGTTAATACCAATAACCATTAAGATATTAGTTCTCAGACACACTTTTCTAATTTCTTTGATGAACAATTGTGTTGTAGTTCAGCCTGTGATTGTCTGATGTAAATGAGGATGAAAGGTTTTCTGAGCCTGTGTTTGATGTCAATGGGGATGAGGGTTTTTCTGGGCCTGAGTCAAGCCCAGGTGTCTCATGAACAGAGTGCTTCTCCTGCAGATTCATGAGGTTAAATTCCTGGGAGATGCCCACAGCATTCTTTATCTGAGAAACTGTCTTCTGAGGATGGTTTGTCAGGTGCAGAATTTAATGAGTGTCAAGATAGAAAGCAAGACTTTTGTAAACTGAGACAGAATTCTCAGGATTGGCAAAGGTCAACCTGTCTGCTGGAAAAGAAAGATAAATTCTTATCTGATTATAAGAGGAAGCGGAATGCTTTCCTTTCGATTCTTGGGACAGGAAAAGCTTTATATTGAAACAAAGGAAGGATTTTGGCTCACTCTCATCAACGTTGGAACGTCATGATGGTCTTTCTCCAAGTGGATTTCTTGTTTTATGTTTCACGTTTTGCCAGGTTCCTGTTTCATCTATTTGATTTCCATGCTGTCTTGTTCTCTGGATTTTGCATGCTTGGATCTTGTGTTTTTACCTTTGTTCCTTGAAGTTCATGAACTATCTCTTATCCCTGGATTATACTGTTTTGGATTATACTGTTTTATCTTTTTTCTGCTTTGCTTACATATATCCTACAATAAACCATTTGCTGATTTTACTATACTGGTGTGGTGTTTAAGGATAGAAGTGTTTCTGCTGTGGGATACAACAAATTGCAATGATAAGCATATCTCACATCATGCCATTTCTCCACCAAATAGACCCATGAACAACATCAACACCTTCCCTTTCTCATAGACACAGATGTGCATAGCTACAGAGAGAGCCAGTTGCTGTATGTTAGATAAACATGCAGTATAATACCAGAGCCCTCGGTGGTGCAGTGGGTTAAACCCCTGTGCCGGCAGGACTGAAGACCGACAGGTCGCAGGTTCGAATCCGGGGAGAGGCGGATGAGCTCCCTCTATCAGCTCCAGCTCCTCATGCGGGGACAGGAGAGAAGCCTCCCACAAGGATGATAAAAAACATCAAATCATCCAGGCGTCCCCTGGGCAACGTCCTTGCAGACGACCAATTCTCTCACACCAGGAGTCACTCCTGACACGACAAAAAGAAATGCAATATAATATGCTAATTTTATGAAACAAAGAAAATTCTGGAATCAAGAAAAAAAACAGTGGTGAATATTTCATTATGAATCAATGTTGTATTGCATGTGAATGTAAGGAGTGTAAGTATCCATATGTGCACATATGTTTTAATGAAAAGATTCTTATAAGAATTCAAAGTGATCCTTTCAGAAATTCTGCACAAAATACTATGTATGGTTTTGACATGCAGCAGAGAGTGTTCAGATTATTTCCTGTTTTGAAAATCTGTTTATGGAAAACAGGGCAAATCCAGAAAAGCTGACTAACATTTTTGTTAGTATTCCATTATCTGGGCAGAGACCACTAGGGGGAAGTAGAGAGAGAGAGAAGGATACTCCCTTTCCCCACTTCCTATTTCAAGAGGGTTGTTTACATGACAGGGACATGGGTGTGTGTTTGGGGGGGGGGGGAATAACAAGGAAAACAGGGGGCAATTGTTGCCCCCCTTCAACCCACCCTCCACCCCTGTAAAATGGACTATCCTTCTCTCTCTAGCGGCCCCTAGTGGCCTCCACATGGATAATGGAACAGTATCCAAATTTTTATAGGATGATGGTTTAGAAGCATTTAAATATTTCATCAAAATGTCTTACTTCCACATTCAAATTTACACCGAATAGCATTGTTGAAGTGTTACATTGTCCTTTCCATTACATCCTCCATTATTATGAACAAAACAGTAATACAGTGTGACAGGTACATCAACTTCAGTATCTAAGCCAGGGCTCCTCAAACTTTTTAAACAGAGGGCCAGGTTACAGTCCCTCAAATTGTTGGAGGGCTAGATTATAATTTGAAAAAAGTATGAATGAATTCCTATGCACACTGCACATATTTTATTTGTAGTGCAAAAAACACTTTAAACAATACAATAATTAAAATGAAGAACAATTTGAGCAAATACAAACTTATTAGTATTTCAATGGGAAGTGTGGGGCTGTTTTTGGCTAACGAGATAGGAGTGTTGTTGTGGTTGTTGTTGTGTGCTTTCAAGTCATTTCAGACTTAGGTTGACCCTGAGCGAGGGCCGGGTAAATGAGCTTGGAGGGCCTATCATTAGGTTGAAGAATCCTGATCAAAGCTCTGAATCTGCCATCTGGAAGAAATATATCATAAAGAGAAAACAGAAAATCATAGCTGGACAAGTACAATGTAAAATCACAAGTTGTGTAGGAATTTATCTGTTCTAAGCTTCCCAAGGCAGCCGGAAAGTTGTCAAGTGTGGGAGTGATACTGAAGGCAAATGAGATATATATTGAACCCACAACTGAGCAGGAATTGAATTAGTTTATAGCTAATCTGCATTGTCAGGTGCAGAAATTGGGTATTTTGTGCAACTCCTTTCTGTCTCATCTCTTACAGCAATTTATACAATGAATTATACACATATTCATGATCGCCAACATTTCTAGTGTCCAGTGAGGTCCCAGCATATAACTCCGCACCCATGCTGCATAGATGCACTAAAACATTTAAATAAAGGGTAAAGCCCTGAATTAAAAAAGCAAAAGTAAATGTAGAAATTATATATTTTTTCCTAAATGTACAATTGAAAATGCCACTATCTTATTGAAAGCAAAATGGCCCTACTCCTTAGCAACTACACCTCCTTAGGAACCCTGTCTCTTTCTGAACTCAACAATTGGGAATGGCCTCCTCCTTATGGTTTCACTATTTACCAGACCAGAAAAGTACTACTTCTAGGGGGTTACACCGACATGTTATTTAAAGTTTAAAATAATGTATAAACAATTCAGAGAATTCAAATTAATATACATTCCCCTCAGATTAAGCATTTTCACTATATGAAACAAATTATATAAGTATAGCTGGTACAAATATCATAAAGTCACAAGATCCTTTTGGATTTTATTTATTTATTTATTTTAAACTTTTATTTATTTATTTATTTGCTGCATTTGTTGACCGCCGTTCTCAGCCCTGGGGCGACTCACGGCGGTGTACAACATAAAAAAGGACAAATTTACAATAAAGCAATAACACAACGAAATATCATCATAACTATCAATAATACACCAACAATATAATTACACTAAATAATCTGCTCCGTCTCATAGTAGAATCATAACCAATCTCGTAATCCATATTCCGTTCCAGTCGTCATTGTCATTTATTGTAGCACTTAGTTAAATGCCTTCTCGAATAACCATGTCTTTAGGCTCTTACGGAATGACATAAGGGAGGGCGCCTGTCTGATGTCTACAGGGAGGGTGTTCCACAGCCGGGGGGCCACCACCGAGAAGGCCCTCTCTCTCGTCCCCGCCAGGAGTGCCTGTGAGGCAGGCGGGATCGAGAGAAGGGCCTCCCCAGACGATCTCAAGGCCCTCGTGGGCTCATAGGCCGAGATGCGGTCAGAAAGGTATTTTGGGCCGGAACCGTTTAGGGCTTTGTAGGCCAACACCAGCACCTTAAATTGGGCCCGGTAGCAGATCGGCAGCCAGTGGAGCTGGAACAACAAGGGCGTTGTGTGCTCCCTGCGTCCCGCTCCTGTTAGTAACATGGCTGCCGCGCGCTGGACTAGCTGAAGCTTCCGGGCCGTCTTCAAGGGCAGCCCCACGTAGAGAGCGTTGCAGTAGTCAAGGCGGGATGTGACCAGAGCGTGTACCACCGTGGCCAAGTCAGACTTCCCGAGGTACGGGCGCAGCTGGCGCACGAGCCTGAGCTGTGCAAATGCTCCCCTGGTCACCGCTGAAACCTGGGGATCCAGGCTCAACGATGAATCCAGGATCACACCCAAGCTGCGAACCTGCGCCTTCAAGGGGAGTGCGACCCCATCCAGCACAGGCTGTAACCCTATACCCTGTTCGGCCTTGCGACTGACCAGGAGTACCTCTGTCTTGTCTGGATTTAATTTCAGTTTGTTCGCCCTCATCCAGACCATTACAGCAGCCAGGCACCGGTTCAGGACCTCGACAGCCTCCTTAGTAGCAGGTGGAAAGGAGTGACAGAGTTGGACATCATCTGCGTACAGATGACACCGCACCCCGAAACTCCGGATGATCTCACCCAGCGGCTTCATGTAGATGTTAAACAGCATGGGGGACAGTATAGAGCCCTGTGGAACCCCACAAGTCAAAGGCTGTCGTGTTGAACAGGAGTCCCCCAATAACACCTTCTGGGTGCGGTCCTCCAGAAATGACTGGAGCCACTGCAGAGCAGTGCCCCCCAGGCCCATTCCCGCAAGGCGCCCCAGAAGGATACCGTGGTCGACGGTATCGAAGGCCGCTGAGAGGTCCAGGAGCACCAACAGGGACACACTCCCCCTGTCTAGCTCCCGGCGCAGATCATCCACTAAGGCGACCAAGACCGTCTCGGTTCCATGTCCCGGTCTGAAACCAGACTGTGCCGAATCCAGATAATCCGTGTCTCTCAAGAATACCTGGAGTTGTGAGGCCACCACGCTTTCCATGACTTTGCCCAAAAAGGGGAGATTGGAAACAGGCCGAAAGTTGTCAAATTTAGTGGGGTCCAATGATGGTTTCTTCAACAGCGGTTTTATAATAGCTTGTTTTAAGCTCGCTGGAATCTTGCCTTCCCGGAGGGAGGCATTAACCACCACCGTTACCCACTCAGCCAATCCCCCTCTGGCCTCCTTTAGAAGCCAGGATGGGCAGGGGTCTAGGATGGACGTGGTGGGCCTCATTCCTCCAAGTATCTTGTCCACATCCTCGGGCTTCACAAACTGAAAAGAATCCATCAAAATAGGACAAGCAGGTGCTCGTGTCACATCCTCAGAGACTGCATTTAACATGGTGTCCAGCCCAGAACGGATCAAGGCGACTTTGTCTGCAAAGAACCGAGCAAATGCTTCGCAGCACGTGACCGAATTGTCAGGGCTCCCGCCTGGGGTGGCGGGAGTTAAAAGACCTCTGACAATCCGAAACAACTCCGCCGGACGGTTCCTTGCAGACGAAATAGTGGCCGCAAAGAAAGTTTTCTTTGCGGCTTTTATTGCCGCGGCATATGCCCTTAGAAAGGACACAAACCGTGCTCGATTTGACTCGCTCGGATCCGAACGCCACACGCTCTCTAGTTCCCTCTTCCTTCGCTTCATCACTGCCAGCTCCTCAGTAAACCAAGGAGCTGGTTTAGCTCGGCTACTTGAGAGGGGACGCTCCGGAGCGATCATGTCAATTGCCCTGGCCATCTCCCCATTCCAGAGAGCGACCAAGGCCTCGACATGGTCACCTACCGAGGTGGCGGGAAAATCCCCAAGAGCCGTCAGGAAACCATTCGGATCCATAAGCCTCCTGGGGCGGACCATCTTAATGGGTCCTCCACCTTTGCAGAGGTTAGGGGGCGCAGTGAGCCTAAATCTGATCAGGAAGTGGTCAATCCATGGCAACGGAGAGATGGACAACTCCTCCACACCGCCACCCTGCTCCCATCCCTGGCAGAAAACCAAGTCCAATGTATGTCCAGCACAGTGGGTGGGGCCAGATATTTGTTGGGACAGCCCCATGGTTGCCATGGCAGACATGAAGTCCTGAGCCGCTCCTGTGTGGGTCGCCTCGGCATGGATATTGAAGTCTCCCAGCACGAGAAGCCGTTGAGACTCCAACGCCAGGCTCGAGACTACCCCCGCTAGCTCAGGTAGGGAGACTGTAGTGCAGCGAGGTGGATGGTACACTAGCAGAATCCCTATTCTGTCCCGGTCACCCACTCTCAGGTGGACACATTCAAAATTTGTGGTCTGCGGGATGGGACTCCTGGTCAGATGGATGGAATTTTGTATACCGTTCTTCTCTAACCTCCGTGGAGGGACTCAGGACGGTTCACAGCAAGGATTCAATGCTAACAATAAAACCACTTAAAACATAATACATAACAATAAGTTAAAATACAATAAGATAAAATACATATAAAACCAATTTGCCAAGATAAAACAATGTCCAACTCAGTCGGTACATTGTGGTCAATACTTTAGTCATTTCCCGGTCTCAGCCATCACTCTGTAAATGCCACATTCCACAGCCAAGATTTCACTTGCTTCCTAAAGGTCAGGAGGGAGGGGGCAGATTTAACCTCATTTGGGAGAAAGTTCCATAGCCGGGAGGCCACCACAGAGAAGGCCCTGTCTCTCATCTCCACCAAACGCGACTGCGAAGGTGGTGGGACCGAGAGCAGGGCCTCTCCAGAAGATCTTAACGCTCTTGATGGTTTGTAGGGGAGAATACGTTCACACAGGTAAACTGGACCAGAACCATAATGGGTTTAATAGGTTAAAACCAGCACTTTGAATTGTGCTCGGAAGCTAATTGGCAGCCAGTGGAGGTGGCGCAACAAAGGAGTTTTGCGCTCCCTGTACCCAGCTCCCATGAGCAACCTGGCTGCTGAGCGTTGGACTAACTGCAGATTCCAGACAGTCTTCAGAGGCAACCCCTCGTAAAGTGTGTTGCAGTAGTCTATACGGGATGTAACCAGAGCATGAACCACCATGGCCAAGTCAGACTTCCCAAGGTACGGGTGTAGCTGGCGCACAAGCTTTAACTGTGCAAAAGTGCCCCTGGCCACCGCTGAAACCTGGGGTTCCAGGCTCAGCGATGAATCCAGGATCACACCCAAGCTGCAAACCTGAGCCTTCAGGGGGGGTGTAACTCCATCCAACACAGGCTGTAACCCTATGCCCTGTTCAGCCTTGCAACTGACCAGGAGGACCTCTGTCTTGTCTGGATTAAGTTTCAATTTGTTCGCTCTCATTCATTTGGAAGGTATGCAGGGTTGGTTCTGGGAGACTACCAATGAATACCAAATGCTGAATACCAAATACTAATATAAGTTCCCCTCAGATTAAGCATTTTCACTATATGAAACAAATTATATAAGAATAGCTGGCATAAATACCATAAAGTCATAAGATCCCTTTGGATTTTGGAAGCTATGCACGGTGGGTTCTGGGAGACTGCCAAAGGATACCAAATGCTGTTGACCACATTGCAGAGGAAGAAACTGGCAAAACCACCTCTGAATATTTCTTCCCTGAAAAACTCTATAAAATTCATGGGGGTCACCATAGGTCAAGAGGGCATCTCAAAGGAACACATTTCCATCTACACTCAGAATTTATGTATCAACAAACTTTTACAGTTCAGCAAATACTATGAGCAAACATCTTCATTGGTGAACATTTCATATGGCCACTCTGGCTATAGCCCATTTATTTTGACTAGGCAACATAGACATGAAACAAATGTGATTCTTTGGGGTGGGGGCACTTTCACACAGTACCTATAATTCGAGAGAGAATGGGTTAAAATGAGGGTGACCAGATGATTTTGTGCTAAATCAGTGTTTCTCAATCTGGAGGGGTTGCGAGCGGGGTGGCAGAGAGGGTTTATTTATTTATTTATTTATTTATTTATTTATTTATTTATTTGGAGTGCTTTTACCCCGCCCTTCTCAACCCCCTAGCGGGGACTCAGGGCGGCTTACAAAAGGCACAATTTGATGCCTAACAATTACAACATACAATACATTATACAATACACAAATTTACCACATAATATCACAGTTATAACTAATTAAAACCATCAGACAGTATACTAGCAGCAATAAAACATCTTGTGGTCAGGGTTCACCAAATCCAAGTCCGTAAACCATTTAGCATCAGAGACCATTAGAAAACACAGTGTTTTCTGTTCTTCATGATGGTTCTGTGTGAGAAGTTTGGTCCAATTCTATCATTGGTGGGGTTTAGAATGTTCTTTGATTGTAAGTGAACTATAAATCCCAGAACTACAACTCCCAAATGTCAAGGTCTATTTCCCCAATCTCCACCAGTGTTCACATTTGGGCATACCAAGTATTTGTGCCAAGATTGGTTCAGTTCCATCATTATTTGAGTTCACAGTGCTCTCTGGACGTAGGTGAACTACAACTCCAAAACTCAAGGTCAATGCCCACCAAACCTTTCTAGTGTTTTCTGTTAGTCATGGGAGTTCTGTATGCCAAGTTTGGTTCAATTACATCATTGGTGAGGTTCAGAGTGCGCTTTGATTGTAAGTGAACTATAAATCCCAGCAACTACAATTCCCAAATGATAAAATCAACCCCTCCCAACTCCACCAGTATTCAAATTTGAGCATATTGGGTATTTGTGCCAAATTTGATCCAGTGAATGCATATCAGATATTTACATTATGATTCATAACAGCAGCAAAATGATAGTTATGAAGTAGCAATGAAAATAATTTTATGGTTGGGGGTCAACACAACATGAGGAACTGTATTAAGGGGTCATGGCAGTAGGAAGGTTGGAACCACTGTGTTAAATGCATGCTCAATCGCAGGAACAGAGGGAAAACCTGATTCAAAAAGGTTCTCCTTTATCCCAGTTCTGGGCAAAAAAAGTGGATTTTCCTTTGACTGTGTGACCCTGCAGTCATGTAAAGTTTGGGATTTCCCTCTTTACCCCCTGTGAGGACTGGAGGGGAAAACTGCATAGCAATATATACATACATATATACATAGTAAGTAATCACAATTATTTGTTGTTGTTGTTCATTCGTTCAGTCGTCTCCGACTCTTCGTGACCTCATGGACCAGCCCATGCCAGAGCTCCCTGTCGGCCGTCACCACCCCCAGCTCCTTCAAGGTCAGTCCAGCACTTCAAGGATGCCATCCATCCATCTTGCCCTTGGTCGGCCCCTCTTCCTTTTACCTTCTACTTTCCCCAGCATAATTGTCTTCTCCAGGCTTTGCTGTCTCCTCATGATGTGGCCAAAGTACTTCAACTTTGTCTCTAGTATCCTTCCCTCCAGTGAGCAGCCGGGCTTTATTTCCTGGAGGATGGACTGGTTGGATCTTCTCGCAGTCCAAGGCACTCTCAGCACTTTCCTCCAGCACCACAGTTCAAAAGCATCTATCTTCCTTCGCTCAGCCTTCCCTAAGGTCCAGCTCTCACATCCGTAGGTTACTACAGGGAATACCATGGCTTTGACTAGGCGGATCTTTGTTGCCAGTGTGATGTCTCTACTCTTTACTATTTTATTGAGATTGGTCATTGCTCTTCTCCCAAGAAGTAAGCGTCTTCTGATTTCCTGGCCACAGTCTGCATCTGCAGTAATCTTTGCACCTAGAAATACAAAGTCTGTCACGGCCTTCACATTTTATCCCTCTATTTTCCAGTTGTCAATCATTCTTGTTGCCATAATCTTGGTTTTTTTATGTTTAGCTGCAACCCGGCTTTTGCGCTTTCTTCTTTCACCTTGATTAGAAGGCTCCTCAGCTCCTCCTCGCTTTCGGCCATCAGAGTGGTGTCATCTGCATATCTGAGGTTGTTAATGTTTCTTCCAGCAATTTTCACCCCAGCTTTGCATTCATCAAGCCCGCACATCGCATGATGTGTTCTGCATACAAGTTGAAAAGGTTGAGTGAGAGTATGCAGCCTTGCTGTATGCCTTTCCCAATCTTGAACCAGTCTGTTGTTCCATGGTCAGTTCTGACTGTTGCTACTTGGTCCTTGTACAGATTCCGCAGGAGAATAATAATAATACTTTATTTATATTCTGCTCTATCTCCCCAAAGGGACTCAGGGCGGACTCCAAACATAAAAGGCAAACATTCAATGCCCACATACAACAACAATACATCAATGCAAACAAAATTTATACAACCCAACATATAAATACAAATTATAATTTAACAAACTAAAATTAAATAAAAAGCATGGCCTGTTAAAACAGACATAAGACAAAACATCAAACATCGAATGGAAACATCGATTTTCTTTGGGGAAAATCGATTAATCATTGCTCAAGATATCTATTGAGCTGGTGGGGTGAACAGGGCATGGATACGGATGGCAGCTATTAATCAGAGGTATAATGGTAGTATTACCAACTACTATTCCTCCTCCTCATAAGCCAGAGAGCAAAGGTATGTCTTCAGCTGTTTTTTGAAAGCGGGGAGGGAGGGGGCCATCTTTAACTCTTTAAGGAGGGAGTTCCAGAGGTGGGGGGCAGCCACGGAGAAGGCCCTTTCTCTCGTTCCCACCAGCCGTGCTTAGGACAGGGGTCAAACTGAGAGGAGGACCTCCTCCGATGACCACAATGTCCGAGTTGGTCTGTAGAGGGAGATGTGGTTTATCAAAGAGTCTGGACCTAAGCCGTTTAGGGCTTTAAAGTTAAGAACCAGCACTTTGTATTTAGCTCGGAAGCAGACTAGCAGCCAGTGGAGCTACCGCAACATGGGGGTGGTTCTCTCCCTGAACGGCGCTCCAGTTAGTAACCCTGGCTGCCAATCTCTGGACCATTTGAAGCTTCTGAACTATCTTCAAAGGCGGCCCCACATAGAGAGCGTTGCAGTAGTCCAAATGGGATGTGACTAAGGCGTGGACAAGTCAGGCGTCTCAAGGTATGTCTCAAGGCAGTTTGCGCACAAGTTTTAACTGTGTGAAGACACTCCTGACCACCCGACCATGCCTGAAGATGAATGAAATAATTTGCTGCAGAAAATCCTTGGACGATCCATTTAGAAATACAAAAATGAAACATTTCTTGTATAGTTGTTATTATTAGATCAGGGGCAGGTAGAGTGTGACTCTAGAAATGTATAATTTGGTGGTTGTGTGCTTGTTGTCAAAAAAATCAACCCCCTCCCCAAAGACTCAACATGGATTCTGATCTGCCTTACAACTGACCAGAAGTACCTCTGTCTTGTATGAACAACCATGCTTTTTATTTTTAAAGTTGCACTTCTGCATGCCTACAAAAGTACAACTAGTTAAAAATCTGAAGGCAAACATCAGATTGGCCAAGACGTCACTAAAGCATGAAGCTGAAAATATGGGAAAATTAAGAGGAGTTTGAAAGATTACATACATTTCATTATTTGCAATTTTTCACAGATAACACTGCTATACTTGTAAATTCCTGAATTCCTCACAATTATAGCAGTGTTATCTGTGCAAAAATTGCAAATAATGAAATGTATGTGACCTTTCAAACTCTTTTGAATTCTCCCATATTCTCCCATATTTTCAGCTTTGTGCTTAAGTGACGTGTTGCTCAGCCTGATGCCTCTATTTTGGACTATATTTTGGCCCATGATCACCTTATATTTTGATGAGGAGACTATACTTGACGCACATTCATTTCTTTTCTGATAACAGTATACATTTCCAAAACAATGTATGTTGAGATTGCTGATTATTTGGCCTTTATAGTCATTGTAGTTCCCCAAAGGACAATGGATTTGTACCCAGTGCATTGTAGCCAATTAACACACGGGCTTGGAGGATGAAAAATGAAGCCTTATTAACAGTCTGTACAGAAAGATCAGAGTATTGGGTGGCAATCTGTGCTCAACAGGGTTACATCCACCCTGAGGACACAGGTCCATAGCTTGGGGGTCCTCCTGGATTCAACGCTGTCGCTTGATGACCAGGCATCGGCAGTGGCTGGGTGGGCCTTTGCACAGTTTAAACTTGTGCGCCAGCTGCGATCATACCTCATGAAGCCTGACTTGGACAGAGTGGTCCACACCTTGGTTACATTCAGACTGGACTACTGCAATGCGCTCTACATGGGACTGCCCTTGAAGGCGGCCCATAAATTTCAATTGGTACAATGGGCACCAGCCAGGCTCCTAACTGAAGCAAACTATAACTGAAGCAATGCCCCTATTAAAACAGCTTCACTGGCTGCCAATAAGTTGCCGAGCCAAATTCAAGGTGCAAGTTATGACTTATAAAGCCGTATAAAACGGTATGTGTTGTTTTCATAATTTTATGCTTATGTTTTGCTTACTCTCTATGTTTTTGTGTTTTGTTACATAGAAACTGCCCTGAGTCCCCTAGGGGTGATAGAGCAGTATATAAATAACGTTTTATTATTGTTATTATTTATAAAGAGGTGCTGGACAATTATTCAGAAAGCAAGTACAAACACCTTTTTGCAAAACTTTTTAAAGCTTTCTAACATGGGAGTTCATCCCACGGAATAATTAAAATGTTTCAGAATGTAGGTTTTCCCTTAAGCGTCACCACACTGTATTTTGAAATTAAACAAATTTTCCTACCTCCATCACACCTAATCCTTGTCTCTGCTTTCTTTAAGATTTATCCATTTGATTTGCCATCAAATCTTGTTTCCCCCACTATCCCTCCCCAATTTTCTTTTAAAAAAACTTATCTTTTTTAATCTCCAGACTTCAACTTACATCTTGAAAAATTCACAACAACATATATAGAAGGGTTATTCTTACATCGCAGAATTGAAAACAGGAGGGAGGGGAGAAATGAAGCTTTAGCTCTCTTATATGTCTCTTTCTGCTAGCCTTTTGATGGGCAAAACAAAATCCTGACAGCACAGCAGGAGTTTCAGAAAGGCAATTGAGAAAATAGAGTCCAAAAGAATGGGTTGTTGTAGGTTTTTCCGGGCTATATGGCCATGTTCTAGAGCAGCGGTTCTCAACCTGGGGGTCGCGACCCCCAAGGGGGTCGCTGGGCCATTTTCCGGGGGTTACGAAGCCGCCTCGGTAGCCCCCCCCAAAATGGCTGCTGGCTCCTGTGTGAGCCAAACAACCGCGGCCATGGAAGGGGCCTTCGCTGCTCGCCTCCTGTGCCCTCCGGCTTCAGAGAACATGAGGGGCAAGTGGGAGGCCTCCTCCATGGCTGCAATCATGGAGGGGGCCTTCGCCGCTTGCCTCCTGCGCCCTCCGGCTTCGAAGGACGCGAGGGGCGAGTGGGAGGCCTCCTCCATGGCTGCAGCAATGGAATTGAACCAAACTTGGCATACAGAACTCCCATGAACAACAAAAAATACTGGAAGGATTTGTTGGGCATTGACCTTGAGTTCTGGAGTTCTGAACAGAGTTCAGCTTCATTGCTGTATAACATTTAACAATTTTTATGAAGAATGTTAATGTCAAAAAGAAAGGCTGTAGCTATGCACAGAAAGATATGAAGATTTGAAGGCACTGTGAAGAAACACCAATAATTCGTCAAATAAGAATGTGCTGTACAAAAACTTCCTCCAAGTCTGCAAAGAGCATTCTTGAACTCCACCAACAACGGAATTGAACCATACGTGGCACACAGAACTCCCATGGCCAACAAAAAATACTGGAAGAGTTTAGTGGGCATTGACTTTGAGCTTTGGCGTTGTAGTTCACCTACATCCAGAGAGCACTGTGGACTCAAACAATGATAGATCTGGACCAAACTTAGCACAAATACCCAATATGCCCAAATGTGAACACTGGTGGACTTTGGGGAACATAGACCTTGACATTTGGTAGTTGTCATTGCTGGGATTTATAGTTCACCTACAATCAAAGAACATTCTGAACCCCGCCAACAATAAAATTGGGCCAAACTTCCCACACAGAACCCCCATGATCAACAGAAAATACTGTGTTTCCGAATGGTGTTTGGCAACCCCTCTGATACCTCCTCAAGACCCCCCCCCCCCCCGGGGTCCCGACCCCCAGGTTGAGAAAGGCTGCTTTAATATCAACACATGGATAATGAACTGTGGAGGCAAATCGAACATAGTTATATACTTTTCAAAAAAGGCATTTAAACATAGAATGCAGTGTTATGAAAGATCTGAATAATGATAATATATCAAACAGATAATCATAAAAGAAGAATGTGGGCTTACTGCTTCAAATCTTTGCATCTCTTTTTAATTGAGAAGCTGTATGAAAAGACTGTTTAAAAAAGCAAGAATACGGAAAGAAACTTGCTAAGTAAATAATTGTGACTGAAAGGCAAGAGTACAGAGGAGGGGTTTCAGTCTCCTCCCATTTCTTAATTTAGTGCCAAAGTGTGAACCCCTTTTATACTTAACACTCTCTGTTCTCTGTCTCCAGGACTAGTGCAGGATACACTCCTGTGAAACCAGAAGAAATTTGTAGAAAGCCAATTCATTTATTTCTTGTAAAACTTAACAAGTTTTTTCCTCTTCTAAGGACCTGGAAGACTCTCTCTTGCAGGTATGTAGAAATCTAGCATGATATGCTCGACTCTCCACTGCAGTGGGATAGATGGGAATCAGCTATATACAAAATATACATGTGGTGTTTCAGCCAAATAACTGTCTTGACACTTTCATCTCCAGAACATTATCAAAGGCTTTAGATAAGAGAAGGACCAGTGGCTCACTGCCACAAGCTGTGATATATGTGGTTAGAGGAACATGATGGGCATGACTAAAATGATCAAGGGTCTGGAGAACAAGCCCTATGAGGTGGGCATATTTAGCCTGAAGAAGAGAAGGCTGAGAGGAGACATGATGGCCATGTATAAATATGTGAGGGGAAGTCATAGGAACTTGTTTTCTGCTGCCCTGGAGACTAGGATGCAGACAAATAGATTCAAACTACAGGGAAGGAGATTCCACCTGAACATTAGGAAGAACTTCCTGACTGTGAGAGCTATTCAGCAGTGGAACTCTCTGCCCTGTAGTGTGGTGAGGCTCCTTCTTTGGAGGCTTTTAAGCAGAGGTTGGGTGGCTATCTGCTTTGAATGTGATTTTCCTGCTTCTTAGTGGGGTTGGACTGGATGGTCCATGAGGTCTCTTCTAACTATATGATTCTATGAAACATAGGTGTGTCCAGTTTAGTGAAAAAGACATATGTTTAAAAAGTCATACTTATTGCAGTGGAAGGCAGAATCCTGCCACACAATATGGGTTGTGTGGCTGAACTCTGCCTTAGAGTATTTTATATGCAGGGGCTGTAAACTTGTAATGAGGTAATAAGATGATGATGATGATGATTATTATTATTATTTGAAACACAACAAGATGAGTCCACAGCAAACAAGGTCACTCTGCTGGCTGTTGTATTGGATCACACGTCGGACGCTTCCCAAGTGTCTAGGACTCTGTGATGTATTGGCAAACAATGCATGCAGATCCCAGTAAGGTGGCCTTTTGTAGCTGGCAGGTGGTAATCTTGTCAGCGCCAATTGTGTTTAGGCACTGCACCCACCTTGACTGGCTTGTGCAGTTCAATCTTTAAGTCCTCATATAGTGTCAGCTTTTCCAGTTGTTTCTCTTCAATCCTGCTGTCTTCTGGGATGGCAACATCGACGATCCACGCACTCTTTTTTAACACGATCGTGAAGTCACGAGTCTTGTGCTCCAAAACTCTGTCAGTCTGAATTCAGAAGTCCCAGAATAATTTGACATGTTCATTTTCTGTAACTTTTTCAGGCTTGTGATCCCACCAGTTCTTTGTCGCTGGCAAACGGTGTTCGTGGCACAAGTTCCAATGAATCATCTGAGCAATGGCGTTATACCTCTGCTTGTAGTCTGTCTGTGCAATCTTCTTGCAGCAGTTGAGTATATGATCTATTGTTTCATTTGCTTCCTTGCAGTCTACATTTGGGATCTGTTGTCAACTTTTCAATTCTGGCTCTGGTGGCATTTGTTCTAATGGCTTGTTCTTGGGCTGCCAGAATCAGACCCTCCATCTCCTTTTTCAAAGTTCAATTTGTGAACCACAATCATGCTTATTCTTTGTCAATTTGGTTGTCAATTTTTCCCAAGAACTGTCCATGGAGAGCCTTCTTTTGCCAGTTTTCTCTTCTGCTCTGCATTGTGTTTTTACAGTATTCACTCTTTGTCTTTTGCACTTTAAGCAGTTTACTACTATTGACTTCCCTCAATGTTGGTTCTTGACTGCCTTTCACATAATCTGCCAGTGCATGTTTCTATTATTATTATTATTATTATTATTATTATTATTATTATTATTTGAAACACCACAAGATGAGTCCACAGCAGACACTCCGCTGGTTTATTATTATTATTATTATTATTATTATTATTATTATTATTATTTACTGTATTGATACTCAGCCCTTCTCACCCCGAAGGGGGACTCAGAGCATCCTGTGATAATATGATAACATGATATGTAAGCTAAATGTGAACAGAGTTCAGCTTCAATGCTGTATATTTAAACATTTTTATGTAGAACGAAATTGTCAAAAAGAAAGGCTGTAGCTATGCACAGAAAGATATGAAGATTTGTAAGCACTGTGAAGAAACACCAATAATTCTCCAAATAAGAATGTGCTGTACAAAAACTTCCTCCAAGTCTGCAAAGAAATTGAAACAATGGAAAGTACACAGTAGAATCCCATCCGAAGGGGTAATTTCACCTTTGTGCTACAGATTTTCCCAAAGCACCAGCCGCCCTAAACAGCTCTGAAGGATTGGGAGATAATCTCTGGGCATGCTGTTATGTGCATAAGCAGCAACATGTTGAATTTACCTTTATATCTGTTGCTAGCAATCACAAGGACTAGGTTGTTGTAGGTTTTTTTTGGCTATATGGCCATGGTCTAGAGGCATTCTCTCCTGACGTTTCGCCTGCATCTATGGCAAGCATCCTCAGAGGTAGTGAGGTTTGTTGGAACTAGGAAAAGGGGTTTATATATCTGTGGAATGACCAGGGTGAGACAAAGGACTCTTGTCTGCTGGAGCTAGGTGTGAATGATTCAACTGACCACCTTGATTAGCATACAATGGCCTGACTGTGCCTAGAGCAAACTTTTGTTCAGAGGTAATTAGATGTCATTGTTTGCTTCCTCTCTGTTGTTGTGCTGTTGTAATTTTAGAGTTTTTTAAAATCTGGCTACCAGTATTAAAAAAAAACTTGAATCAATGGCTGATACCAAATGAGAGACTCCCCCCTGGGCACACAGAAAACCGGGTGACTTGGAAGGCGCTGAACAGACTGTGTTCTGGTACCACAGGATGCAGAGCCGACCTTAAGAAATGGGGCTACAAAGTGGAATTCATGACATGCGAGTGTGGAGAAGAGCAAACTATAGACCATCTACTGCAATGCAGTCAGAGCCTTGCCACATGCACAATGGAGGACCTTCTTATAGCAACACCAGAGACACTCCAGGTGGCCAGCTACTGGTCAAAGGACATTTAATAGAATGCCAAGTTTCTAAACTTATTTTTTTAAAAAATACATTACAACTGCATCCTTGGTTTGCTCCTGATATGATAAATATATGAAAAATCCAACAAAGTTTAGTTGCATTAAGCTTTGTGAATCTTGTTTTCATTATGACAGATGGCCAATAAAGCAAGTCCTTGCCCATGCAACCTCGGAGACAGGTTTGACTATGAAGGGCGGGGACATGAAGTTTCTGTCGGACACATCAGTGCTTACGTGGTCAAGCCTCCTCACCATACTGACAAAGCTGTCATAGTGGCACACGACACTTTTGGGTGGCAGCTACCAAATACCAGATATATAGCGGACATGCTTGCATCTAAGGGATATATGTAAGAAATATTTCATGATTTTTCTCAATCATATCTTACCTTATCGGTAACCCAACAAACTTTTTATTATAAGTATGGACACTGTGTATATAAAGCAATAATCTCTGTTTGTAGACTTATACACAAAGTAATAGACTCAACTATGCAAAATATCTAGAACTTTGAGGTTGAGAAGTAGCCTTTTCCTCACCTGAATGTGTTAAGTTACATTTTTTTTGCTTTTAATAGACACATTAGAATTGTATATGTGACCCTTAGGGAATAGTTGGGCAATAATTAGTTTTAATCTCAGCTGCAGAAGCAAAAAAAAAAGGCAGGGAGGGGGAGTTTTACGATTCCAATTCATGTAGAATTTACTGTTTTCAGAATCCGGTTGTATAATATCAAAAATGGGTAGCTAGCTATACGTGGCCGACAGTACACCACTTGGTCCATGTTGGTTGATCTGTTTTCCCAAAGGATTCCTTGGAACATCTCACACTATTTTATAGGGAATGAAATGTTCTGTAATATTTCTGGCATGAAGTCAAGTGTGGTTTTGTCTACACAAAATGGTTATACATTTTGTGTACACAAATGAAAAGGAAAGTAATGCCTCCACCTTCGTAACTCCTCAACAGATGGCAGTACTGGTATGTGGCAGGTACTGGCTTGCTCAGTAGACTCTCCTCTACAGTTCCATTTTGGCGGGAAGCCTTAGCATTGAATGGCTGTGTTGTTAAAGTGCAAAGTATGGAACCCCGTGCAGACGGTTGGTCAATGCGACTTAAGTAACGTGCAGTCATTGAATTCTTGACAGCAGAAGGAGATTCATCAGAGAATGCAAGCTGTTTGTAGTGATTGTGTTGATGTGCATCGTTGGGTGAGTAAGTTTAAAGATGTTGAGGTGGGAACATCTGACTTGTGTGACAAACAAAGAGTTGGATGTCCTGTGACAGCAACCACCGAGTTTCACAAGCAAAAGGTTGACAGATTGATTCAGTATGATCGTTGTATCACTCAGAGAAATTTCAAGCATTATCAGCTTTGCTTGGCTATCGGAAGATCTGTGCATAATAATAATAATAATAATAATAATAATAATAATAATACTTTATTTATATACTGCTCCATCTCCCCGAGGGGATTCAGAGCGGTTCCCAGATAACATCACAAAAACATACAAAGTAAAAACAACATAACCATAAGAATAACAAACAAAATATAAGCATAAAATTTGTCGCCATAACACACATACATTAAAAGTAATCCTGCCTATTCAGGGCAATTAAAAAATTTAAAAGGCCGGGCCAAGATTTGTGCAAGCCCAAAAATTCTAGGGGGCCCGGGAATTGAGCGTAATGCTATGGCAGGCAACAATAATATTAGGTACGGGTCTGTGGCTGTTCATTCCGTGGCCGATTAGAGGAAAGAATCTGGATAATTGGTAGGAAGAATAAGGCCGTATTCGACAATGTGTAGGGCTGAGTTAGAACTGGTCATTTTCAAAGGCTTGTTGAAACCATCAGGTCTCCAAGCTCTTACGAAAGGAGGGGAGGGATGGGGCCTGTATTATTTCCCTTGAAAGGGCGTTCCAGAGACGGAGGGACCAACACCGAGAAGGCCCTCTCTCTCGTCCCCACCAACCGCACTTGAGACGGTAGTGGGACCGAGAGGAGGGCCTCCCTGGAAGTTCTTAGAGCTCGTGCCGGTTCATAGAAGGAGATGCCATCGCGAAGATAGGCGGGGCCTGAACCGTTTAGGGCTTTATAGGTCATGACCTGCACCTTGAATTTGGCCCGGCAACTTATTGGCAGCCAATGAAGCTGTTTTAATAGGGGTACCCAGGATGAGAGAACTGTGAGACGCTGGTTGTGGAAACAGAGCATCGACTTCTTCTGTGACGGCTTCAGAAAACTTGTTCATTGTTGACAGAAATGTATCCAATGGTCTGTTGATTATGTGGAAAAGTGAATAGTGGTAGTTAAAGAGCACATTCTAAGGATTATTTCTGTGTTTGATTTATTAAAATATTCCCATCCAAGTAACGAAGGTGGAGGCATTACTTTTCATTCAACCCTCGTAGTTTTGTAAAGAATTCTGCATTCATACAAACCCCTCACTAGATAACAGTGAATGGTTCTTTCTCTCCAATATAATGTACTAAAAGATATTTTAAAATTATTTTTTGGTTAAGAAACATTGCTGGGGATTGTAGGATGTCAACGTTTATGCATTATAGGCTAATATTCGAAAATATCAAAATTAGTATTTGATAAAGGAGCTTGTATTATTTTTCCATACAGAGCAATTATCCCAGATTTCTTTAAAGGGCGAGAACCTTGGAAACCATCGAATGACAGGGCTACATATGGTGATTGGATAAAAACACGAGATTCCAAAAATACCAGCAGGTAAATGTTCCGGTCAAATGATAGTTATTCTCTGGATATTTGAGACTGATGGGGTGCCTGGTCAACTTAAGATGTAATTTCAGAAAGAGAGGAGAGGACTGCATGTATATATCTTAATCTCTAAATTTTCCCATGAGGACACCGTAAGCTGTGCCTATTTTCTCCATTTGTCATGGGAATAACCCAATGATTATACTGTGAAAGAGGCCTTACACTGATTGGACTGATATCATCCAATACTTTTTTAAAATGGGGCAAATGTAGTCAACTAAGTACAGTTGTTTCTAAATGGAACATGGAATTCATTAACTACAGCTCCTTGAAGCTTGTGTGACTGTAAAAGAAATTACACTGTGTTGAAGGCTTTCATGGCCGGAATCACTGGGTTGCTGTAAGTCTTTCAGGCTGTATGGCCATGTTCCAAAATTCTGGCTACCAGTACTAAAAAACTCTAAAATGATAACAGTAAATAAAGACAGGGGAGCTCCAGACAAGAAACAATCAGGGACAGCTAATCACCTCTCAATCAAGGATGTCCCCGGGCGGTAAGAAGCGACACCTTGAAAACTGCTAGGCCATTAATGCTAATAATCAAGGTGGCCAATTGTAACATTCACACCTGCATCCAACAGGCAAGAGTTCGTTCCCCCACCCTGGAAATTAGACAGATATATAAACCCCATTTTCCTAGTTTCCAACAGACCTCACAACCTCTGAAGATGCCTGCCATAGATGCAGGTGAAACGACAGGAGATAATGATTCCCGAACACGTCCATACAGCCTGAAAAACTTACAACAACCCTGTAATAACACTCATAAATATGCATAGACTGCACGTATAAGGGTTGCACTGTTAACATTTGTCACATTTTCACTAAATATGTTTTCTAATATTATTTTGCTGGCTCACATGTCCACTGCTTATTTCTTTATTTCTTTATTATTTACACCATTTCTTCCCCGCCCTTCTCACCCCCGAGAGGGGACTCAGGTCAGCTAACACAGGCAGCAGTTCGATGCCACAATATCAGTAACACAATGTAAAAATCGCAATACATAGCAAATTAAAACAGTAACAGTCAATTAAAATCACATAATCACATAGTCATATAATCACAATAATCGCAAAGTCACAAAGCCATTTTCAATTGTCATAACAGTCCTATGGTCCGGGTTGAGTGTCTAAAGTGCTGCTGTGCCCACTAACCAAAGGCCTGGCTCCAAAACCATGCTTTTAGTTTTTTTCCTAAAAGAAAGGAGGGGGGGTGCTGATCTGATCTCGCTGGGGAGCGAATTCCACAAGCGGGGGGGCCACCACTGAGAAGGCCCTGTCCCTCGTCCCCACCACACGCGTTTGCGAAGCTGGTGGGACCGAGAGCAGGGCTTCCCCAGTAGATCTTAAATTACGAGGCGGAACGCAGAGGGAGATATGTTTCCAGCATATTTAACTAATCCAGTCACCTATTTATTCAGTTTCATAGCTTGCTTTCACCTTCAGGAGATGACCCCAGAAATTTCCTAAGCAGTGTGAGCTATATTTTCTTTAACAAAATATTTTCTTAAAAACTTTGCTATATTTGTTTTAAGCAGTCATTCTGACAAGTCAATTTTTATATTGACTTGACAGATTAGTACACATAAATGATTCTAATAATGGTTTCCTAACTAATGTCTTCAAGCTCCCTGGGGCTGCGGTGGGTTAAACTGCGGAGCTGCTGAACTTGCTGACCGAAAGGTTAGCCCCAGCTTCTGTAAATCTAGCTGTGCTATCGCACGCTGGGCCTGTGCATAAGACTGTAAACAGGACATAAATTCTGTGTGCCCAACAGGACGCCGGAGCTGCCTCAGATTAAAGGCCCTTGGACCTCCCCAAAACAAAGTCTTTAGATTGCTTAAAGGTTCAACAAAGTTCTTTATTAATAAAAACAAACAGGTACTTCAAGGCTTTCTTAGTAGTCTATTGGCTCTCTGAATCTTGTTCACTAGGAACAGGCACTATCTTCTTAACTGTAATTTAATTAATGGGGAAATCCTTAACTTCTAATCTGGGCAGTCTGTCTTTGCCTCTGTTGGCGTGGAGCCCCTGCACCCGGTACCAACTGTGTCTGGCTTCCGCGAGTGATCCTTACCAAGCAGAGCTTTGTAGACTTCCAAGGGAAAAGGAGTTCAGGTTTCGGTGATGGCTGGCTGATGATCCTCGGCCAAGCTGCGGGCTGTGTAACCCTGGCCAAGCTGTGGGGCTGTATCTCCCCGGCCAAGCCGTAGAAGACGAAGCTTTCTACAGAAGCTCTTGGTATTATGTCCTGCATGGAAAGCTGCTCTGTGTGGACTGAGCCAAAAAGGCTCCTATTCCCTCCAAAAATCCAAAGGTGGTGGGACCAGGGAACCTAACTATAATTGACAGGTGGCTTGCCCTATGATTGCAGCCAAAAGAAGCCACCTATTTTCAGAGTCCCTGAAACTTAGGACTATAACAAACATTAAATGCAAAGCAAACAAAATTGGAGCTCCTGGTACAGCTGTACCTGCACACTAGCAGTTCAAAAACATGCAAATGTGAGTAAATCAATAGGTACCGTTTCTGTGGGAAGGTAACGGCACTCCATGCAGTCATTCTGACCACATGACCTTGGAGGCGTCTACAGACAACAGTGACTCTTTGGTTAGATATGGAGATGAGCACCACCCCTTAGAATCGGAGGCGACTAGACTTAATGTCAGGGGAAACCTTTACCTTTACTTAACTAATGTCTTCATTTACCTACATTTTTGTATCTCAGGGAAACTGACGTTGTCTTAAATTATCTGAAGACACAATGCCATGCAAAGGAGATAGGTGTCATTGGATTTTGCTGGGGTGGAGCTGTTGTTCATCATTTGATGTTGAGATATTTGGAATTTAAGGCTGGTGTGTCAATTTATGGTAAGTGCCATGTACAATGGAGTCTGTACACATTGATAACTCTGCATGTATTATATGGAAAGATGATGGAAATAAGTTGATACTTCTAGGCTGGAGCATGCTTTTGTCTGTCAAAAAACTTGAGCCATTAAGGTTGATTACACTTCTGTGCTCTTTGGAGACTGTATCCTAGCCTATTACTTATAATTTAAGCATAAATCATTCACACATCACAAAACTTGTCATCACAATGTGAAAAAAGGTTTATAGCTGAGTTGTGATCATTGTATTAAATTTGGGTTAGTACAGAATGGAGATGCCTGGCTCGACAGCAGTCTGTGTGAAAAAGATCTTGGAGTCCTCGTGGACAACAAGTTAAACATGAGTCAACAATGTCATGGGGCAGCTTAAAAAGCCAATGGGATTTGGCTATACATAAGAGTATAGTGTCTAGATTCAGAGAAGTCATGTATAATATAATGCCATTCAAAAGGATCCAAAATGGAGGAAGGGATGATTGAAGCAGTTTTAATATTTAAATTTCCTCTAAATTAATTGTTAAAATATATCCCACTGATTATACCACCAAAATATAACAATATCAGTGGAATTTAGAGCAGAGAAGGGGAGAGGCACTTAGTACTTAAAAAAGTAGGAATTGGGAAACATTAAAACTGAGAGACTTAAAATGGTTCTTCAATTGAATTCTGCTGCCACCATTTAAAGAATAATCAGGCTGAGGTAATACTATGAGTTTGTTTTGTAACACATACTGTGCTACTAGAGATTCTTAGTGGCTGCTGGGAAGCTAACTTTAGGAATACTTTGACCACAAAGGTACACACACTGAGGCTGATGTAAGTTAACCAAGGAACAAGAACATTTATTGAACAAGCTTGAATTAATTCAGGTACAGATGCTTATTGATTTCAGAAAGTACTGGCATGAAAAGCTTGTGGTTGCGTTAGAATAAAATCATATACATTTCTTACACCTTCCGGGTGAGGCACCCGTTCACCTCACCATCAGGACCGCATTAAGTCCACGAATCCTGATGAATGGATTTTCTTCTACCGTACTTGTACAGCGTCACCCTTAATGCTTTCATACTGTCGCTGCCACTGCCATTTTTGAGCTCCCCCTACAATATGCAGCAACCACAGATTCTCCAATCCGGATTGGAAGTTTCAGCACCCGCTCTATAAGACGACTCCCAGCATATAAGACTACTCCCGCATATGAGACGACTCCCATGCATAAGGCTACTCCAGCGTATAAGACAACCCCCATGCATAAAGACTACTCCCGCCTATAAGACAACTCCCGCATATAAGATGACCCCTGACTTTTGAGAAGATTTTCTTGGGTTAAAAAGTAGTCTTATACACCAGAATATACGGTATATGTGTCTCACGCAATTTATGCCTCCATAGCTAAGTCTTCTGCTGCCCCCAAATCTTCCTGTGATTGAATCTTCCGATCTTCTTATCATTACCAAAGATATAAAACTATTTACTTAGTAGAAGTTTAGTGTTTAATTTTAATGCTGCTTTTTCCCCTCAAATATATTCCAGGAATCATCACGTTTCACAAGGACAATTACGATCTTAAGAACCCCACCTTTTTCATGTTTGCAGAGAACGATGATTTTGTTCCTCTAGACCAGGTACGGTGTTCTTTCAAAAAGTATAGTTGACAAATAGTAATGCAGAAACAATGTATAAGACTACAAAAATTACCTGTGGGAAATGAAGTCTATGGACACGGTGTATCCGTCTTTCTTACATTCCAAAGTGTTTTGTATCCTAGCACTGCTTCTTAACCTGTAGGTCCTGACACCAAATGGGTCTCGCTAGTTAAATGTTAGGGTTATGAAAAAATAAGCAACAGTACAAGACATCTGAATGCCACTCAGTTACACAAATCTATTAGCAACTACATGATAATTAGTACAATTCTGTTGTGCATTATTTATAGTGGATTCTGCAGAAATGCTTCAGTTGTATTCCACAAAAAGGAAACTCAACTTGTTTAGCAAGCTTTGCAAATGCTGATTTATTATCAGTAAATATTTGATTTTCTATCTAGTTTTTCTTCCTATCTACCTGGGATCACACAAATCTTTAGACGCCATGCTACAGTGGACAGAGCAAATGGTCCCTTCTGGTATTTATAGGTCATGTCTAACCAAACATTACATAGTTTTGGCTGTTTTGTTTTTTAGAAATGCATGACCTTTTAGAGATCATAACCTTTTGGAAAACCAGGAATCTCCATAGCCTTTTGGAAGCATGACCCTTTGGAGATTAATTGGCATTTACATTATTTGGAGTAATCATAACCTTTTGTAAAGTTTGATCTTCCTAAGTAGAGTTAAATACTCATTTGAGTGAGTATTCTCCTTAGTGGTAAATATCCGCTAGTATTCATGCAAGGCAAATTAGGCTTCTCAGTTGTTAGACTGAGATGTCTGGTTGTCTCTCTGAACTGTTAGGAACAAAGATATGCCAATGCACAAAATATATAGCAGGTCTTCAGAAGTGTTATTTCAGTTGCCCCCCAAAAAAATCTAGGTAAAGGTAAATGTTTTTCCTTGACAGTAAGTCTGACTCTGGGGTAGTACTTCTCATCTCCATTTCTAAGCTGAAGAGCCGGTGTTGTCCATAGACACCTCCAACATCATGTGGCCAGCATGACTGCATGGAGTTTTTTCTACTCGCCGAGAGTAGAAAAAACATCTACTCTTCCATAAAATATATTGCTTTTAAATCATGCTCTCAAGACATCAAAATAAGTAGTCTTCCTTAAAAGTAACATAATTTATATACTTAGAAACTTCATGTATTCAGCATACAGGTACATT
Organism: Anolis sagrei; assembly: GCF_037176765.1. Lineage (NCBI taxonomy): Eukaryota > Metazoa > Chordata > Lepidosauria > Squamata > Anolidae > Anolis > Anolis sagrei. The sequence continues at coordinate 104,306,115 of NC_090024.1, forward strand.
ACTTTTTGGTTGAGAGTATAACCAGTAAATTCTCAAAAGCATCTGTTTCAGTCTCTTCTTTGTTGCATACAGACTAACACTCTCTTCAGTCTAACACATTACTGAACATTGATTCAATACAGACGGACTATACTCTGCAGCATACTGACACTAACAAACGCATACTAACACTGCTGACTTCATAAGTTGTACTGTATTGATGCAGAACTGGCTTCTAAAATGGAGTCTCAGTCTGAATAGTCCCAGATCTGGGCATATGGTCTGCAGTCTCTCCCACAACCTCAAACAACATAGAGTTAAGGGAAAAACTGCATAGCAATATATACATACAATATAGTAAGCAATCACACTTACTTACTTACTTACTTACTTACTTACTTAGGCGATCCCTCGTTGGATCAGTATTCTTGTGGATCCGTAGGTGACTCTGGAGCCCTATTCTTGACCTGCATCTTTTCCCGCAGTGTGGGCATCGGTTTCCAGGTGGAAGGCAGTCTTGGTCGGGGTTGGCTTAATGCGCCTTCCTCTTGGCACGTTTCTCTCTTTCACTCTCCATTTGTGCTTCCTCAAATTCTGCAGCACTGTTGGTCACAGCTAACCTCCAGCTGGAGCGCTCAAGGGACAGGGCTTCCCAGTTCTCAGTGTCTATGCCAGAGTTTTTAAGGTTGGCTTTGAGCCCATCTTTAAATCTCTTTTCCTGTCCTCCAAAATTCCGTTTTCAGTTCTTGAGTTCGGAGTAGAGCAAATGCTTTGGGAGATGGTGGTTGGGCATCCGGACAATGTGGCCGTTCCAGCGGAGTTGATGGCAGCGGACCATCGCTTCAATGCTGGTGGTCTTTGCTTCTTCCAGCACGCTGATGTTTGTCCGCTTGTCTTCCCAAGAGATTTGCAGGATTTTCCGGAGGCAGCGCTGATGGAATCATTCCAGGAGTTGCATGTGACGTCTGTAGACAATCCACGTTTCGCAGGCATATAGCAGGGTTGGGAGGACAATAGCTTTATAAACAAGCACCTTGGTCTCCCTACAGATGTCCCGGCCCTCAAACACTCTCTGCTTCATTTGGAAAAACGCTGCACTCGCAGAGCTCAGGCAGTGTTGTATTTTGGTGTCGGTGTTGACTTTGGTGGAGAGGTGGCTGCCAATGTAGCAGAAATGGTCAACATTTTCTAATGTTACACCATTAAGCTGTATCTCTGACATTGGAGAAGGATTGGCTGGTGACTGCTGGAACAGCACTTTGCTTTTCTCGATGTTCAATGACAGGCCGAGCTTCTCGTATGCTTCTGCAAAGGTGTTTAGAGTGGCTTGTAGCTCTTCTTCTGAATGTGCATAGACGACATTGTCATCAGCATACTGGAGTTCTATAACAGATGTTGTTGTAACCTTGGCTTTGGCTTTCAGTCTGCTGAGGTTAAACAGCTTGCCATCTGTCCGATAGATGATTTCCACTCTGGTGGGAAGCTTCCCATCAACAAGGTGAAGTATCATAGCGATGAAGATGGAGAATAAAGTTGGGGCAATAATACATCCCTGTTTGACACCTGATTCCACCTTAAATGGGTCATTTTGGGAGCCATTGCTGTCCAAAACTGTTGCCATCATGGAGGAGCTGCAGGATTCTCACAAATTTGTTAGGGCACCCAATTTTTTGGAGGATGGTCCAGAGAGCGCTGCGATTCACTGTGTTGAATGCCTTTGCAAGGTCAATGAATGTCATCTACAGTAGTTGATTTTGTTCCCTGTTATATACATAACAAAGAAGGGAAAAACTGCATACATACATATATACATAGTAAGCAATCACAATTATATACATAACAAATAACTAGTTTAGGATGCTTGTAGAAGGTTGCTATTTCCAACGTGTTGATTCTCTCTTTCTTAAGTAGCGGAACAACAACTAGACTTACTTTCATATTTGAAATTGTTTGTCTAGGTTTCGGTGAGAATTAGATTAATGAGAAGGAAATGCTATTATGCACGTAGCTAAAAGTTACAATGCAGGCAAGCTGTTTCTTGGGGGAACAGAAACTGGATAATACTATGTCAATTCATGTTGCAACATAGCATCACAAATAGCACTTACAATACTTTTTGCAAGTATTTAAAAAAAATTGTACACAGCAAAAGAAAAATTGAAGCGGAAATACAGTAAATGGATTTCTTGTCCTATGGTCTAAACAAAGTTAGGAATTTCCTGAAGTAAGTATGGCTGCTTTGTTATTTGCTTCAAAATATATGTATCAAGTTGGAAGCCTGGCAGGCTAGAATTTTCTTCCCTAAGACATTCAGTTTTTAGCCTTCTTTCTCTATTTTCTAGCCTCGTGACTGATGCAAAATGTTGCATCCGTTGTCATTCCTAAGACAAAGGAAAGCATCAGACATGTGAGGAATATGAGTTTAAAGTCTGTTATTAGTCTCAACTAGGGTAGATGACCTGAATAAATATAAATTGTTGTTATTCTTCTTATTATTATTAGAAACACAACATGATGAGTCCACAGGAAACAAGATCATTCTGCTGGCTGTTGTATTGGATCACACGTCGGACACTTCCGAAGTGTCTAGGACTGTGTGATGTATCGGCAAATAATGCATGCAGAAATGTATTGTCGAAGGCTTTCATGGCTGGAATCACTGGGTTGTTGTAGGTTTTTCCGGGCTATATGGCCATGTTCTAGAGGCATTTTTTCCTGATGTTTTGCCTGCATCTATGGCATGCATCCTCAGAGGTAGTGAGGTCTGTTGGAAGTAGGAAAATGGGTTTATATATCTGTGGAAAGACCAGGGTGGGACAAAGGACTTTTGTCTGATGGAGCTAGGTGTGAATGTTTCAACTGACCACCTTGATTAGCATTTAATAGCTTGGAAGTGCCTGGGGGGAATCTTTTGTTGAGAGTGATTTGATGTGCCTGATTGTTTACTCTCTGTTGTTTTTCTGTTGTAATCCACAAGCATGTGGGCAATTTCAACAGAAAGGAAGAAACCATGAAAATGAACAAAATCTGGCTACCAGTATTAAAAAACTCAAAAATTACAACACAAAACAACAGAGAGTACAAAATCCTTTGTCCCACCCTGGTCATTCCACAGATATATAAACCTATTTTCCTACTTCCAACAGACCTCACTACCTCTGAGGATGCTTGCCATAGATGCAGGCGAAACGTCAGGAAAAAATGCCTCTAGAACAGTGGTTCTCAACCTGGGGTCCCCAGATGTTTTTGGCCTACAACTCCCAGAAATCCCAGCCAGTTTACCAGCTGTTAGGATTTCTGGGAGTTGAAGGCTAAAAACATCTGGGGACCCCAGGTTGGGAACCACTGCTCTAGAACATAGCCATATAGCCCGGAAAAACCTACAACAACCCAATGCATGCAGATCCCAGTAGGGTGGCCTTTTGCAGCTGGCAGATGGTGATCTTGTCAGCGCTGATTGTGTTTAAATGCAGGCCAAGGTCTTTAGGCACTGCACCCAGTGTGCTGATCACCACTGGGACCACCTTGACTGGTTTGTGCCAGAGTCTTTGCAATGCGATCTTTAAATCCTCATATCGTGTCAGGTTTTTCAGTTGTTTCTCTTCAATCCTGCTGTCGCCTGGGATTGCAACATCGACGATCCACACTCTGTTTTTTAACACGATTGTGAGGTCAGGAGTATTGTTCTCCAAAACTCTGTCAGTCTAAATTCGGAAGTCCCAGAGCAGTTTGACTTATTATTATTATTATTATTATTATTATTATTATTATTATCTTTATCTTTATCTTTATCTTTATCTTTATCTTTATCTTTATCTTTATTTATACCCTGCTTTATGTTTCCCAAATGAGAGTCAAAAGTGTGGTAATACTTTTACGTTAAAAGTATTACCACACAATAGAAAGTATACAAATATGCAAGCATTAAAACAGAATTAAGCATAATGGTATTAAGAGTATTAATAGTTGACTTAGCATTTTCCTATTGATTCAAGGACTCTACTCTTGTTGGAATAATCAATTGGATTTGAGCCGTGGAATATACCAATACGTTAGAAAAATAGATTCTTCGTACAGAACAGTATTAAGGACACACACTTAATTCTTTGAATCAGAAATAAAGGAAATTTAAGGAGTCTATGCATTGACGTTGTATAACTTTCTATGGAATAAGAGATGAGTCTTGTCAATCGTGGGATGACATTAATTCGGAACCAGTACTAAGAAGATGTTTTCTGTTGTAGGTTGCTGAAGTAGAGCGGAAGCTAAAAGAACAATGCAAAACTGATTATGAAGTGAAAATTTATCCAGGACAAACCCATGGCTTTGTACATCGCAAAAGAGAAGACATTAGCCCTCAAGATAGGCCTTTCATCGAAGAAGCAAGGGAGGACATGCTTAATTGGCTGAAAAAATACATCTGACAGTCTGTTATATGTTATATGTTAATACCAACAACCATTAAGAAATTAGTTCTCCAGACACATTTTTCTAATTTCTTTAATGAACAATTGTGTTATAGTTCAACCTGTGATTGTGTCTGATGTAAATGAGGATGAAAGGTTTTCTGAGCCTGTATTTGGTGTCAATGAGAATTAGGGTTTTTCTGGGACTGAGTCAAGCCCAGGCCTTTCTAAGAGGCCCAAGGTTTCTCATGAACAGAGTGCTTCTCCTGAAGATTCATAAGGTTAAATTCCTGGGAGAGGCCCACAGCAGTCTTTCTCTGAGAAACTGTCTTCTGAGGATGATTTGTCAGGTGTAGAATTTAATTAGTGTAAAGATAGAAAACAAGACTTTGGTAAACTGAGACAGACAAAAATATTCCTGGAAAAGAAAGATAAATTCTTATCTGATTGTAAGAAGAAGTGGAATGCTTTCCTTTCGATTCTTGGGACAGGAAAAGCTTTATATTGAAACAAGGGAAGGGTTTTGGCTCACTCTCATCAACGTTCATGATCATCTTTCTCCAAGTGGATTTCTAGTTTTATGTTTCACGTTTTGCCAGGTTCCTGTTTCATCTATTTGATTTCCATGCTGTCTTGTTCTCTGGATTTTGCATGCTTGGATCTTGTGTTTTTACCTTTGTACCTTGAAGTTCATGAACTATCTCTTATCCTTGGATTATACTGTTTTGGATTATACTGTTTTTACCTTTTTTCTGCTTTGCTTACATATATCCTACAATAAATCATTTGCTGATTTTACTATACTGGTGTGGTGTTTAAGGATAGAAGTGTTTCTGCTCTTGGATACAACAAATTGCAATGATAAGCATATCTCACATCATGCCATTTCTCCACTGCATAGGCCCATGAACAACATCAACACCTTCCCTTTCTCATAGAAACAGATGTGCATAGCTACAGAGAGAGCCAGTTGCTGTGTCTTAGATAAACATGCAGTATAATATGTTAATTTTCTGAAACAAAGAAAATTCTGGAATCAAGAAAAAAATTAGTGGTGAATATTTCATTATGAATATTGCATCAAATGTTGTATTGCATGTGGATGTAAGGAGTGTAAGTATGCATATGTGCACATATGTTTTAATCATAGAATCAAAGAGTTGGAAGAGACCTCATGGGCCATCCAGTCCAACCCCATTCTGCCAAGAAGCAGGAATATTGCATTCAAATCACCCCTGACAGGTGGCCATCCAGCCTCTGTTTAAAAGCTTCCAAAGAAGGAGCCTCCACCACACTCCGGGGCAGAGAGTTCCACTGCAGAACGGCTCTAACAGTCAGGAAGTTCTTCCTCATGTTCAGATGGAAACTCCTTTCTTGTAGTTTGAAGCCATTGTTTCGCGTCCTAGTCTCCGGGGAAGCAGAAAACAAGCTTGCTCCCTCCTCCCTGTGGCTTCCTCTCACATATTTATACATGGCTATCATATTTCCTCTCAGCCTTCTCTTCTTCAGGCTGAATATGAAAAAATTCTTACAAGAATTCAGAGTTATCCTTTCAGCAATTCTGCACAAAATACTATGTATGGTTTTGACATGAAGCAGAGATTGTTCAGATTATTTCCTGTTTTGAAAAAATGCTTATGGAAAATCTTAAACAGGGCAAATCCAGAAAAACTGACTAAATTTTTTGTTAGTATTCCATTATCTGGGCAGAAACCACTAGGGGGCAGTAGAGAGAGAGAGAAGGATACTCCCTTTCCTCACTTCCTATTTCAAGAGAGTTGTTTACATGACAGGGACATTGGGGGGGGGGGATAACAGGAAAACAGGGGGAATGGTCTTCCTCCTTCAACCCGCCCTCCACCCCTGTAAAATGGACTATCCTTCTCTCTCTAGCGGCCCCTAGTGGCCTCTACATGGATAATGGAACAATATCCAAATTTCTATAGGATGATGGTTTAGAAGAATTTAAATATTTCATCAAAATGTCTTACTTCCACATTCAAATTTACACTGAATAGCATTGTTGAAGTGTTACATTGATCTTTCCATTACTTTCCATTACTTCCTCCATCATTATGAACAAAACAGTAATACAGTGTGACAGGTATATCAACTTCACAGATACCTGCACTATCTAAGCCAGGGGTCCTCAAACTTTTTAAACAGAGGGCCAGGTTACAGTCCCTCAAAATGTTGGAAGGCCGGATTATAATTTGAAAAAAAGTATGAATGAATTCCTATGCACATTGCACATATCTTATTTGTAGTGCAAAAACACTAAATACAATAATTAAAAAGTTTGAGGACACCTGCTATACAGGATTTTCTCTATTGTTTCTTTTCTAAATGTACAATTGAAAATGACACTCTCTTATTGAAAGCAAAACGGCCCTACTCCTTAACAACTACACCTCCTCTCCAACTCTGTCTCCTTCTGAACTCAACCATCAAGTGTGGCCTCCTCCTTAGAGTTTCATCATCTACCAGACCAGAAAAGTACTACTTCTAGGGGGTTACACCTACATGTCTCTACCCTTCTCTAATAGTGAAGAGTAGAGACATCACACTGGCAACGAAGATCTGCATAGTTAAAGCAATAGTATTCCCCGTAGTCACCTACGGATGTGAGAGCTGGACCATAGGGAAGGCTGAGCAAAGGAAGACAGATGCTTTTGAACTGTGATGCTGGAGGAAAGTTCTGAGAGTGCCTTGGACTGTGAGAAGATCCAACCAGTCCATACTTCAAGAAATAAAGCCTGACTGCTCATTGGAGGGAAGAATAGTAGAGGCCAAGATAAAGTACTTTGGCCACATCATGAGAAGAAAGGAAAGCTTAGAGAAGCTTAGAGAAGACAATGATGTTGGGGAAAAAGGAAGGAAAAAGGAAGAGGGGCCGACCAAGGGCAAGATGGATGGGTGGCATCCTTGAAGTGACTGGATTGACCTTGAAGGAGCTGGGGGTGGTGACGACCGACAGGGAGCTCTGGTGTGGGCTGGTCCATGAAGTCACGAAGAGTCGGAAAGGACTGAACAAATGCACAACAACACCCACCTGTTATTTAAAGTTTAAAATAATATATAAACAATTCAGAGAATTCAAATCAATATATGTTCCCCTCGGATTAGGCATTTTCACTATATGAAACAAATTATATAAGAATAGCTGGCATAAATACCATAAAGTCATAAGATCCTTTTGGATTTTGGAAGCTATGCAGGGTTGGTTCTGGGAGACTACTAATGAATACCAAATGCTGTTGACCACATTACAGAGGAAGAAACCGGCAAAACCACCTCTGAATATTTCTTGCCTGAAAAACTCTACAAAATTCATGGGGGTCACCATAGGTCAAGAGGGCAACTCAAAGGATCACATTTCCATCTACACTCAGAATTTATGTATCAACAAACTTTTACAGTTCAGCAAATACTGTGAGCAAACATCTTCATTGGTGAACATTTCATATGGCCACTCTGACTAGACAACATATTTTGACTAGACAACATAGATATGAAACAAATGTGATTCTTTGTGGTGGGGGCACTTTCACACAGTACCTATAATTCGAGAGAGAGTGGGTTAAAAAGGGGGTGACCAGATGAATTTGTGCTAAACCAGTGTTTCTCAACCTGGGGGCTGGGATCCCTGGGGGGGGGGTTGCAAGGGGGGTGGCAGAGGGGTCACCAAAGGCCATCAGAAAACACAGTATTTTCTGTTCTTCATGAGAGTTCTGTGTGAGAAGTTTGGCCCAATTCTATCATTGGTGGGGTTTAGAATGCTCTTTGATTGTAAGTGAACTATAAATCCCAGAACTACAATTCCCAAGTGTCAAAGTCTATTTCCCCAAACTCCACCAGTGTTCACATTTGGGCATACTGAATACTTGTGCCAAGTTTGGTCCAGATCCTTCATTGTTTGAGTCTACAGTTGCTCTCTGGATGTAGGTGAACTATAACTCCAAAACTCAAGGTCAATGCCCACCAAACCTTTCTAGTGTTTTCTGTTGGTCATGGGAATTCTGTATGCCATGTTTGGTTCAATTACATCATTGGTGATGTTCAGAGTGCGCTTTGATTGTAAGTGAACTATAAATCCCAGCAACTACAATTCCCAAATGATAAAATCAACCCCCCCCCCCCACCTTCACCAGTATTCAAATTTGAGCATATTGGGTTGGTCCAGTGAATGAAAATACATCCTGCATATCAGATATTTACATTATGATCCATAACAGCAGCAAAATGACAGTTATGAAGCAGCAATGAAAATAATTTTATGTTTGGGGTTCACCATAACATGAGAAACTGTATTAAGGGGTCATGGCATTAGGAAGGTTGAGAAACACTGTGCTAAATGCATGCTCAATCGCAGCAACAGAGGGAAAACCTGATTCAAAGGGGTCCTCCTTTATCCCAGTTCTGGGCAAAAAAAAGTGAATTTTCCTATGACTGTGAGACCCTGCAGTCATGTAAAGTTTGGGATTTCCCTCTTTACCCCTTGTGAAGACTGCTTCCCGCCCATGCCGGTTTTAAAAAGCCTGAAACAACTGATTGGCTATTTGGGTTCCTACAAAGACACAGCTGATTTCCAGCTGATTTCAAAAGAGGAGAAATGGAGAGCCATTGGAGATCTCTGAAAATTTAAATTTAAACTTTATAATATTAAATAAGCAACTGGGGAACGAGGGAAATCTGGTGGCATTTTTTAAAAAATCCTGCCATTATGCACTGATACGAATATGCAAACATAGGAATCTCTCCTATGAGGTCCTCTTGGTTGATTGTAAACCGGATCGGGGTATAGGGTGGCAACCTGTGTTGGACGGGGTTACACTCCCCCTGAAGTCACAGGTCCGCAGTTTGGGTGTCCTCCTCGACTCATCACTTACGCTTGCAGCCCAGGCGTCACCGTTGGCTGGGAGGGCCTTCGCACAATTAAGACTCGTGTGCCAACTGCGACCGTACCTCGAGAAGGCGGACCTGGCCAGAGTGGTCCATGCCTTAGTCACCTCCAGATTAGACTACTGTAATGCGCTCTACATGGGGCTGCCCTTGAAAACGGCCCAGAAATTCCAACTGGTTCAACAGGCGGCGACCAGATTGTTAACTGGTGCTCCTTACAGGGAGAGGTCCACCCTTCTGTTTAAGGAGCTCCACTGGCTGCCAGTCATTTTCCGGTCCCAATACAAGGTGCAGGTGCTTACCTACAAAGCCCTAAATGGTTTGGGACCCGCCTACCTGCGTGACCGCATTTCGGTGTACGAACCCACACGATCTCTTCGATCTTCCGGGGAGGCCCTGCTTGCGATCCTAGCTGCATCGCAAGCGTGATTGGTGGGGACAAGGGACAGGGCCTTCTCTGTGGTGGCCCCTCAACTCTGGAACTCACTCCTCAAGGCTATCAGGCAGGCCCCAACATTGGCAGTCTTTAGGAGCAGCTTGAAAACGTGGCTGTTTCAGTGTGCCTTCCCAGAATAGGAAACTACAAACACTTTGTCCCAAATGCACTTTACTAGAGATTTAGGTCTGTTCACATGCCCTACCTATTCACCAAAATACCTATCCATTTTACCCGGTCATGCCCAGCTTTTTAAATTTTTTAACCATTACATCTGGCCCTAACATTGGTTTTAATTGTGTCGTGTTTATTGTTAATGTTTACTGTTTGATTTTTATTTATTGCTGTATTGTTGTTGTCTTTTATTGTTGTATTGGGTCTCGGCCTATTGTAAACCGCACCAAGTCCTTTGGGAGATGGTAGCTGGGTATAAATAAAGGATTATTATTATTATTATTATTATTATTATTATTATTATTATTTGTATTCAGATATTCACATGTACATATATATAAGCATCAGCACATAATTGAGTGGAGCCCCCGGTGGCACAGTGAGTTAAAGCACTGAGCTACTGAGCTTGTTGACCGAAAGGTAGTAGGTTCGAATCTGAGTAGCGACATGAGCTTCCGCTGTCAGCCCCAGCTTCTGCCAACCCAGCAGTTTGAAAACATGGAAATGTGAGTAGATGAATAGGTACCGCTCCAGTGGTAACGGTGGGTGCTCTATACAGTCATGCCGACCACTTGACCTTGGAGGTGTCTACGGACAACGCCGGTTCTTCGGCTTAGAAATGGAGATGAGCACCACACCCCAGAGTCTGACACGACTGGACTTCATGTCAAGGGAAAACCTTTACCTTACATAACCTTACATAATTTTTAAAGCCTTTGGCAGATGTCCTCCACCCACTCTCCATTTTATCCTAAGACACAGAAGGACTGTGATGGCGGCGGGAGAAAAAAGCCTGGGACTGGTAGGTTTGTGCGGGGACTTGCTCTGAGGGCCCTGGTTTGTTTATCCTGCTTATTAATCCTGCATTTTGGCGCTGTCTGGAAGCGCCCAAATATTCATTGCTGTATAGGATGAGTAGCTATCCTGGCACACTCCCTCTCGCCCTTAGAATCATAGAATCAAAGAGTTGGAAGAGACCTCATGGGCCATCCAGTCCAACCCCATTCTGCCAAGAAGCAGGAATATTGCATTCAAATCACCCCTGACAGATGGCCATCCAGCCTCTGTTTAAAAGCTTCCAAAGAAGGAGCCTCCACCACAATAGGCTTGTAACACCAGAACTTACTTTTAAGATCTTGTGTGGTCATAAACTTTGCTAACCTTTACATTTCAACATATAGATAATAAACCTTGTCTTTAAGTGAAGGCAAATCAAGGCTCATTATATCCTTTTTGAAAGTGTTCAAACAAATATCATTGTTTTAGAGGAGTAATGACAATATAACAAACAGTCATGCATAAAATCATGTGATGTGTGTTTTCTGCCTTTCAATTTAAGCAAAGCGATGTACGTAAAGACTGAAAAAGAAGAATACAGAGACGGATGTGCTAGATAAGCATGGTCGAAAAGCAAGAGCATGAAGGAGGAGTTTCCGTCTCCTCCCATTTCTTAATTCAGTGTCATATTTTGAGCCTGCTTTATAAATAGGGGTCTGTTCTCTGTCTTCAGGACTGCTGCAAACAAGAAGGGAACCAGAAAGCATTCGTTGACAGCCAGTTCACTCTGCTTTACCAACTGTTCTCTTCTCCTAAGGGACTGGAAAACTCTGTTTCAGGTATGTAGAAATTCAGCATGACAGATGGGAAGTGGAGATATACAAAAAGTGCATAGGGTATTTTTGCCAAACAATTGCTGATAGCTTGACCTCCAGAACATTAGCAAAATCCTTATCTAAGAGAAGGAACAGTGGCTCATTGCCACAAGTTGTAACTGAGATATGTGTCTGGAGGATTATGGTGAGTCATCGTGGCTCGACAACTTTGGGTAGAAGGCAGAGTCCTGCCACACAATGCGGGTTGTGTGGCTTTGCTCTGCTTTACAATAATTAATATAGAGTGGCTGTAAACTTGTACTAAGGTGATGAGATTTGACTTGGTGGCATTAAAATGGCATACATGTTCTCCTTTTCTTTTTCCCTACCCCATTCTCTCAAAAGTGTGTTCAATTTATGTTAGGGGACGGAGCCAGAGACAGATTCACCATTTGACTGACTGTCAGCCTGCTCTTTTTTGCACTGAGATTCTTCCACATTACTTCTAAACCAGTATTTCTCAACCTTCCTAATGCCGCGACCCCTTAATACAGTCATCTTGTGGTGACCCCCCATCATAACATTATTTTCGTTGGTACTTCATAACTGTAATTTTGCTACTGTTATGAATCGTAATGTAAATACATGATATGCAGAATGTATTTTCATTCACTGAACCAAATTTGGGACAAATACCCAATACACCCAAATTTGAATACTGGTTGGGTTGGAGGAGGGGGGGGGATTGATTTTGTCATTTGGGATTTATAGTTAACCTACAATCAAAGAGCATTCTGGACTCCACCAACGATGGAATTGAACCAAACGTGGCACACAGAACTCCCATGACTATCAGAAAATACTGAAAGGGTTTGGTGGGCATTGTCCTTATATATATTACTGAGTTTTGGAGTTGTAGTTCACCTACATCCAGAGAGTACTGTGGACTGATGGATCAGGACTAAACTTGGCACGAATACTCAATATGCCTAAATGTGAGCACTGGTGGAGTTTGGGGGAAATAGACCTTGACATTTGGGAGTTGTAGTTGCTGGGATTTATAGTTCACCTACAATCAAAGAGCATTCTGAACCCCACCAATGATAGAATTGGGCCAAACTTCCCACTTCCCACCCAGAATGCCCATGACGAACAGAAAATGCTTGGGTGATTCCTCTGACACCTCATGATCCCCTCAGGCAGGCATGTAGCCGGGGGGGGGGGGCTTCAGCCCCCCCCCCCCGAAATTCTCATGATGGTCCACGAGAAGGCCTTACTGGTGCATTATTTAAACTGTTATGTTTATTCATATCATGATCTGATCACCATACTCAATATATCCCATATGCATGGGGGTATTGGGGTAACAATACAAACGGTTTGCTAGGGTAGACCCTCTTTCACTCAGACTCAGCCTCCCCGAATCAAACTCAGCCCCCCTCCCTCCGAATCAAAATCCTGGCTACGGGCCTGCCCTCAGGGGTCCCGATCCCCAGGTTGAGAAATGCTGTTCTAAACCTTTTCGGTCTACAATGTTACAATGTCTCTACTCTTGAGGCGTAGTGCCAATAAATGCCCAATCCTAATAAATACTGGGGATTTGCATTTTCACTGTTGTTTGTCATTAGATTCACTGAGTGGTCATACTTTGGATGGAAAATTAATTGGGAACGTTTCCCATTTTAGCAGACATAACACAACAGTTCTGTTCATGAAAGGCTGCTTTTCATGGCATGGTAACATGATCTGTAAGCTATATGTGAGCAGAGCTCAGCTTCAGGGCTGTATAATATTTAACCATTTGTATGTAGAATGGAAATGTCACTAATAAAAGCTATAGCTATAAGCAGAAAGCTTTGAATATCTGTAAACATTGTGAAGAAACACCAAGAATTCTCCCAAAGGAATGTGCTGAACAAAAAAACCCCTCCAGGTCTGCAAAGAAATGGAAATGATGGAATTTACACTAGAAAACAATAAAATCCCATCCAAGGGAGTAATTTCATTTTTGTGCTGCAGATTTACCCAAAGCACCAGTCACTCTAAACCAGTGGTTGTCAACCTGGGGTCCCCAGATGTTTTTGGCCTACAACTCCCAGAAATCCCAGCTACTTTACCAGCTGTTAGGATTTCTGGGAGTTGAAAGTCAAAAACATCTGGGGACCCCAGGTTGAGAACCACTGTTCTAAACATCTCTGCGAGTATTGGGAGGCAATCTCTGGACCTTCTGTTATGTGTGTAAGCAACATGTAGAATTTAGCTTTATATCTATTGCTTTGCCAGGAATCACAAGGACTGTTTTAAAGGCCATTTGGTGTTCATTAACCAAATATTTCCACAGTTGGACTAACAAACTTCAAACATAAATACTGGCGATTCTAATTTTGGCACTCAAACCTTCCTCCGCACTTTGATCGAGATCGAGCCCTAGTGAAAATGTAGATTATGTTGAAATGCAAGTGGTCAGTTAAAATTTAACTGGATAAATAATTAATGTAATGATATAAAAATGCTGATTTAGCTATACTAAAGCCATGGACTCCCAAACTACAACTCCCCACTTTAGCTAACTAAGGTCCCATAGATACTCCAGAACAGTAGTTCTCAATTTGTGGGTCCCCAGATGTTTTAGCCTTCAACTCCCAGAAATCCTAATAACTGGTTAACTGGCTGAGATTTCTGGGAGTTGTAGGCCAAAACATCTGGGGACCCACAGGTTGAGAACCACTGCTCTAGAATAACGTATGGAAATACATAGTTACTGAAGACATCCTTAAAGGTATGTTTATTTTTGGATAAAGTCTGGATCCCTCCCTTGATGTCTCAGATATATTTACTCATTTTAAGTTTCTGGCAGGTCTACTTAAAAATGATCAATTTATTTTATGGGGGAATAATGTTCTGAAACTGAATAATATGTATCGGCCTCTGAAGCCATAGATCAGGCAACACACACATACGTGCCATCAACTGAGCACAGCTGAAACTATATTTCCATAATGCAATGGTTTCAAATAGTCTTTAGTTGCATTATTTATTTATTATTTATGTATTTACAGCTTTTATATTCCGCCCTTCTCACCCCGCAGGGGACTCAGGGCGGATTATACTGTACACATATATGGCAAATATTCAATGCCAATTTTTGACATACAAACATATACAGACATACACAGAGGCTATTTAACTTTTTCTGGCCGCCAGGGGAGCTGTCGCTTTCATCGTCCATCCATCTGCGACGCTGATGAAGCACTTCCGCATTCCCCGCATGCTTCCCCGCTGGAATGCTTTGCTGAAGTCTTCTTTATGGCCTCATAAATCAGTTAATTTAGCCTCCCCACACTTTTAAGGTGGTACCTAATTTTCCTACTTGACAGATGCAACTGTCTTTCGGACATTAACCCTTCTGAATCTTGTTCTCTTTGTGGTAGATGGCCAACGAAGCAAGACCTTGCCCTTGCGACCTCGGAGACACATTTGACTATGAAGGACAGGGACATGAAGTTTCCATTGAACACATCAAGGCTTACCTGACCAAACCTCCTCATCATACTGACAAAGCAGTCATAGTGATACATGATGTTTTTGGATGGCAGCTACCAAATACTAGATATATAGCTGATATGCTTGCATCCAATGGCTACATGTAAGAACATTTTCATGATTTTTCTCAGTCATGCCTTATCAAACTGTATTCTATTAAACTTTTAAAATATTAGCGCGCTGTATGTAAAAAGCAATCAAACGTATTTTCTTTTTGCTTGTATACTTACACAGAAAGTAAGAGGATCAATTATCATATGTAGCACAATCTATTCTGAATAATAATACAGGAACGATGTACAATGTGACCTAAAAGTTTTCCAGCGTGAAAGGGAGGGTGCAACAGGATACCCTAAATAGCTGTTAGGAATATCCCACTTTGTCTCTCTCAACTGCAGAGGATTCTGTGCCCTTTTATTTTCTTCTTAAAGTTTAATACATGCTGCCACCAAATATAGAACTCTTCCACAGGCTACCACCTTATATGTGGAGTTTGGGTGAGAGGCATGCAAAGACTTTTGTTTGGTATGAACAAAGAAAGATGTTTATTTATTCCTTTAGAACAGGCATAAAAGCTTAATGGTTCCAATAAAACTTGTACAGAGCGTTATGGTTTCAGAAGTAGTTCAGTGATTGAATTACAGGTTCCAGTCAAAACCTTCAAAACTGAGAAACTTTCAGTATTCCACTAAACAGTTCCTTCAATTCAAACAGCCCAATCACCAGGGTCTGTTTAAAACAATAGTTCTTCTTTGAAGTAACTATTATATAACACAAGCTAAACTTCCTTCTACCTCCATTTTCAAAACCCAAACTCCTAACTGCCAACTCCAAACTCCTAACTCCTAACTCCTCACTCCTAATCCCTAACTGACATTCAAAAGGCTCCTTTTTTCCCTTGCTTCGTCTAAGCTCCGCCCACTTTCTTCCTCCAGGGCTATTGATCAATCAGGTGGTGACACACACCCTCAAGGCTGCCTGCTGGCTCCACCCCCTCTTGGCTCTTGTCACGTTGCCAGGGCTCTGCCTTATTTAGGTAGAGATGAATCAAACTCCCAGTTTTATCAAACAGTTTAATTAAAACAGCACTTACGTGCTGGCTGTTTTAATAGACCAAAACATAAAACATAAAGATGGCACTCAGCCACAGAATAAACAAAAACTGATAGCAAAAACAACTCCGTAGTCAAAAGGGTCCAGTCCAGTGGTCAAATGCCAAGAGTTCAATAAACGAAGTCCAGGAATCAAGAGTTCATACCATAGTCAAAAACCAGTCCAAAGGTTCAAGGTTCCAGGATTCCAAGATTACAGGAGATAGGTCAGGATACCAAAAAATCCAACAGACCTGGGGGAAAAACCAGCAGCTTCAACCACCAAAATGCAACAGATACTTTTCTCCCAAAGATTAGTCGCAAGGTTAGCTTCTTAAATCCAGTAACACCCAGCTGCAACTCATCTCCTGCACACCTCCATCCCTAATTGCTTTCACCTATGAACTCCCACTTACAGATTACCAAACCCTCTAGAACTAATTGTCACATTAACCCTTCCATCATCAACCATCAACTGCAAAACATATGACAGCTCTGTGTTAACAAAATGGATGCCTGCTGGCCCCGCCCCCTCTTGGCTCTGTGTTAACAAAATGGATGCCTGCTGGCTCTGCCCCCTCTTGGCTCTGAGCTAAGAAAATAGCTGCTTGGCTTTTGGCCTTTAAGGAACCAAACGCCAGCCCTGCACAGTAGGCCAGTACATTACAGAGGGCAATAAAAATGAAGGAGGTTTCTCCAGCTCCTATCATATTAACAGCAAAGAACCTAAAACTTTGAGGATGAGAAATAGCTTCCTCCTCACCGCAATCCAGAGATAAAACTTTGTTTAATCTGTTGTGACATTTAATAGGCACATTAGAAATATCTGCCCCTGTAATAGATGGAGGAGTGGCAACAGTTAGTTTTAATCTTGGCAACAGGGGAGACAGGGTGGAAGAGTTTTACCATTTCTGCTCATAAAGAATGGTGCTCTTCAGAAGCTTGGGATATAAATTCACAATCAGTTCAAAAAATGGATGGCTGTTCTTGGCTGATACAGTGTACTGCTTAGTTATACCCTAAATCAGGGGTCCTCAAACTAAGGCCCGGGGGCCGCATACGGCCCCCAAGGTCATTTACCCGGCCCTTGCTCAGTAGTCTGAAACTACTTGAAAGCACACAACAACAACAACAACAACAATCCTATCTCATCAGCCAAAAGCAGAAGACATAGTTTTTATAGATTCTTATAGTTTTTATTGCTTCTATGGTTTTTATATGTATTTATGATGTGATTTAATTGCTTTTAACTGAGATATGTATGTATATATATACAGCATCTAATTGTTGCCGGTCTGTACACCAGCCTGAGTCGCCTTAGGACTGAAATGGGCAGGATAAAAATGACGAAAATAAATAAATAAAATTAATACCAGTCAATCTGTTTTTGCAAGGGATTTCTTAGGGGACATCTCATACCATTTTATACAGGACGGAAAGAAAGCACTTCCAGTGTGGGTTTGTGTGCACAAAAAATGCTGTAGTGCTTTAACAAAGACTTATGTGTTCATACAAAACACACACTAGGTAATGGATTCCTCCAATATATACTAGAAATTTTTGGGTTTTTTAAAGACATATTCTCTTTCTGACAAAGGGAATTGTTTTGAATGGCAGGGTGTGTATGCTTGTGCATTAAGGTCTAATATCGAGTAATTTAAAATCCACAATTTTATAAATGAACTTGTATGCATTTTCCATACAGAGCAATTCTCCCCGACTTCTATAGAGGACAAACCGCTTGGACACTATCTGATGACTGGGATACATTTGATGATTGGCTAAAAACACGAGACTCCAAAAATATCAACAGGTAAGATTTCAGTTCAAGTGGTAGTTATTCCTTTCTGGACATTGTAGGCTGATGCCTGGTCAAGCTAAGATGTACATTTCAGAAAGAGAGGAAAGGACTGCATGTATAGATCTCACATTTCCCTGTGAGATCGCCAAAAGTTGTGCATATCTTCCACAATTGTCATTGGAATAACCCAATTACTACACTGTGAACGAGGCCTTACACTGATTGGACTCATTCTGATATCATCCAATACTTTTTTTTGATGGGGCAAATGTAGCCAACTGAGTCCAGCTGTTTCTAAATGGAACAAGGGAATTCATTCACTACAATTCCTTGAAGCTTGTGTGACTGTGAAAGAAGTGATAAATTCCATAAATATCCATAGACTGTCCATACAGGGTTGCATTGTTAATATTCGTCACATTTTCACTAAATACATTTTCTGGCTCACATGTCCACTGCTTATTTCTTTTTTATACAACTTCTTGTTGCCATGATACTTGACTACTTGACCTATTTATTCAGTTTCGTATCTTGCTTTCACTTTCTAGAGATGTCCGAACCATTGCAAGATATTTACCTATATTTTCCTTAACAAAATATTTGCACGAAAAATTTGCTATTGATGTCATTGTGGTTCCTTTGAATGTCTGACGTCTAGATTCGCTTTTAGCAAGAGAATAAAACAAGTGAGTACAAGGAAATGTTTCAAAAATGGTTTTCTAACTAATTACTTCATTTACTTACATTTTTCTGTCTCAGAGAAACAGATGTTGTCTTGAAGTATCTGAAGGAACAATGTCATGCAAAAGAGATAGGTGTCATTGGATTTTGCTGGGGTGGAGCTGCTGTTCATCATTTGATGTTGAGATACTCTGAATTTAAGGCTGGTGTATCCATTTATGGTAAGTGTCATGGACAATCGAGTCTGTACAAATTGATTCCTCTGCCTCTATTATATAGAAAAATAACGAAAAGAAAGTGGAACATGATTTTAATTGGCCAGAAATTGAGATTGATTTCACTTCCATGTTCTTTGGAAGAATATGGTTGGAAACTATATGGTACATTATATATAAACTAATGGTAATTTTAGGCTTTGCACAAGTACTAATAATAGAAAGAGGGGGAGATATCCAACTAGTGTATACTTTGGATTGTCAAAGTATGGAATTATTAAGGTTGATTGCATTTACATGCTGTTTGAATAATATATTCTGTTATCTATCATTTAAGCAGATATCATTCCCAGAGCACCTAACCTGTACTTCATAATGTGAGATTCTTCTAGTTGATTTTTGTTATTTATTTAGATTGAGATTCTGCATTGGGAAATACATGTGTCTCACACATCTATACCCCCACAACTAAGTCTTCTCATACCTACCTGTGATTGATTTTGATTTTTTTTAATTTTTAGTTTTAGTTGAGGAACCTTCTGGTCATCAATTAGCATATACCCCTATCATTTTCCTCCAGAAATAATGTTTATGTATCTTAAATTATTTCTAAATTGCAAGTATATATGTTGTTTTGTAACTGGACCATATGTTGCTTGCCTATGGATCAACTGTTGTTGGTTTGATTAATATTTGTAGTTTTTTTGAACAATCTTACAATGACTACCAGACCCATCATCAGTTGGGTTCACAGTGCTCTTGTGGGTCAATTGCAACTCCCATAATCCCAGGTCAATTCCCCCAATCCCGCCATCACTCACAGTTCGTCAAGATATGTGTGTGTCTGCCCCACCTATGGATCAACCATTGTTGGTTTGATTAATTACAGCTTTTGGATGTTCTTACAACTACTTCTGGTTTGATATTTTTTTTAAAAAAATGTTGTTTTTAACCAACAGACCTGAGATTACAAATTACTTTGGAAAGTTGCAAGAGCAGTCAGCCATTCAGCATAAATGGCTGACGTTTGAGAGAAAATATCTAAAGCTTTTTTGATCTTACAGATCTGGTGTTATGATAGATTGAATTACAAACAGATTTTCTTGGTTAGTACCACAAAATTAGAGCATTGCTAAAAACAGACTTTGGATAAGATGTAACAAGGTGGTCACTTCATTTTTAGAATACAGACAGCTCCCTTTTTGTCTCATGAAGGACAGCCTGGGGACTGAATGGCACATCCCATATAAACTGGTGATAACTTTAGGTTTTGCCCAAGTGCAAGTGATGGACGAAGGGGTGTCATCCAAATCACAATAGAAAATGTATGCCTTGAAACTTGTTTGCACATCAAACATGCAGCATATGCAAAAACCTTGAATAAATATTTGTTTTCTGTGAAATGTACTTGAAATGGAAAACTGGTAATTCCCACAGAACATTCCTATTTTTTAATCTTGGGAACTATAAAAATCTACAACACTAAACATATAAAGCTAATTACGTTTTAAAAATATTGTGTTTAATGTAGCTTTTCCTCAAATGTACTCTAGGAGTCATCCGGTTTCATGATACCAGTTGTGAACTTAAGAACCCCACGTTTTTCATTTTTGGAGAGAATGATTTCTTTATTCCTCTTGACCAAGTAAGTTGTTTCACAAAGTAGAGTTATCAAATTGTACATCAAATGATTCAGAAAAAAAATGTACCAGGCTGTGAAAATTAACTGTTGTGAATTCATTTCATGAACACAATGTATCTATCTTTCCCAAATTCCCAAACATTTTGAATACTTTAGTGCAGAGGTTCCCAAAGTGTGCTCCATGGAGTCTTTGAGAATCTGTGAGTGATTGGAAGAGGCTCTGTGTCAGGTGTCTCAGTGCTCCTTCCCTTCTCCTCCTCTTCCTGCTCCTTCTCCTTCTCTTCCTCTCCCCCTTCCCTGCCAGACATACGGCACATCCAATGAGTGGCCACTTTGGAGCTGTCCCTTTGAGCAGATTGGTTGGCAGGAGCAGGTCACTGTGGAGAAATAGAAAAGCCAAGGGCTCCAAGCTCAGAAACCGCCAGCAGAGATCTGGATAAGGAGCCAGTGAGCCAAATGACTCAGTCAGACAATTAACATGTTTGAAAGGTAAAAGAGAGAGAAATGGTGAGAGGAAGGTGTGCAGGTACAGCTGTACCAGAAGTTCCCACTTTATTTGCTTTGTATTAAGTGTTTGCTTGCAGCCCAAGGCTTGGGATTTTGCAGAAGGGTGGCTTCCTGTTAAAGTTTGCAGTTATAGGACAGGTCACCTGTCCATCATCATTAGGTTTTTTAGTTCCGCCCCCTTTTGGGTTTTGAGAAGGGAAGTGAGCCATTTCAGTCAGTCACACACAAGGAAGCTAGTCTATAGGACGCAGACAGCTCGTCCCGTAGTGAAAGCTTCATTCCTCAAGATCATCCGGGGATCATCCGGTGATCATCTGGGGATCATTCAGGGAAGTAGAAATAGAAGGAAAATATCCCAAAGGCTCTGGCTGAGAGCTCACAGCCTTTCAGCCTCACAGCACCAGAGGGGAAAACAGCCCTGAAGTTCCCACAGGACAGCATAACAGAACCACGGAATTCCAGCTGGAATATCTTCAAGCCTTGGCTGGTAGGTTTACTCGATGTCCAGGCGCATTTGGGGTCGGTAGTAAAACCCAGACCAGCGAGGCCCAGATGATAGACAGCCTGGGAGAGATTATAAAGGGTTCTTCCTCATGCTGAGAAAGTACAGTTAATCCAAGTCAGTGCCAGTCTCTTAAAGACTAGAATAAGCAAGCCTTGAAGTGTTGTTTGAAGACTTGTTATTTGTTCCTTAATAAAGACTTTGTTGTACCATTAAAGACTCTAAAGACCATCACTTCAGGAAATCCCTAAGAATCTCTCTTTGAGGCACCCTGGCTTCCCACTGGGTTTAAAGTATACGTCCTATAGAATAAAGACAATTTGTTCAGACCCAGAGCGCGACAGAACAGAAGGTTAGAAAAAAACCGAGTTGGACCTTCATTAGCCAGGAAAAATAATAAGAGGGTGCTCCAGGCATTAAAAGACACCATGGTGACTCAGGAGGGAGATTTCAGAGAATCTCCGCTAAACTCTGACAAACTCTGTCACAAGAAGCAGGCACATTGTTCACATTAATAGGGATGTTGCCTATGTGTAAAGCCCCCTTTGGGGTTGAGAAGGGCGGAGTATAAATATGGTTAATTAATTAATTAATTTCAAATGCACATGTAATATGGTAACATTTTTCAAATATTCATTTATTTTATTTTATTTCCTATATTTATACCCCGCCCTCCCCTCCCCTGAACTAACCTCAACTAGTTGTTATAGTTTCGTAGATTTAAATAATGAATAATATTATCTCCAGTTCTTTTTTACTATTGTTTTCTCCTTCCCTCCCTCCCTCCCCCCCCCCTCTCTATATCTGCATACATACACACACACTTTATACTTAGGTATATGTATCATGTGTAATATGCCTCATAGAACATAAATAGAACTAAACACTAAACATTTCTTGGAGCTCCACGAGAAAGTTTCTGTGGCTGAAAAGGTTTGGGAACCCCTGCTCTAGTGGACACAGCTAATGATATTTGTAGGTCATTGTGTGTTCCTTTGGATACCACTACCAGATCTGTGTCTGTTTGTTTTATTCTAAATCAAGTCATTTTCTTAAGTAGTGAAACAACTAGTAAACCTTCTACACCTGATAGTCTCTGCCTAGGTTCAGGTAATGAAAACCTATAAGGAGAACTGCGCAGTTTGTTTCCAAAAGGTCCCAAATTGAAAAAAAAAATGAGTTATAGGTGGCAGCACATTGTAGGATAGGAGTAGACTATTATGCACAGATCAAAACTATCAAAATGTGTCAAAACCCTTCAATAAAGAGCCTGGAAAATTGCATTTTACAACAAAAGAATGCATATCCTCCGCATGTTTCTTTCCAATTCCTGTAAAATTTGTTCAGATAGATTTGGTGCATTTTGGAAACTAATGAGAAAGAAGCACTGTTATGCTTGTAGCAGAAAAAGTTACAATGCAGGCCAATTGTTTCTGGGCAAGATAAATTAGGTCTTACTTTGCTAATTCATGTTGCAAAATAGCATCAGGAATTACCTTTTTTTTTTTTGCAAGTACTGTTTTTAAATTGTACACAGTAAAAGGTAAAGAAGAGAGGTAATTCAGCAGATTGACTACTTTTCCTATGGGCTGGGCAGAGTTAGCCATATCTTGAAGTGCATATGGTTGCTTTTTTGTTTGTTTCAGGATAGATAGCAAATCAGGCATCTCGCAGGCTAGAATTTTCTTTCTTAAGTCATTCCATTGTTGACTAGATATGTAAAAACATCTTCAATTTCTAGCCCTTGTGACATATGCAAAATTAGACATCCTTTCTCCCTCCTAAGACAAAATAAAGCTTTGATTGTAATGTAAAATTACCATGACCCTTGATTTTCAGGAATGCATGTTGCACATAGTGTGTTTCAGTCAGGTCCAATGCAGAAGACACAATAGCATTGCACCCAGGCAAGAGAAAAAAGAACAGAAAAACTTCACTCTTATCAGCAGAGTTAAAACATAAACTTTCAATGTTGGCAACAAAAACAAACAGTGCAACAAATTTACATAGTCCTTGCAAGCAATACAGAATAAGGCTTCTTCATCTTCACCCAAATGAGAGAGCAGTAGAAATGGTTGAGCAAAATGCCTGAGCAAAGGCTCCTCAGAGCAAAAGCTGAACTGTATTCTAAAAACCACACAGTTATACCCCACCGGGTGTGGTCCAAACTTACCAGTTGACCTACATTATCAGCTGCACATAATAATCAACAGTATAAGATTTTGTTTAACGCACATACACACACACATACTTGATCCTGTTACAACTTACTGTATCAATACAGGCTTAAATTCAGTTATTAGCCTAAACTACAATAAATGCACGGAATAATTGAATTAAATTTTTGTTTTGCCAATTTCCCATTAATTCAATTGGTCTCCTCTAGTTGGAACAATCTATTGAATTTGGAGCATGGAATATAAGGTAGAAAGTCTGGACTTCCCCTGCAGTACAGACACATGCTTAATCTTTGCATTGGAAATAAAGCAAATTTATAGTCTTTTCATTAATTTTTTCATAACATTCTATGGATCAAGATGATATTAGTCTTGTCAACCTGTACTAAGAAGCTGTTTTCTGTTGTAGGTTGCTGAATTAGAGCAGAACCTGAAAAAAGAATGCAAAACCGATTTTGAAGTGAAGATTTATCCAGGACAGAGACATGGTTTTGTACATCGCAGAAAAGAAGAGAAATACCCTCAAGATAAGCCTTTCATTGAAGAAGCAAGGAAGGACATGCTGAATTGGTTAAAGAAATATATATAACAGTCCATAATATCATAATGCCATAATGCCAATTAGGAAATTGCCTCTCAAGATACACTTTTCAACTTTTTTAAATGAAGAATTGCAATGATAAGCATATCTCGCTTTCCAAGAATCCACAATTTTAGGTTGGGCTTCATTGCCTGTCAAGGACAAGTTAACGCTGCAGTGCAGTTAGAATAGGCTGTGTTGATCTTGCTATTGCCACCACCTTTAAATTCAAATGCCTCTTTCCTGATCCTTCATCATCACCTACTCCTAGCAATAAGTTGGTTCTTAAACAGTGTTTGAATATGACACTAAGAAATACACCAGCTTTCTTTACTGAATCATTTATATAACACAATTACGTGTTTATTACAAAGGTTGAATAAAAAGTAATGTCGTCACCTTCGTTACTTGGGTTTGGATAGGAATATTTTAATAAATCAAACGCAAAAATAATCCTTAGAATGTGCTCTTTAACTACTGCTATTCACTTTTCCACATAATCACCAGACAATTGGATACTTTTCTGCCAACGATGAACAAGTTTTCTGAAGCCATCAAGGAAGAAGTAGATACTCTGTTTCCGCAACCAGTGTCTCACAGTTCTCTCATCCTGGGTATCCATCATACACAGATCTTCCGATAGCCAAGCAAAGCAATAATGTGACCCACACAGTCTTGTGAAATGCCGATTATGCTTGAAATTTCTCTCTGAGTGATATGACAATTGTCCTGAATCAATCTGTCAACCTTTTGCTTGTGAAACTCAGTAGTTGCTGTCACAGGACATCCAACTCTGTTTGTCACGCAAGTCAGATATTCCCACCTCAACATCTTTAAACTTACTTGCCCAACGACGCACTGCACTCACATCAACAAAATCACCATAAACAGCTTGCATTATCTGATGAATCTCCGTTGGGATGACACCTTCTGCTATCAAGAATTCAATGACTGCATGTTGTTTAAGTTGCATTGACCAACCGTCTGCGCAGGGTTCCATACTTTGCATTTTAACAACATGACCATTCAATGCTAAGGCTTCCCGCCAAAATGGAACTCTAGAGGAGTGTCTACTGAACAAGCCAGTAGCTGCCGCATACCAGTACTGCCATCTGTTGAGGAGTTACGAAAGTGGAGGCATTACTTTTCATTCAACCCTCGTATTTGGATAACCAAGCTTTATGTTCTGTTAGTTGACAGGTTTGAATATAAGAACTTGTCTTTGGAATTTTGAATTTTCTAAAACCATTGCCAGAACGGCTAGTTTGTATCTTTCTGATAGAAATTTGTGGCTCTGCAAATGATGGATGAAGTTCTTATCATTCCTAAAGCACATAATCTATGCTGAGAGTTGATAAAAATAAGAATTGGAGTGCAGTAATTTTGAAAGGCTAAAAATTTTCTATTCTTTTTCTATCAGAATTCACTACACAATTAATAATTTCCCTTTCTGTTTAATGCCTGCTTTCATCTATTTAATGCCTGCCTCATGTACAGAGGAAGAATTGCTGGAGGCTACAGACAACACCATTGCTGTTGCCTTTTTTTGGTCAAAACATATTTAGCTGCTTGTGCTCCTTCTATTTTTATCAGTTTTATGCAATGCTTTTGATACAAAATAATAATCAGCGGGGGGGGGGGGGAACAACTTCCATGCTTGTCACTTGTGTACCTACTAATTCCCTGGTTGGGCTCCTGTATTTTTTTTAAAATGTGATTTAATTTTTTCTATTAGTAGAAGAGTTCACCATAACATTCAAACAACAACATGACATATTACAGACCATACACACACATGAAACCCCTGCCCCACACAAAATAAAACCTCTTCCTCATACCGGTCACCCTTCACCATGACTTCCAACACTGAAGCACTATGAAGTCTTTAAGCCAATTTATCTATCTTTGTTCGTAGTAATCCTAAATTTCTAATGGTATTCTTCTGTGTCACTGACTCTCCACTCAAACATGCCATGGCCAACTTCCACTTTTCCAAAAAAGTCCTCATTGCTTTTGTTTGTCCTATTATTGGTTAGTTTGGCCATCAGCATATATTCCGCACTCTTTCCCTCCAATCCTTTTTAGTCAAACTTTTTTTCCTTTCCAGTCTTTAGCTATGGTTAATCTTGCCACGGCAAAGCTATATTCGTATCTTTCTTGGTCCTTTTGATTATTGTTTTCTTAATGCAAACCTAATAGACACAACCCTGGGATTTCCCCCCCTATTATATAGCATTTTATTTGTCTCCTTAGTTACCTTATCCCAAAATGCCTGTATGGTCTTACAGGTCCACCACATATGGAAGAATGTCCCTTTCTGTTTCCTACCTCTCCATCAAATACCTTGTTGTGATTTATCTATTTTTTCCAATGTTGCTGGGGTGATATAGCATCTATAAAACATTTTATATAGATTCACCCTAACTGATCCAGATAGCATAAATTTTAATCCTTTATTTCATAGGTATTCCCAGTTATCCAATTCTATTGGTCTACCTAGGTACTGGGCCTAAGATATAATTACTGTCTTCACTCTGTTATCCTCCATGTTGTAGCTTAATATGTATTGTATAATCTGTAGATTAACCCTTTGTTTCCCTTTCCACCTATTCTTTCCAATTCTGATTTTTTTGGTTGCGAAACCCACCCTCGTGTCTTTTTGTATCTTTCATACAGTTGATGATAGCAAAACGAATAATTAATTCCCAATTCTTCTCACCCTTTTGATTTCCACTTTTAATTTTCTCTTATAAGAAATTATTTATACGTAATTGTTTCTATCCTTAGGGTTCGTCTTATAACCACTTCTAATGGACTCAACCAAAGGTGTTTTTTTTCCGGTCCCATGCCTTTTCGGTATTTTTTCCAAATATCTAGCGCCTCCCTCTTATTATATGTTTATTAAAGTTTTTGTTTAGTTTGTCTCCTTCATGCCACACATATGCATGCCAGCCGAATCTTAATTAATATCCTTCCAAATCTAATAGAGTCTTATTCTCTAGCTTTATCCATTCTGTTGTTGAAGGCTTTCATGGCTGGGATCACTGGGTTGTTGTAGGCTTTTTGGGCTATAGCATTCTCTCCTGACATTTCGCCTGCATCTATGGCAAGCATCCTCAGAAGTTGTGAAGTCTGAGAGGTCTGAGACCTCACAACCTCTGAGGATGCATGCCATAGATGCAGGTTAAATGTCAGGAGAGAATGCCTCTAGAACATGGCCATATAGCCTGAAAAACCTACAACAACCCAGTTTATCCATTCTTTCAGCCAGGACAGAGCATGATTGATCACAATGAAACATAACGATAATGAGAAATAGAGATGTTCAGCATAGTTTGGAGACTAAGAAAAGCAAATTCTACAACATGGCAACAAATAAAAAAAATAAGTGTATGAAATAAACATTACTAGAAAATAGGGACGGCATGATGTTTTATTAAAATACCAATAATTGTCAAATTAAGATAGGATCTATGTATGTTTATATTAGGGCATCTCCTCTGTCCTTTTAAAATTACTTTTAGCTGTGTCTTCTTTTTTTAGCTGAACATATTGTATAAGGTGCTGATTTTTACAAGTCATAGAATAAAAAAAATGAAATGATAAAAGTTAGTGGTGAATATTTTATTTTGACTATTGCATCAATCTTCTGTTGTATATGGATGTACACAATATATGTATGTCCACACATATTTTAATGAAAACATTCATACCAGATTTAAAATAATCCTTCCAGAAATTGGGCACAAAGTGCTACAAATGACTTTGTTATGCAGCAGGGAGTGTTGACATTGTCTCCTGAATTGAAAATTTGTTGATAGAAATCTAGAAAAGCTCACTAACAAAGTCCTATAGGATGATGGTCAGTCTTGTTTATGTGTAAATAGCAACAGCAGTTCAGAACAATTTCAATATTGCATCAAAATCTCTTAATTGCACAATCACATTTATACTGAATGACATTGTTAAAGTGTTACACCATCCTTTCCATTATTTCCTGCACCTCACCATTATAAACAAAACAGTAACACAATGTGACAGGTAGAACAACCTCACTGATGCCTGCACCATCTAGGCTCTAAATCTTTCCATCCTAAAGAAATATATTACAAAGAGAAAACATAAATTCACAGTTGGACAACACCTTAATCAAAGGACCAAGCAAAATGAGGGGGCATGATGGTGCAACCCTTGTGTTGCTGAACTGCTGACCTAAAGGTTGGCAGTTCAAATCCGCGGAATGGGGTGAGCTCTTGCTATTAGCCCTAGCTCCTATGAACCTAGCAGTTTGAAAACATGCAAATGTGAGTAGATAAATAGGTACCACTTTGGCAGGAAAGGGCAAAAGACGTTCCAAGAAGTCTTGCCAGCCACACGACCAGGAGGTAACAACATAGGATACTCGGCTTGAAAATTGAGAAGAACACCTCCCCGAGAGCCAGAGCTGAGCACCGCCTCCAGAAGCCAAAAATGAAAAAAGAGAAGCCTTTGTCTGGTCTGTGTTTGTGTGTTTCATTGTATGTGACTGTAAGACATTGAATGTTTGCCTATGTCTGCTGTAAATGTTGTGATCCATTCTGAGTTCCCTAGGGGAGAAGGGTGGAATATAAAGTGTATTATTATTATTATTAGTAGTATTATTAAAGGTGGGATCAGAATGATTCATTAGGCTAATGATGCAAAAATAAGAGTATAATCTTGAAACAAACCAAATAAATTCACAGATTTACTCAATGATTAAATTAAAGGGTATCAATGCGGTTCTGGCCCAGCATATCTGTCCAAACATATCTCCTTCTATGTCCCACCTCGGAGTTTTAAGATCTTCAGGGGAGGCCCTGCTCTTGGCTCCGCCTCTGTCAGAAACGCCCTTGGCAGGGACAAGGGCCTTCTCGGTGGTGGCCCTCCGCCTGTGGAATTCACTCCCCACTGAAATTAGATTATCAACGTCCCTCCTTTCCTTTAGAAAGAAGTTAAAAAGGTGGATGTGGACCAGGCCTTTGGATAATTTTTCTGACGGTGACACTGATGACAATCGCTATGGAAATGGACTATCAACATGCTTGATGGAGTCTCTAACTACAGAATTCGGCTCAGATAAGGCCACCAGGCTGTTATTGAAACAGAAACAGATTTTAATTAATTAATGTGATTTAATGTTTTAAATCTATGTAATTATTTGATTTTATTATGTATTTTATTATGTGTACATTAGAGGCATCAAATTGTTGCCGGCTGGAAGCCGCTTTGAGTCCGTCCGTCCCCTCCCCCCCCCCCCGCCCGCCCCGGCCCGGGGGTTGAGAAGGACGAGTTACAAATATCTGGAATAAATAAAATAAATAATAAATATTTTAAAAATACCATTCTTTGGAATTTGCTGTTTTTCAAAGTTTTGCATACATTATGCATGCAGCTGTATTAATGTATGTGAACCCTACCTAGCAGTTTCAGAAACAGCAATGTGAGTAGATAAATAGGTACTGCTTAAGCAGGGAGGTATTTAAGGCACCCATAAGGAAATGCCAGGGAAAAATGCTGGCGATTTGATCCAAGGAGGAAGTTTACAAACAAAGCTCTTTGGCAGGGAAAAGTGGAACGACAGCATAGACACACAGACACACACGTGGCCGGAACCAAAACTTCAAATGGCCACTCTGTCCATGACACATGTAATGATTATACAACACAGATATGATATAAATGTATTCCTTATTTGGTGCAGCAAATAAGAATCAGAAAATCAGTAGCAACGCAATACTGTATGAAAAGCAAACCCATTTTTTCTGCTATCACCACTCAAAATATTAATTGCGGATTTCACTTTGCTAACCTTTGTATCTCAATACATGGATAATGAACCTTGACTTTAAGTGAAGGCAAATAATGGCTAACGTAACTTTTTCAAAAAGCATTTGAACAATGAGTGTAATGTTATTAAAGACCTTGGGATTGGCAATCTACAGAACTGCTAAGCATACAAGAGTCGTGACAAAGCATGTGATGTTTTTTCTGCTCCAAAACTGTGTCTCTCCCTTTAAAGAAACTGATAAAGAAAGCAATGACATTAAGCGGAAGCAGGACTGGAAGGAGGAGGGGTTTCAATCTCCTCCCATTTCTTAATTCAGTGTCAAGTTTTGAGTGTTTCATAAGAAGTGGACATTGTTCTCTATCTCCAGGCCTGATACAGAAAATACAGCAAGAAGCCCTGCTAGGGAATCAGAAGGTATTCACTGACAGCCAGTTCACTTCCCTCTTGCAAAATTTATCAAATCAGAGACTAGAAGACTCTGATTTGCAGGTATGTAGAAATCTTACATGACATGCTGCACTGTTCTACCACAGAATACAATGGGAAGCAGAAATGCAAAATATGCATGTGATGTTTTTGCAAAAATAATTGGCCAACCATTTGATTTTCAGAATTTTTTTTTAGCTAGGAAGAAGAGCATTGGCTCACAGTCACAAGCTGTTGGAGGAATCAGATAGATGTGTCTAGCTAGTATGGGGTGAAAGAGAAATGCATACAAGTCACACTCACTGCAGTAGAAGGCAGAGCCCTGGTACACAACATTGATTGTGTGGCTGCATTCTGTCTTAAAGTGTTTTAAATCTAGTAGCTGAAAACTAATCATTTAACTGTATAAAAATGTAAAAAGAATGCTAGTTATCAGTTGTATCTGACTCTAGTAAACAGAATCCAATCAGAACGGGTCATTTCATTTTTGTGCTGCAGGACCCGCCACCCCAAAAAGAACAGGCCAGCAATCTTCGCATATCTTATAATGTCCTTTTCAATTCCGAAATACACACTCTATTTATTTTATACACAGCACAGTCAGATTTGATTCTCTGTTTGCAGTAGGATCTATTACCCACTCTTTTTACTGCAGAATGAGCACAGGTAGCCCAGTCCAAATGTAGGATGATGTTATTGTTTATCCGTTCAGTCACTTCCGACTCTTTTGACCTCATGGATCAGCCCATGCCAGAGCTCCTTGTTGGCTGTGGTCACTCCCAGCTCCTTCAGAGTCAAGCCAATCACTTCAAGGATACCATCCATCCATCTTGCCCTTGATTGGCCCTTCTTCCTTTTTCCTTCCATTTTCCCCAGCATCATTGTCTTCTCTAAGCTTTCCTGCCCTCATGATGTGGCCAAAGTTCTTCATCCTTGCCTCTAATATCCTTCCCTCCAATGAGCAGTTGGGCTTTATTTCCTGAAGTATGGACTGGTTGGATCTTCTCACAGTCCAAGGCACTCTCAAAATTTTCCTTCAGCACCACAGTTCAAAAGCATCTATCTTCCTTCGCTCAGCCTTCCTTATGGTCCAGCTTTCACATCCGTAGGTGACTATGGGGCATACCATTGCTTTAACTATACGGATCTTCATTGCCAGTGTGATGTCTCTTCACTATTTTATCGATATTGGACATTGCTCTCCTCCCAATAAATAAGTGTCTCCTGATTTCCTGGCTGCATTCTACATCTGCAGTAATATTTGCACCTAGAAATACAAAGTCTGTCACTGCCTCCACGTTTTCTCCTTCTATTTGCCAGTTATCAATCAGTCTGGTTTCCAGAATCTTGTTTTTTTTTAATGTTTAACTGCAACCCAGCTTTTGCACTTTCTTCTTCCACCTTGATTAGAAGGCTCCTCAGCAACTCCTCCCTTTTGGCCATCAAAGTGGTATCATCTGCATATCTAAGGTTGTTAATGTTTCTTCCAGCAATTTTAACCCCAGCCTTGCATTCGTCAAGCCCCGCACATCGCATGACGTGTTCTGCATACCAGTTGAATAGGTTGGGGGAGAGTATAACAACCCTGCCGTAACCCTGCCAAATGTATGGTGTAACATTATATTCACCTTACTTTTGATTCCATAGTACACTTACAACAGTGGTTCCTAACTTCTTTTTTTTTTAACCAGGGACCACTTTGACCAGGGACTACTCTCCAACATTAGTACCAAAAAGGTTACAAATCAGTTTTTGGTCAACTTTAGATTTGGTTTGGTTATCTTGGGTGCTGATTCAGAAAACTGCATTGCCTAGACCACATCAGCTCTACAGAACATATGCCACCAAGTAGTCGCCATCTGCTTGCCCACAGAACACCATATTTAATAAGCCTTAGCACTATAAGAGAGTTTTGCGAGAGCAGTCACTCTTGTTGCAACAGCATCGTAACTGTGAGGGTGTGGATCATATTTTAGTTTTTGCGGACTACTGATGGTCCACGGACCACAGGTTGGGGATCACTAACTTACAGAATATGTTGTAATATTAGTAAACCATTAAAATTTAATGAAACAAATTACGACTCTTAAAAATTAATTGGCAGTGTATGTACTATCTACAATATAGTACAGGGTGAGGCAGCATAACTTCCTTTTTTAAAATGTGCGCCAATCAGTCGGTTGAAGACGTAGCGGAGCGCTAGTGGTCTCGTTTGAGAGGTGGAAGTATAAAGTTTTGTCCTAACACAGTTCAGTCGCCATCATGCGTTGGAACAGTGAGGCCATTGAGGCCTACTTTTTGAGTGGATTTGGAGTGGCCGGCCCGCTCTCCAGATTTGGCCCCTTGTTATTTTTTTTCTATGGGGTTTTTGAAATCCCGTGTTTATGTGAACCGTCCAAGGACCCTACAAGATTTGAAGACCAACATCCAGGAAGAAATTTCCAACATAATGCCTGCTATGCTGGCAAGAGTCATGACAAATGCCAGAAATTGGTTTACTTAGTGTATAGAGAATGGGGGACATCACCTAACTAATTTGATCTTCAAAACTACGTAAAACAAAACTTTAGGTAAGTGCCTACATTATATATATAAAAAATTCTGATTCATACAATGGGTTTTATTAAGTTTTGAAAAAAGGAAGTTATGCTGCCTCACCTTGTAGTTTAGGTACTAGTCTCCTAGTCTCCATCTCCCAAATTTAGCCAAATAATCAATATCCAAGAGTGGGATTCAGACTTCGGAGCAAATCACATAAGACTTTAAAGATGTTTTCAACAACTAAATTTTCCTGTTATTCTGGGATGGCCAACTAATCCATATACAGTATTAGACAGGATCCCATTCTTGGTGCCTCAAATACTGGCCCATTTCAAATTCCTGGCAGATCGAGTTAAAATTGTATGTGGGAATGATCTGCCTCTGAAGCTATAGATCACCAAGCATCACACATGGAGACATACTTGCCATTAACTGGCCGCAATTGGGAAAAAAAGCATAATACAATGTTTTCCAACAGTCTTGAACTGTATTTTTATTGCTTTCCAGCATAGCAGGGCATTGGACTAGATGGCCCATGTGATCTCTTCCAATTCTATTATTCTATGATTCTAACCTTTGTGAATCTTTTCTTTGTGACAGATGGCCAACGAAGCAAATCCTTGCCCATGCAAACTTGGAGACAAGTTTGACTATGAAGGGCAGGGACATGAAGTTTCTGTCGGACACATCAAGGCTTATCTGGCCAAGCCTCCTCATCATACAGACAAAGCGGTCATAGTGATACATGATGTTTTTGGATGGCAGCTACCAAATACCAGATACATAGCTGACATGCTTACATCTAGTGGATACACGTAAGAATATCTCCATGATTTTTTTGGTCATACCATATCAATTTGGTACCTTATCTAACTTTTTAAATCTTATATACAATGTGTGCAAAAAAGAAATTTAATATCTTTTTCTGTGTTTGTAGACATATATACAAAGCAACGGAACAAACTATGCAGAACAATCTATTCTGAATAATAATACAAGAATTATGTACAATGTGACCTAAAAGCTTTGCAGTGTTAATGGGGAGGGGGGGAGAGGGCAATAAAAAAATGGAGGAGGTTTCTCCATTTCCAATCATACAAACAGCAAAGTACCTGGAACATTTGAGCTGAGAGGAGCTGCGGTGGCACAATGGGTTAAACCAGGGGTCCTCAAACTTTTTAAACAGAGGACCAGGTTATAGTCCCTCAAACTGTTGGAGGGCCAGATTATAATTTGAAAAAAAAAACCCCATGAATTAATTCCTATGCACACGGCACATATCTTATTTGTAGTGCAAAAACACTTAAAAACAATACAATAATTAAAAATGAAGAACAATTTTAACAAATATAAACTTATTAGTATTTCAATGGGAAGTGTGGGACTGCTCTTGACTGATGAGATAGGATTGTTGTTGTTGTTCTTGTTGTATGCTTTCAAGTCGTTTCAGACTTAGGTTGACCCTGAGCAAGGGCTGGGTAAATGACCTTGGAGGGCCATATCCGGCCCCTGGGCCTTAGTTTGAGGACTCCTGGGTTAAACCCTTGTGCTGGCTGAACTGCTGAGCTGAAGGCTGGCAGTTCAAATCTGCGAGACTGGGTGAGCTGAGCTCCCATCTGTCAGCTCCAGCTAAAGCTTTCCAGCTCTGCGAGAGAAGCCTCCCACAGGATGGTAAACCATTCAGGCATCCCCTGGGCAATGTCCCTGCAGACAGCCAATTCTCTCACACCAGAAGTGACTTGGCAATTTCACAATTAGCTTCTGAGATGATAAAAAAAACTGAGCTGAGAAGTAGCTTCTTCCTCACTTGAATCTGTGGTTAAAACAGTACTGCGGTATGTTTGGCATTTAATAGGCACATTAGAAATACTATATCTGTCACTAGTAGGTAGGGGGGTTGAAAATAATTAGGTTTTAACCTTGGTGGCAAGAAGACAGGAAGGGGTTTTGCCATCCTTCTTCATGAAGTAAGGTGCTCTTCTGAAGCTGGAGATATACATTCACCGTCAGTTTCAAAGATGGGTCACTATTCATCACTCACACAGTGCACCACTTAGTCTATACCAGTTGAACTCATTTTTCATGGGATTTTCCCACTTCTCGCACTGTTTTACATAGGATGGAATGAAGTCCAGTATGGGTTTGTCTACACAAAATAGCTTTTACTCCTTTTACAAAACCTTCTGTATTTCTACAAGCCACTCACTAGATCACTTCACTTTATTTCTTAATGTATGGAGGCAAAGAGTTCCACAGAATTGGAGAATAGGTCAAAAAAGTTCTATGCCTTGTAGCTTCCAGGTGTACCTCCCTAGGGCCCGGAATGTAGAGGAGATTTTCCTGGGTGGATCGAGGTGACCACTGATGGGGAAAAGGAATGAGGCGGTCCCTAAGATATAAAGGTCCTTGGCCATTTTGAGCTCTAAATGTCAGGATCAGTATCTTGTAAGAGATCCGATGTTCTATTGGTAGCCAATGCAGTTGTTGCAGAATGGTGTAATATGGGATCTTATAGATGATCCCGCTAGCAGCCTGGCCGCTGCATTTTGGACCATCCGAATCTTCTGGGTTGTTGACTTCGGAAGGCCGGCATATAAGGCGTTGCAATAGTCCAACCTCGTGGTGACTGTTGCATGGATTACTGTTGCCAATGCTTCTACCAAAAAGTAGGATGCCAATTTCCTTGCCAGGCGAAGATGAAAAAAGGCCTGTTTACTTATGGCAGTGATCTGGGCCTCCATCGTCAGCGATGAGTCCAACACAACCCCAAGGCTTTTAACAGTGGAAGACGGAACTAGAGCTTCCCTACTGAAATCAGGCAGAGACTGGATTAATTCTGGTGGCTGGCCAGGCCAGAGTATCTCAGTTTTAGCAGGATTCTCTTTTAGTCTGCTCGCTCGCAGCCAACTCATCACTGCTTCCAAACACAGCCTAAAGTTCTCAGGAATTGCGGTTGTCCCAGGTTCGAGACGCAAGAGTAGCTGGGTATCATCTGCATACTGGTAGCACTCTATGCCAAAGCTCCGCACCAGTCCAGCAAGTGGCCGGACGTAGATGTTAAATAACAGGAGCGAGAGGATAGCACCCTGGGGAACTCCACAGCAAAGGCAGGAGCTCTCAGAGTTTTGGCCTATCCACTCCACCCTCTGTCTCCAGTCCCGGAGGAACAAATTGAACCATTTCAGGGCTAAACCTCATACACCAGACATAGCCAATCGATAAATCAGCAAGTCATGGTCCACAGTGTCGAATGCAGCTGTGAGATCCAAGAGTACCAATAGCGCTGATTCGACTCAGTCTAACTGATGACGAATTTCATCAGTAATAGCTACCAAGACAGTCTCTGTCCCATGACCTGAGATCAGGGCAAATAGCTCAGACTAGTCATAGGTAACACACTTCTACTTCCAATATATTATAAACCATGTGGTTTTCTAGATGTTGATGCAGTATTCTTCCCATTATCCCTCATTACTGGCCAAACTGGCAGTGGCTAATCAAGTTGGAGTTTAACCAATTCTGGAAGATAACTGTTACACTCCCCTTTCCCTTCCATAGGTGCTATATAAACTCATGATAAGCCTAGACATTGCAGTTAAAAATTAACTCCCAAACCCTGGGTCAACTTATTCATGGGTCAATTTAAGTACAAGCAGCCCTTGGGTTATAAACAAGATTGGTTCTCTAGGTTCAATCTTATGATGAATGTGTATATATGAGCTTGAACAGGTACATTTACATGGAAGTCAGAACAGGCCCTGCATTCATGACTGGCAGGTGTGCGAAGGGAGTGCAGCCACACACAGTGTATAATGTGCAGTGGCAAAAGGTGCTTATTACAGATGCTGCATGCTTTGAATTATTTCTTTAAACACAAATGTTTGGGAATGAGTAACCCATCATTCAAGGACATACAATTGTGAAAAAAAGGAAAGCAGGGGCAGAAGAGAGGGGAGAGATACACACACACTTTGGCTCAGCACTGAGATTTCATGGCAAGAAGGAAGGGGGAAAGCCATTCATAACTAGGAGTCATATGTAAGTCAGATGTTCATAACTGGAGGACTGCCTGTACTGTATTTTAATTCTTATCGTTTGCTGCGAGAGAATGGCAAAAGATTAGAACTGCTGAAGCATTCTGGTAGCCGTAGGAGTCAGGGGACTACAGCTCCCAGAATGCTCCAAGGTCCCTCCAAGGTTAACCTAAAAGAAACACCGACTTCATCTGCTCTCTTTACTATAGCACTGTTCCTGACTTTTAAAAATCTCTAAGTTGAACAAAGGCAGCTTGTTGTTGTTGTTTATTTGTTCAGTCGCTTCCGACTCTTCGTGACCTTATGGACCAGCCCACGCCAGAGCTCCCTATTAACCGTCACCACCCCCAGCTCCTTCAGAGTCAAGCCAGTCACTTCAAGAATACCATCCATCCATCTTGCCCTTGGTCGGCCCCTCTTCCTTTCTCCCTCCACTTTCCCCAGGATCATTGTCTTCTCTAAGCTTTCCTGTCTAAACTTGTATTTTCCATATAGAGCAATTGTCCCAGACTTCTATAAAGGACAAGAACCTTGGAAACCATCTAATGACTGGGCAGGATTTGAGGATTGGAGAAAAACACGAGATTCCAAAGATACCAACAGGTAAGAGTCCAGGTCAAGTGGTAGTTATTCTTCTTTGGAAATTTCAGCTGATGGGATGCCTGTTGAGTTTAAGCTGTAGACCTCAAAGAGGAGCAGCAAGAGTTACCGTATTTTCCGGCATACTAGATGACTTTTTAGGCTTGAAAAATCTTATGAAAAGTCGAGGGTTGTCTAATATGCTGGGTATAAAATTAAAATAATAATAATTAAAAGAAAAAATACAACTACCTTAGGAGGGAGGGAGGGAGGGAGGAGGAGGCGGGCAGAAGGAAGGCACAGGGAGGAGCGGCAGGCCATATTGCTGGGGGTGATCGCCTGCTGGGCTGTCCCCATGGCCCCCGCCGCTCTCCTTGCTCTACTTTCATGGCTCTCCTCTGCCCTCGACGCTCACCTCCTTCAAAGGTCACTGGGCTCATCTAGGCCAAGGAAGCGCCTTCGGACGACTCCCAGCAGCCCCGACAACGTGCCTGGGATGTGCTCGCTTAGGCATTCAGGGAGCCGTAGTTTCCTGAGTCCTACGGCTCTCAGAATGCCTCAGCAAGCACATCCCAGACATGCTGCTGCCAGAGCTCCAGGGAGTCACCATCCGAAGGCGCTTCCTTGCACTTCTGGACGACGACGGTGATGTGCCTGGGATGTGCTTGCTGAGGCATTCTGAGAGCCATAGGAGTCAGGAAACCACGGCTCCCAGAATACCTCAGTAAGCGCATCCCAGGCATGCTGCTACCGGGACTGCAGGGAGTAGTCGTCTGAGAGCCATAAGAGTCACCAGGTCTGCTGGGAGTCATCCGAGGCCGCTTCCTTGTGCCTTCGGACGACGACTCTCAGCAGCCCCGGCAGCAGTGTGCCTGGGATGTGCTCACTGAGGCATTCTGGGAGCTGTAGTCCCCTGACTCCTACAGCTCCCAGAATGCCTCAGCAAGCACATCCCAGGCACGTCGCCTCCCGGGGCTGCTGGGAGTCGTTGTCCGGAGGCGCAAGGAAGCGCCTTCAGATGACGACTTTCTGCAGCCCTGGCAGCAGAGTGCCTGGGATGTGCTCACTAAGGCATTCTGGGAGCTGTAGTCCCCTGACTCCTACGGCTACCAGAATGCTTCAGCAAGCACATCCCAGGCACGCTGCCGCCTGAGGCTGCTGGGAGTCATCTTCTGGAGGTGCTTCCTTGTACCTAATCAAGCCCAGTGGCCTTTGGAGGAGGTGAGCAGCGGGGTGGAGGAGGGTCTTGAAAGTAGAGTGGGTAGAGCAGCGGGGGCCGCAGGGACAGCCCAGCAGGCCATCACCCCTAGCTGGTCTCCATGGAATGCGGAGTCATCTTAAACGGCGAGTATATCCTTAACTCTGTATTTTGTGTTGAAAAGTTGGGGGGGGGGGTCGTCTTATACCCCCAGTCGCCTTGTATGTTGGAAAACACGATATATTGATAGATCCCAATTAGCTTTGAATATATTCCTTGGAGAATACTGTATCTATATGTATCTTCCCTATTTGTGGAATAATTAGCCTAATGCTACCTAATGCCATAACTGTTACATTGTGATCTAAGCCATACACTGACTAGAACCACTCTGATATCATACAAGACTTAAAGGTATGAGACAAAGACAGGTAACTGACCATCAGTGTTTCTAAATGGTACATGAAATTTACTCGCAACTCCTTGAAAGAGAGGAGTTTTTGTGACCTTGAAAAAGGTGATGAGACTCATACATATGTGTAGATTATGTTATCAGTAATTGTTTTGAAATTAATTTGTTCATTCACTTTCCTTTTTTCTGTCTCAGGGAAACAGATGCTGTCTTGAAGTACCTGAAGGAACAATGTAATGCTAAGAAGATAGGTGTTATTGGATTTTGTTGGGGTGGAGCTGCAGTTCATCATTTGATGTTGAGATATTCTGAATTTAAGGCGGGCATATCAATTTATGGTATGTGTCAGGTATGGTGGGGTCTGCACAAATGGCTAACCCTGCATGCATTGCATAGAAAGAAGTTGACATTTCTAGGTTGAAGCATGTTTTTGACTGGCAAAACATGGAGCCATTAAGGTGAATTTTACTTCCATACTCTTTCACGAATATAGCCAGAGAACTGTATGGTAATCATATATAAACTGGTGCTAATTATAGGCTTCACATAAGTACTAGTAATTGAAAAAGGGGGAGATATGTAGGTCAAAATATACGTTTTCCAACTGGAAACTTAATATTAGCTATTAAAAGGTGTGGCATCAAAGATGTAAAGCTCAATGGAAGAGTTGTGTGTATTGTTCAATGTAGCTGTTTTCTCAAATGTACTCTAGGAGTCGTCCGGTTTCAAGAGAAAAATTATGACATGAAGAACCCCACATTTTTCATTTTTGCAGAGAAAGATGACGTCATTCCTCTTGACCAAGTAAGGTGTTTTCTCAAAATTACCAAACTGTAAATCAAAAAGTGTAAAAATGATGTACTAGGCTAGGAAAATTAAGTGGAAAATAAATTCTATGATCTAATGCTGGGGTCCTCTAACTAAGGCCCAAGGGCTGGATATGGCCCTCCAAGGTCATTTACCCGGCCCTCGCTCAAGGTCAATCTAAGTCTGAAACGACTTGAAAGCACACAA
The DNA here is from genome assembly GCF_037176765.1 of Anolis sagrei. Classification (NCBI taxonomy): domain Eukaryota; kingdom Metazoa; phylum Chordata; class Lepidosauria; order Squamata; family Anolidae; genus Anolis; species Anolis sagrei. The sequence continues at coordinate 104,346,356 of NC_090024.1, forward strand.
CAGCAACAATCCTATCTCATCAGCCAAAAGCAGGCCCACACTTCCCATTGAAAAAGTAAAAAGTTTGTATTTGTTAAGATTGTTCTTCATTTTAATTATTATATTGTGTTTAAGTTTTGTGGGGTTTTTTTGCACTACAAATAAGATATGTGCAGTTTGCATAGGAATTCATGTTTTTTTCAAATTCTAATCCAACCCTCCAACAGATTGAGGGACTGTGACCTGGCCCTCTGTTTAAAAAGTTTGAGGACCCGTAATCTAATGTATCTCTCTTTCTTGATTCCAAAGTATTTTGGATACTGGACAGAATCGTATAGGGCCTATAAAGTCCTGTATGATTCTGGCCCAGCTTACTTGTCCGAATGTATCTCCCTCTATGTCCCGCCTCACAGTTTAAGATCATCCGGGGAGGCCCTGTTCTTGGTCCCGCCAGCTTCACAAATGCGTCTGGTGGGGATGAGGGACAGGGCCTTCTTGGCGGTGGCCCCCACCTGTGCAACTCGCTTCCTAGTGAGATTATGTCAACTTCATCCCTCCTGTCTTTCAAGAACAAATTGGTACAGGGACCAGGCTTTTGGACAGCAGGTATCACAGCACTTTAGATGTGGAATTGGACTGGAATGGTTATATGGTTGACAATAATGCTTTTAATTTGTTTTTAATTTAATGTACTATCCATTGTTTTAAATTGGTGTTATATTGTTATGTTTGTCTATATGTTGTGGCATCTAGTGTAAACTGTCCTGAGTCGTCCCTCCCCCCCCCCCCCCAGGGTAGAGAAGGACAGGGTAGAAATGCTGGAAATAAATAAATAAATACTCTAGTGGACACAACTAATAATCCCTTCAAATATCTGTAGGTTATTGGGTGTGCCTATATATACCATTATCAGTCTGCTCATGTTTCATAAGTAAAGGTAAAGTTTTCCCTTTGACATTAAGTCTAATCGTGTCTGACTCTGGGAGGTGGTACTCATCTCCATTTCTAAGCCAAAGAGCTGGCATTGTCCATAGACGCCTCCAAGGTCATGACTGGATTGAGTGTCATTACCTTCCCGCTGAAGCGATACCTATTGATCTACTCACATTTGCATGTTTTCAAACGGCTAGGTTGGCAAAAGCTGCTCCCCAGATTAAAACCACCAACCTTTCGATCAGCAAGTTCAGTAGCTCAGTGGTTTAACCCGCTGCGCCATCTTTCATACTTGATATTTTATGCCTAAACTGAGATGATAAAACTATTGAGAATCAGAATAAAGGGAACGAAGTGGTGATATGCATGTGGCCAAAAAAGGTACAATGTAGGCTAGCTGATTCTGGCAGCAAAATAAACTAGATCTGACTATGTTATTTCATGTCACAAAATAGCATCAGGAGTTGCACTTACAACACTTTAAAAAGAAGTACTATTTTTAAAAGGGACACAGTAAAAGAAAAAGAAAATAGTGAACTGACTTCTTGTCCTATGGGCTGTACAGAGTTCACAATATCTTGAAATGGATAAGGTTCCTTTGTAATTTGTTTCAGAATAGGTGTCAAATCTGAGGTCTAACAAGCTAGAATGTACTTTCTGAAAAATGGAGTAAGAGGAGATGGGTCCTGTCAATCATGGGATGACACTAAATCAGAAGCTGCTTTCTGTTATAGGTTGCTGAACTGGAGCACAACCTGAAAAAAGAATGCAAAACCGATTTTGAAGTGAAAATTTATCCAGGACAAACCCATGGCTTTGTACATCGCAAAAGAGAAGACATCAACCCTCAAGATAGGCCTTTCATTGAAGAAGCAAGGAAGGACATGCTTAATTGGCTGAACAAATACATTTGACAGTCTGTTATATGTTAATACCATTAACCATCAAGGCATTTTCTTAATGAAGAATCGCAATGTTGAGCACATCTCACATTACTGCTACAATGATTTCAGAATAATCAATGCTGATCTTGCTACTGCCATCACCTATCTAACCCAAGATCAAATGCATCTTGTGTGACCCTTTGGTGCCTATTTCTAGAAATAAATTGGTTCTTTGCATTTGCTATATGATACTAAGAAATGTTATCAGCTTTTCACATTGAGTCCTCTATACATTACTGTTTTAAATGAACCAAAAATACTAATCAATGTGAAACAGATGCTAGATAGAAAATAATTTTGCCAGATCACTTTTTTCATGTTTCATCTTAGACAACTAGAATAGACTTTTCAACCTACCAAGATAACAGACTATGTATTGTCGAAGGCTTTCATGGCCGGAATCACTGGGTTGTTGTAGGTTTTTTCCGGCATTCTCTCCTGACATTTCGCCTGCATCTATGGCAAGCATCCTCAGAGGTAGTGAGGTCTGTTGGAACTAGGAAAATGGGTTTATATATCTGTAGAATGACCAGGGTGGGACAAAGAACTCTTGTCTGCTGGAGCTAGGTGTGAATGTTTCAACTGACCACCTTGATTAGCATTTGATCGCCTGGCAGTTGTTTGGTGTGGCTTGTTGGTGCCTGGGGCAATCTTTTGTTGAGAGTTGATTAGATGTCCCTGATTGTTTCCTTTCTGTTGTTTTGCTGTTGTAATTTTAGTTTTTTTAATACTGGTAGCCAGATTTTGTTCATTTTCATGGTTTCCTCCTTTCTGTTGAAATTGTCCACATGCTTGTGGATTTCAATGGCTTCTCTGTGTAGTCTGACATGGTAGTTGTGAGAGTGGTCCAGCATTTCTGTATTTGCAGATAATATGCTGTGTCCAGGTTGGTTCATCAGGTGCTCTGCTATGGCTGACTTCTCTGGTTGAAGTAGTCTGCAGTGCCTTTCATGTTCCTTGATTCGTGTTTGGGCAATGCTGCGTTTGCATTCAGACAAGAGTTCTTTGTCCCACCCTGGTCATTCTACAGATATATAAACCCATTTTCCTAGTTCCAACAGACCTCACTACCTCTGAGGATGCTTGCCATAGATGCCAGTGAAATGTCAGGAGAGAATGCCTCTAGAACATGGCCATATAGCCAGAAAAAAACCTACAACAACCCAATAACAGACTATACATCTGAACGAGTTATGCGTTGCAAACCTTTATTTCCATGTCTTTCCTAAACAGAAAACAAACAGACAAGTTGGCTCCATTTGAATGCAAGATCCTGTCCCTCGCATATATCAAGTCCCAGCTTTTAAAAGAGGCTAATGTTGTAGTTATATGTAGAGTGGCTTGCATAAAGTGAGGCCCCTTTTACACTGACACTATGGAGCCGGTTTCAGGGAAACTGGTTGCGCTGATCAGATTTTCTTGTACTTTTTAAAATGCACTGTTTCCTATTTAAACCATGCTACAGCACATATAGATAAGTGTACATTTTGTGCCCACCATCAATGGTCTCGAGCCAACGTGGAACTGCTTTATATAGTCAGTGTTAGATAGCCCTGAGACACATTTCTCTTAACAGGGATTATTTCACTTTTGCCAAAATAAAATGCAACACTCTCCTGAAAACAAATAAGCAACCAAAGAACTAAACATGTTTGTCAATACTAATAGCCAAGCTGTTTATCTTCGAGATTTATATCTATTTTCTAGTTCAAAAGTTTCAAAACAATTTTGTGTTTCAAACTGGAAAGTAAAAATAGTTGGTTGATTACATTAGTTTTGACTACTACTCAGAAGAAATGCTTTCTGCCCATATGTATTCTGGCTCTTTGGATATTGGTGAATATTTTTCATTACACAAACAAAAATGATCCTATGAACATGAGAAATTTTTATAACTTGTGATATCCTGATATTTCCATGGGATCAGCAAATACCCCAACAGTTATTAAATATAAGCTTTTTTATTAGACTGTAAGAGCTTTAAATGTATGCTAAAGTATTTGTTCTTTGAAGTCATGATTTTGGATTCATTATTAAATTTTCCTGTAATGCCATGTATTCCTCATCTTCACTGGCAGATCTGATTTGGCTGAGATTCATCGGTATCAAGAAAAATATAACTTCTCAGTGGTTTAAAATAAATACAGTAGTGCGTCCTCTATAAAATATAATTTTAAAAAGGCAGCCTCAGAAATAATGTGCAGCTAGCTGCCCATCTAAGCTGTTCTGTGTATATTTTACAATATCTTCAATTCTGCAATGTCTCAAAATTACTCTGTGGTAGAATCATATGTGTTCATTTACATACACGTGTATATTAATAGTCCAGGCAGTAGCAGGGATATATTTTTTAATTGTTGAGGTAAAAAAACAAGCTATTATTATAATGAGATTTTGCACCTTCTCGTTTATTTCAGGACTGCACTCCAGTAACATTTCATCAGCCTCTCAATTTTACTATCACTCCCAAAAGACTGTTAAGAAAATCCAAATAATATTCACCTGAACATTTGAAATTTATTACAGATTTATAAAGTCTGTTATTTATTACACCACTGAGCTTGAAAGCAGACAGGTTGTGCGCGCCCATGAATGTATATAAAGTCAACAAATAACTTATTAAAAACTATCATAGTTCGATATTCTTTACATCATGAGAAAAGAAATAAGGAATGGTTTCCATAGCAATTTTCACAACTTTAGCTTACACACAAATTGGTGCACAGAGAGAATTGCGTAATCCAAGCAATTTTGAATATATGTAAATATCATGAAGCCTCCGCCTTAGATTCTACCTGCATCAGGCATTTGCATATATAAACTGAACTGCCCATTTCATAATTGCAAAAGAGAAGGGTTTGCAACATTTGATTTCAACAGGTTTCTTCCTTTCAATTCACATATCAAGACAATGCAAAAACCAAATCGGATGTGAACAACTGATAATTGTAATTTCAAAACAACAGCTGTGAGTTCAGCTCAATGTAAGACATGCCAATATTTTGCAAAACCAGCAAAGGGAATACCAGATCCATTAATGTGTACATGGCATTTTTCACGAAGCAACAGAAGGACCAATCACTTAAGAACAACACACTGTATGAAAAGAGCAAAGTGAGAATAAATCTTTCTGCACTCATGAATTGTGAACAAGAAGGCTGATAGAAAAAGACATTGCATTCTACAACCACATGCGGCATTACCTGCACGTCAGCTTATGCAGATGATGTGAAACCCCTTCCCAGAACAAGAGGTGAAAGGAAATGTGCATCTAAACTGTGCTTGATTTGCTGAGTATGACTCCACCTCCACATGGATTCACTTTGCACTAGCATGTATTTCCTACTCCCTTTGGACACAGTGGCCTATGTGCATGCTGGCAAGCTGTCTCAAAATGTCTGTTCGTGTGAAGCAACATAATTTTTTTAAAAAGATATCAATATTGGTATAGCAGCAGCATGAACATTATTTTGGCTATGCAAAGAAAAGTCCCAATCATGCAGGAAGCAATTATTTGACATAACTTCACCACATGTATAGAAAAGGGAGTGGGCTTTTCCTTTGGGATGTTTGGAAAAGGCACCATTGTGCTAAGATTTTAGGCATTTTGGTAAATAAGTATTCACCAACATTACCATGAAGCAAAATTCCACCCTGCCTTTGATGAGACATATCTGGAAGTTTGGCTGGTTATGTTGTCATTAGTAAGCTAAAATAGTTCGTATATACATGCAGAGCAAGTAAACCAACTGTCTAAGTGAAGAACAAGAGGTACAAAAATGTTATGGGCTACTTTATTAAATCCTATGCCTCTGCGTATAGCACCTTAAAATTCTAGTATGGTCTGAGATGTCTCATGTTACAATTTTTAACTACTAAGAAGCCAATTCCAAATCCTTCTCATGGTACCAAGTCATAATGCAGCAATACTTTATAGGTTCCTGTATTGACAAGCGGAATATCGATAGTAGTTTTCCTCAAGATTTCCAGCACAATGATAAAAGCCTGCTTTAAACATTTCAGGAAAAGTAAAGGAACCAGTGGAACACAACAAATATGGCTGACTAAATATCTACCCTCAGGTAGCACCCAGGTTGCATTCCCAGTGATGAGCGTCAATGTTGATTTGAGAAGCTGCCCACTAAGACAAGTTGAAACAGAGGATGGCATGTACACGTCGGCCCCTTATAGCAAAAAACTGATAGAATCCAAGAAGAAAGAACAGTATTTATATTTTTTAAAAATCCAAATACAATAATGGTGGTTCAGTGACTTGGCAACCAGAATTTCTTTCTTCCTTAACCCAAACTGATGTAAATTCAATGTATTTTTTTATCACCATGAGCCCAGCACAGCTCTGCACACAACCCTAAATAAAGAATGAGAGAAGCAGGTTTCTATTCAAAAAGTAATTACAGATTGGAAACTGAATGAATCTAACCCATTCATTTTGCACCTAGAACATTTAGGAACAAACTATGGCTGCAAACTTAATGATTCACCCACTGCACTGTCCACAAGGTGCCTTATAGGTCAATACTGCTCATGTGATTGACACTATATGACCTAAAATATAATCTGGGCAAATGAATATAATTTGCACCCTTGTTCATTCACACGTCACCCATAACAACCCAATGCTAATTATTTTAGTTGATAATTTTTATTGTCAATCGTTCATTTCAGGTTCTAGGCCAACATGATTACAATATTTAGGGGGGAGTGGTTTTATATCACAGCAGGGGAGCAAATTTGACAAAAACACCCCTGTGTTTCATCTTTCCATTCCACTTGTATGGAAGGATGGGACTTTGGGGAAAAGATCTGTTGTGGACCAGTAAGTTCAGTCACGCTCTCCCCCAATGGGACTCTTAACTATGTGAGGAGATCACCTGCATAGAGCCATTTTTCCCCATCTAACCTTGTACCAAGAGTATGGCCCAAATGGAAAAGAATTCACTTGACACAGGTGTCGGCGCTAGGTACCACTTGTTAACTTGCTATAGTTCTAAACATAAGTACTCCAAGTAATCAGAGGTTGGCTATGGAGTTACATTTCATTAGAAAATATGCTCATTCACACAAAACTGGTTGCACACCATCTCTCACCACATACTGTTACAATAATAACGGAAAAATGGTTTTCATCTGCTGTTTCCACAAAGGAACTTTTGAGCAGACTTGAGTAGAATGCATTTTGTCAAAAATGATCCTGAGCACACCGATAGCAGCTTCACTTCCACTTTTCAGCAGCATAATTTCACACTGATGTCTTCAATCCTGTACATCAAAGTAGTCAATTACTGGCTCCTCTTTGGACGCTCTCTCTGTGCTGACATTCCTAGAAGTAACAAAAGGCCGTTGTTCTTTTTAAAAATGATTTGCAAATATACGTACAAACGTTCTATTCAAAGCAGGAATGGGACTTTCCTACTGATCTCTGTTTTTGGTCATAGGGAATCACTCTTGACTGATCCTGTAGTAGTTCCTCTCATTCAGCAAACAGAGTCACCAAAGGGAAAGGGCTCCCTCTCTGTTCCCCAATGAGGACTAGAAACTGAAAAAAGCCCCTCGGTTTTAAGATAACACTCACTTCTTAAACTGGCCCTTTTCTGCCTAGGATGTTTTTATGCGACCCCTGGGTAGTTATAGAGAGCAGGTATCAAAATCAAATGTTTACTAATAACAAATCAGCACATCACTCCCATGCTCCACTGGCTGCCTGTGTGTTTCCAGGCCCAATTCAAATTGCAGGTTATCACCTATAAAGCCTTCTACAGTTCTGGTCCATCCTATTTGCATGACCACATCTCCCCCTATGTACCCATTCGGGCATTAAGGTCCTCCAGGGAGGCTCTTCTCACGCTCCCACTACTCTCACAAGTGCAGCTGGTGGGAGCATGGGAAAGGGCCTTTTCATTGGTGGCGCCCCAGCTCTGGAATGCCCTTCCCAAAGAAATCAGACAGGCCCCCTCTCTAGATATCTTCAGGAAAGAATTGAAAACATGGATGTGGAAGCACACCTTTGGAAACAATTAACTATAGCTTATTATGATGGTGGCAAACTCCAACTGGTTTGAACTGGTTTTGCCCTGGTGCACCATTTAAAACCTGCCAAATTTAATCTGTGTATTTATTATGATATTATGTTAGCTTTATTGTTTTTTAATTTTGTTGATATGTATTATGTATTATATTTTTTACTCTTGCTTGGTTTAATATTTATTTGTTGTAAGCCGCCCCGAGTCCTTTTGGAGGGGAAGCGGGATATAAATACATTTTTTTTATTATTAGATGAATATCGAATTATACTAAGACTTACTTATCAACTATTGTATCAGAAGAAAATTAGTTAGCATAGTGTGCTTAGTACAACCCACCAGGACCAATATCCATTGTTTCATCTTCCCACCTCTGACAAAATATGTCATTTCTAGGAATTTTCTAGGTCCTCCAACTCTATAAGAACCTCTGGTGAAAATAATTCATATCAATATCCATGATTTCCTGTTTCTGCATAAGTTCAGAAACATATCCTCATGGTTATTGGTGTGTGGTGGGGGGGGGGTGTATTGTGGAAAGGGCTTCTCTACGGCTGGATCTACACTGCCATATAATCCAGATTATCAAATCAGATAAACTGGATTTTACATAACATTGTACAAGAGGGCTAAGAGTGAGTGAACAACCATCCCACTGGTGCCATTCGCCACTTGCCTCCGTTTGTTGGCCTAGAGGGGGTAACATTGCATCAGTCAAGACTGTTCAACACTGACAAGCAAAAGAAACCATACTTACTTCTCTGATTGTTTATGATGAGGAATAGGAGGTGGGGGTCTAGTCTGCCTCTCCTTGGTAAGCAACGATGTCAGTGTAACTGTCGGACAGACTGATTTCCCTCTGAAGAAAGAAAGCCACAATGTCAACAAGATTATCATATATTCCCTACCAGACTGAGCCAGATTGCAAGTCTCACCCCCTCGTATTCTGAAATATGAGAATTTCAAGGGTAAGAAGAAAGGGATTTTCTTATATAGCTTTCTCCTCAACAGAAATCTACTAATTAGGAAATAATTTTGCTTAAAATTGTTTGTTATCAGATAGTTAGAATTACTACTAAGAATTTGTGTCATGTAGGAAAAACAGTGACAAACACCATAAAATGTAGTACTGAGATACAGAAACAAAGGTTCAAGCAATAAGACATAACACAACATGCAGGGTATTAGTGGGATTATTTATCAATGTGTGGTTACTAATTTTGGCTTGTTTTACATGAAAATGTAATGATGTTCAGATAGATTAAAAAGAAATAAAATCAAGTGAGCAACATTTTGAGCTGAAGGGCTCGTGAGAATGCATTTCTCTCTTCAGTACAAAATGTTGCAGCAAAATATCTGACGCACAAAGAATATATACAATGTTTGAACACTGTAAATGAAAAAATAAATCAAACAGGTTTAAAAATACAAGTATTACAGCATTTAGTATGGTGATTATTTTGCCACTTAGAACAAGAAAATGGAACAACATACTTCACCGCACTGATAACAACATTGCGCTTTGGTTCGTTATCATAGCTCACACTCTCAATGGCGTAAACTTGAGCAAGCTCATGGATGATTCGGCGGTGCTCTCTGTTCATGGGAGGGAAACAGTGGCTCTTCTTTGTATGCTTACTCTAGATTAGACAGAAATGTTACTTTTATGAAGGCTGTGGAAGATTAAAGCATGTATGTTTCTATCATTTTTAAATACAATCATGGCAGTTATCACATGGGAATATTCACCACTCAGAACGATTAACTTGTAACCATTACAGACAAACCATAACTAATTGTTAGGTTGAATTTCATACAAGTTTGTTTTAATTACATGACACATAATTCATATACATTTCATCTTAAAATATTAGAAAAATAAATTATATGGCTGGACATGATTAAAATGCATATACATCTCCTTTGATTCATATTTAATTTGGCTCACCTTATTGACTGCTTCTATAAGGGCTTTCATTTCTTTCTCAATTTCACTGACAAACTTTAGATCTTTCCTGCAATAATGAAGAATTATAGTGTTTACTTCTGTCTTAATTCTGTTATAACACTGCTTGTGCATTTAGGATGGCTGGCATTATGCAATGACATCATGCAAGAAACATTCACATTCTGTAAAGTTTTCAGACAAAAAAAATAGCAGTAAATTTGCCTATGAGAAAAGGTAACAAATAGACAAATTCAAAATGTTAAAGTTAATATATCTAATGTATGGTTTAAATTGATTTCCGTATAATAGGACATGTTTCCTTATCACAGGCAGTCCCCAAGTTATAAACAAGATCGGTTCTGTAGATCTGTTAAGTTGCATTTGTATGTAAGTCAGAAGTGTAACTCCAGCCACACACATACACACACACACAGTGTGTGTATGTGTGTATGTATGTATGTGTGTGCGTGTGTATCACATAAAATATTAGCTTGGGATGGCAAAGGGCTGTCTGTGACCCTGTTCAGAAGATTTCTCCTTGCTTTCTGTCCCTGTGACAATTGGATTTTGAAAAAAATGGCTTGTTGTGGAAACAAGGATTGGTGAGAAAACTCCAGTGGAGATATCTTTTTCCATAATAATTCCTTCTGGAGTGAATTTCCCTCACTTCCTGTTGTCTCGCCATCATTCTTAACTATGAGTTGTTTGTAAGTTGGATGTTTGTAACTTGGGAGACTGCCTGTACATGTTATATTTTAAGTAACCCTGCATCTCTCAGAAGAATTTACTGAAGAAAAGGGAAACATCCAAAGAGAAGAGAGTTTTCCATCACATGCTAATGAGAAGAGGCACAAAAATAAGCTCATATTGATTAAAACACACACAGTTGTATATTAGGAAACAATTAGAAATTTAACATTCAAGTACAGCCATAATCTTCTACTTGTGTGGAAACATTGTAAGATAACATAGGGAAACATAAGCTACTAAGAAACAATGTTACATACCTGGCATCCTCTTTCAAAATGTCACTGTACTTGGATGCAGAAGCACGGATATTGAAAGGATCAGAATTGTCATCAATGTGAAGAGCCTCTGCAAACCGCCTAATTGTTGAAAATTAAAATGATCATTATTTATACAGATATAGATCATTTTAACATTGACAACTTTCATAACACAAGATAAAATCTGAATAGCTTTCATCTTTTAAAAATGAATAAGCTACCGTGCCCCCTAGTTGTTTCTCTGTCATCTTTTTTATTTTGTCTTGATTATTTCAACCACATGTGTCAAATTCAAGGCCTTTGAGCCAAGTTCAGCCTTCCATATCATTTTATGTAGCCCTTCAGATGCTGGGCTACAACATCATCATGTCCTCATCATCAGACATCAAGACTAGAGCTGATGACATTTGTGATATAGTAACATCTGGAAGGTTGCAGTTTGTTCCATTTTGTCAGGATAGTGGGGACTGAAACTGAGATACAAGGCTTGTGAATATGACACTGACTCCAAAATGTCCTTTAATCTTTCCCCATCCTAAGAGCCACTAGTGAGCTTGGGTTGCAATTCCCATTATCCCCAGTCTGCTTGAGGGATAATCAAAAGTCCCAATATCTGGGGACGCAAATTGAGTAAAAACTAAAGAGAACAGACCACTATGTAAATAATGATAGTTATCTCCCTGTATCCACAGATTCTCTATCCACATGTTCAGTGGCCCTTTGAAGGCAACCATAAGGCTGACATGGCTCTCAATGAAAATGAGTTTGATCCAATTCAGGGTTTTAAAAATACCTAATATGGGACACTCAAGACCATTTCAGTAACTAATGACTCAGAATCATGCCCCACAAATACTTCTCATTTACATAGGAAGCAAATTCTTCTTAATGCCATTGTGAGATCACTTGCTGTTTAGATTGACATAGATTGCCCTCTTCCATAGTGATGGCGGGGACCTTTAGGATAGTGCATTCCAGAAGGCTGATGCAATCTGAGGGCACCTTGTTGATAAAGCCAATGGCCTGTCAAAGTCCTATCTGTAGAATTTGGAAATGAACTGAAGTACATTTGCAGAATGTGGAGGTGTGAATGATGGAGGTGACTACTCCTAAGTATCCTCTCTTGTGACGTAGAACTGAATTAACCCATTGACCTTCTAGCATGATAAAGGATATAGAACAGGTAGAGAAGTCACTTGAAAGCAAGTAAAAGAGCTTGACCAAATACAGCTAAGAACACATTATCAAACAGCCTCTAGAGCAGAGGTGATTGAAAAACAAACACTGTATCTCTGTCCTCAGCATGGATTTGTGGTGCTGCCCAGTTAAGCTCTTCCAGGTGGGACTAATGACAGAGCAAAGACATTTGAAGGCACATTATGTATTATGTTTAACAAGCATATTTAGGTTAAGTGGCTCATAACTGCACAAACGTTAAAGCCTTTACAGTGAAAAATGCATCCATTGTCCTGTTTTACTGGATGAATGACATATGCAATCTGGAGATGTGGAAAATATTCTCAAACAATACAGCCTGTCATTTCAATCTTGGGATGCATCTATACTGTTGAATTAATGTAACCAGCATGTAAGCACTTTAATGTAAGCCCTTTAACCACCACAGTTCAGGGCTACGGAATCATGGGAGCTGTCGTTTTATAAGATCTTTTTCCTTCTCTGCTAAAGAGTTCTGGTGCCTCACCAAACTACTATGTGCTTGATTCCACAGCATTGAGCCATGGCAGTTAAAGTGGTGCCAAACACAGAAGATGCACACTTCACCTATTGATTTATTTGATCAAATTAGGAGTGAAAATGCTGCCTCTATGCAACAAGGCAGTTCCTTCATTTTGGGAAAGGGAACAATGAGGCACAAAAGACTGAAACTATCTCAGTAAGATTTATTGTTCCCAGGTGCTTAGACATGGGAGCATTTCAACTCCAAATATCATAATGGGACTTACTATTTCACCCTGCTTCAGTTAGATTTCAAACCCAGTTTAGGGACAGGAAAAAAAAAACTTTCATCAACCCTGAACAATGATATCTCCTGCAAAGGAAACAATACAAATAGAGTATGTCTATTCTTTTGGATCTCTGAGGGATTCCATATAGAAGGAAAGCATGGTTTCTTTCTCCCTCAGAGATCTAAGCGAGGGGCTGTAGGCACTATACTATGGTGGCTCTTCTGTCATTTGTTGTCTGATGCTCGGTGACGGTGCTAAACTTCTACTTTGGGGGGGGGGGGTGTTGTTTGTTTGTTTGTTTTTGGCTCAGTCATGGAAACCTATCATGGGCAAGTCACACTCTCCCACCATAAGAGAAAGACAAAGGCAAGCCCCCTCTGAACAAATCTTGCCAAGAAAAGCTGGTGATAGGATTATCTTAGGATTGCAACAAATCATGACAACAACATTACAGGGGTGCAAAGACCAGGATTCAAATCCCTGATCAGCTAAAGGAAACTACTGGGAGATCAATGAAATATGGGTTAATTCTAGCCTGCTCTGATTGCCTTTTAATTCAGTCTTTTATCTATACAGTTACTTGGCAGCCATAGCAGAAAGGTGAATAAGCAAAGGACTAGGCACTCTTTGCCCACCCCTGCAGCAAGCTAGTGAAAATATCTGCAGCCTAATAGCTTGCATGAGTTTCTTCATAAGTTATCTTTGTTAACATTTGTTTTGATTCCAATGCGCAAAATGAAACTCGAAATGCCCTCCTATCCTGCTGGACTTCCCCAAAGCTTTGCTGGATTCCAGAATATTATTTTCATTGAAACAGCATCCTAAAATGGCACAATTCCACTTCTGGGTAGAAAGACAACTCCAACTACTATCCAACCATGAAAATTAGCCACAAACAGAAACTGGAAACCATTATCAGTTTTACTTTCACCCACAAAGGAGCTGATTTTCTGGAAGGTATACTTCATGAAGGAAAGCACGGAAGCAAAAATTAGTCCTCAGGCTTTTCCCCAGTTGCCCACCTCTCTTACACAATCTAATTCTGCATTTCTCTCTCTCTCACACACACTCAGAATATCTAGAAAAAAGAGTTTTTTTCTTGTTAAAATGCCATTTCCCACCTGTTTCTTTCAAGAGCCATGCATTCCTCATCACACTGTAACCTAAAAGATCAAGAAAAAACACATAAAATTATACTTGTTTAAAACTGTTACAGCATTTATACAAAGAAATATTTTTCCAGCAGTATATAGGTTATGTTTGCCATGACTCAGAGAACATAACAGTATTTGATACTGCATTGTACTTGAACATCTCATATAATTGGAATAATTCTATGTGGCATTTCCTCCGACAATGTCCACACAAGAGAATGGAAAGCTCTTAAGTATATATTCACTGGAACAGTTGGTAATGGTAATGTATTATAGAGAATAACTTTCTGGACACAGAATAAGTTCCACAGTAAAACATAAGCAAAACAACCATTTAAAAGGGCAGTTTAAAGTTTTATTTATTCACTCCATTTACATCAAATTTAGTGCTATAAAGTAAAACCCAAAATTATAATTACAGTATAAAATCCCAGCAACAATAAAGCAACTGCGCCGACAAGCTAAAAGTTACTTCAGTATCTAGCTTAGAAATTAGAAGTCTGTCTGAATATTTTTATTTATTTATTTGCCTTGCTGGTTGCTGGATGGATGACCAAATTGATGGATAATTAAAAAAAAAGCCACCCAGCTTTTGTTTTCTTCTATAGTTACCTGCTTTGCTTCATTTCTTTCTTGGTTATCAATCTGCTAATCTCTATTGAATCTCCAAATTGTGGATCTGTTAACTTGGAAGCTATAGAAATAGCAGCTATTCTGAAAGAGAATGATACCTTATGAATAATGAACTCATTTTTAAACAGCACTACAGGAAATTACATGATGTGTCAGAGAAATACGGAATGAGCATAGTGCCTGAACATATAAACAGAATAAAAATAAGACTAATCCCAGAAAGTGACTCTCTTTTACAGGGTTCTTGATCCTTCACCACAAATGCCCCAAATCCTGAACCTTTGGAATTAATTTTGAGAACTTAAAAGTGGCATTAATTTTTCAAATCAGATTATTTACAGTACTAACAAAATATTATAAGCTATTACTGAAAGATTCATCAAAAGTGATTTAACTTTTACAATATTACAAATACAAGAAATTCTTTAATGGGCACTCTTGTATTCAGCTATTCATTCATACATGCTTCAGAATCTTTAAAGAAATTGATTAAGTGTATTGCCTAAGTGGGTCTCAGTTACAAATTTAGAAATAACCTGTCAGTATAAAGGTATGTCAAACATTAACAAGTAAATATAGACCTAAATCTATCATGACCACAGGTATTTTAATTAATAAAATAATGAAATAAAAGAAGCAGTCTGCTTTGGTAGAATACTGTAAGATTACTGAGGAGAAAAAAATATTGTTTGAATGCAGGGTATACTGCATGGCTACCTGTTATGGCAGCTAAAGAGGAAAAGTATGAAAGAAAAGGAGAGCAAAGTTAGATGAGGAGGAACAGCATTATCTGGGACAGCTAAATGAAATCCTAACATATTGATCAAATTTAGGAAAAATAATTAGATTCAATCTGTAATTCTTACGAGATATGGATTTACAAGAATTACGAGATAAGGATTGAGGAAGAAGAATTGCAGCACATCTACCATGATAAAATATGTATGGAGAGGTCATCAGCCCATACCTTTGAAAAGTGCTCGATGCCTCTGAACAAATCATAGTTTCCTTTCTTCTTCCACATTCACACTGAAGTTCAACCTGCATTGTCACAAGAAGAATTGAGAAGATTATTTTTAATTTAGTAAAAATCCACCATCCCGGTTTTGCTGACTTGACGCAACAGCTCATTCCCCCAAATGAACTTGATCCCTTCATTGTTTTTAAAACAGTTAACAGACACAAAATCAAACAACGGAACTGAGCAAGCCAAATGAGCTGCCAACATTTCTGCTAGGCCGACTGGAAGAGCATTAAATTACCATCTGCTATCATAAGAAATAAATGTGCATTAAGCTTGACCAGAGAAAAAATGAATGTAGAGAAAATCTGGGAGATAAATGTCCAAGGAATCCTGATTTTCTATCACAGCAGGGGATTCTGATACAATCTCCTTAACAAGGGATGGGAGGAAACCTAAGTAAGAACTGGTCCAATACTTTAATAACTTTGTCGAGTGAAATATCTGTAAAATTCACAAGCTTGTGAAGCTTTAATTTTTTTTAAATGTAAGCTCATAGAATCTATATGCATCCATGTGCGAATATTAATTTATGCCAAATATAACCATAATAAACGATAACCTAAACATTTACTAAAAAAATATGCAGAAATGGCCTTTATGGTGTTATGACTGAATATAGTTGTTTATAGTCCGTGTCATGAATTACTGCAATTTTATTCAGGCCAACTTTTCTGTGGTTATTTATCTTTGTTCTTTTGTTATCTGTGCAGGATATTTGTATTTATACATTTTATATATTGTTTCTATTATTTGTTTGAGGTAGTTATTATTATTATTATTATATTGATTTATACGAGTTCTTATGCTGGAGATTCTTGCATTTGTTGGCATTACAAAATGAGCTTAAAGATCCAAGCCACAGCTTCCATATTTTTCAGACCAGCTTACAAGAGAAGCTTTATGTTTCTGCAAAATATTCAGAAAAATTCTATGCCAAAATAGATGATATGGAATATGAAACAATATTTTAAAGTAATGTATCAACTAATATCTGTTTCTCAATTGCTCAAGAGCTGCACTGCATTTTGAATATGACCTACCTTTGAATTGCAGGGTGTTGTAGGACAAGGTAAAGATGGGTGGCATGGAGACATACAAGGATGGTTACAGTGAAGTCGAAGGATAGTACACGGCTGCCTGCATTCTTCATCAATGAGGCATTCCCCTTTGTGGCAGATCCTTTTACATTTGTGCATTCCACATTTTAACATTCGATCACAGGGAAGACCGCAGGAGATGTCAGAGAGGTAACAGGGAATATTGTTCCGCAACTAAATAACAGAGGGAAAAAATAGTTTTGATATTCCATCACTCCTAAAAGAGCAAGAGGGGGATGTGGCCAAGTGTCTGTCACAGCCCAAATAGTATTTTTAAAAGCAAAGGTGAGGACATGGGGAGCTAAATGTGGCCCTCTATTTAAAAAGCTATCCCAACAAGGAATATGGATGCCCCCCCCCCTCCATCCACAAGGGTCTGCCTCCAGGGGCAAACTAAGAATGGGCAACTTGGAAGTTCCTGAACAGACTCAGAAGTGGTATTGGCAGAGCCAAAGGCAACCTGGCTAAATGGCACTAGCTAGAAGAATCCTCCACCTCATGTGGCTATGGAGCAGAACAAATAACTAAGCATCTTTATGCTTGCCCACAATGCCTTGCCTCATACAGAGAGGAAGAACTGTTTAAAGTTACAGACAATGTGGTTGCTGTTGCCCGTTTTTGGTCTAAAATTATTGAGCCACTTATGTTCCCTCTATTTTATCAGTTTTATACTAATTTATTTATGCAAAAGGAGCCCCTGGTGGCGCAGTGGGTTAAACTGCTGAGCTGCTGAACTTGATGACTAAAAGGTCAGTGATTTGAATCCAGGGAGTGGGGTGAGCTCCTATTGTTAGCCCCAGCTTCTGCCAACATAGCAGTTCGAAAACATAAAAATGTGAGTAGATCAACAGGTACCACTTTGGGAGGAAGGTAATGGCACTCCATGTAGTCATGCTGGCCACATGACCTTGGAGACGTTTACAAACTACACCGGCTCTTCAGCTTAGAAATAGAGATGAGCACCACCCCCCAGAGTTGAGAAACCTTTACCTTTTATTTATGCAATGTTTTTGACAGGACATAAACCAAGGGCTATGAAAGTGGTTCTCACACTAAAATCAACGCATTAGCCATGATGTTGCAGTTGCCCATACTATTTGAATCTTACTCCAAGAGCCCTGAGAAACTTCCAATTTCATTATCACAGGAAGAAGAAATTACTTCTACTTGAGGTTGGTGTGGGGAGAGAAAATGGTACTTGTTTAAACTGAAACAAAGTTTCATTCTAAATTTTGCTTTTATTTGTAGTTCATGGATGAAATAAAAACTTAGGTGTAATTTTTATTTGACTTACACTATAATTTGCTTAATTCATAACTTGAATTCTCATCAGGATTGTTTTAATTTTGCTCCCTGATATAACTTGCATACTAGTCCACATATTTTCTAGCACAGATATTGAAAAAACATTACAAACTGTCAAAACTGCCTGGCACTTTACATTGCTACTGATGAAAACAGTGAAACAATGCAGTCAGAAATGGGGTGGGGTGGGGGGGGGGGGACGGAATGGTGGAAGAAAGAAGTACTGGAATTTTCAGAAGTGTTTCTGTCATGATCCGTTATATGTCTATCAGAAAATAAACCAGAACAAAATAAACCAGGGAAAAAAGTGAACACACACAAACTTACTTCGTGCCTTCCCATACACCATTTCTGAACAAGATATGTACACGGTGGGCACTTGTCTTCACTGTGACAGGAATGATAAACTATAGCAAAAAAGCAAGGAGAACAGATTTCAAAACTGTAGAAAAACGTTTTGAAGAGAAGTCTTTGCGATAACAAATTTGACTTTCTTTGCATTTTACAGCTGGGTATTCCATGGGTATAATTATCTCCATATAATTTTCTTGATTATTTATCAACATGTTAATACTGTGTTTCATTTTTAAACTATCAAAGCAGTTCATAATAAACACATTACATAAAAACATTAAAACCAATAGATAAAAAATATAGCCCATAAATTCTTCCAAAATATTGCATTAAAACCAAGGGGGAATTGGCAATTTGAATAAATGCAAAACAAAAAAAGTACACATAAAAGGTGCAAGGCAGGAACAGCCTTTCCTCTGAAAGGTGTCAGCATTTCATATGGAAAAAAGTCTATCACTGCAACTAAATGTACCTGATTAGGCAGCAGTATGATAAGCAGAGCAAGAGCAAAAAGTTGTAAGTACATATCACTTCTACATTTTCCCCTTTCTTTTTAAATTTACTTAAGCAAATATAAAGGTTTTGAATGTCCTAGAACCACCAGTACAGTAAAAAGTAATAAAATTAAAAAAATATGAGTGGATCCTAAGATTTAAATACTCTACAATTTGTACACTTGCATCTCCTTCTTCTATATAGATTTGGAAAGTCTCTAACCTGTTTGGCAATTTTAAAAACAGTTTATAGATATACATCTTACCTGGATGATCACATTCATGAGGTCTAGTACATGGTTTTTTACATTCTGGCGGTCGAGTACCACAAGGTATTGGTGGATAAATCACAGATTCACCACAGTAACAAGTTAATTCCTCAAAACCTGCAGAAAACATACCCCAAACTAAGTTATCCCTCCTGTTAAATATCCTTTAAATAAAAGCTACTATGTGAAGACAAGCTGTTGAATTGCAAGTTAAATAAAGATCTTAGCAAAGAATATAAATTCTATAATAGTAAATATATCTAACAATTTTTACTAAATAATAAGAGGGAGAATATTTGAAAGTGAAATCCAAAGAACCTTCGAGAATATGTCAGTCAATCCTATTTTGGGGAATGTGAGAGTCTGAGAACAAGGGCTAAGGAGCTATAAAATGTAATTCATAGCATTCAGCTGTGTTTGTATCTGTTTCAATGCTTTCATCTGGTTTATTTTTTATTATTCTATTACTGGCTATTGGTTTTGCTGAGCATTGTTCTGACTGTGTTTCAACACTGCTGCTTTATATTCTCATGTTTTATTTAATTGTGTTTGTATCTGGATTGTTATATTTTACTATGCTCTTATTTTAAATGTTTTTGCTTTAATGGATTGTTTTTGTATTTATATATTGTGGTCATTTTGTCCCATATTTAAGCTGCACTGAGTCCCTTCAGGGAGATGGTGGTAAGGTATAAGAAGAAAGTTGTTGTTGGTGGTGTTGGATTATTTAATCTCATTTTAATTTTTGTATTTTTTGTATTTTATATGCATTACTTTAGCTTTTGATTGTGGTTATGAAAGGAGACATTTAGTACCTTTCTAGTTTTTTTTTTAAATTTGTTATAAGCCATTTTGAGTCCAGTATTTGGAAAAAGGTGAGATAGCAGTAAATGTAATAAGTAAAAAAATGACATTGCAGCTGACCTCAAGAACGTCACATTCTTTTAGCCTGAGAGGAAAGCAATGGGAAACCTCTTATGAATAAATCCTATCAAGAAACCCCTGTGATAGATCATCGATTGGAAACAACTTGAAGGCATGCAATAACAAAAAGTGTGTCCACTTACTAGAATATTGTTGGACACTATTTAGCGACCTGCTCCTCTCTCCTGTCCTTTAAATGGCTGTCTCAGGGGAATAGTAGGTTCAGTGGATGGTAGAGAGGTACTGAATGCCCCCTTCCATAACCACCATAAAAAGGGCACAAGCTGGATTTACTCCTAGGTAGTCACCAATAGGAAGCAAATATAGTTCCTCATTATCTAAAAACATTAGTTGCATTTAAAGTAAATGGTATGGCTTAGTCACACTTAATCTTTACAAAATTATGTCCGATATACATCTCCTTAATTACCAGAAGAGCATCTGATCTTGGAAGCTAAGAAGAGTCACCACTAGCTAGTACTTGGATGGGAGATCACCTACAAATACCACATGAAGCTGAAGAAGGAACTGGAAAAATCACCTTTGAGTATTCATTGCTTAAGAAAACCTTACGAAATTTATTTGCCATTGAGGCAACAGGTGACTTGAAGAGACATTTACTGTTTCCATAAAGAAATGCTTATAAATTTAAACTAAAATAAATACAAAATCCTTATGTATACTTACTTG
The DNA here is from genome assembly GCF_037176765.1 of Anolis sagrei. NCBI lineage: Eukaryota > Metazoa > Chordata > Lepidosauria > Squamata > Anolidae > Anolis > Anolis sagrei. The sequence goes on from NC_090024.1 coordinate 104,367,119, forward strand.
TCTGCCAACACTTCTGACAGTTGCCACGGTGACAGGGCTCTTCGCATCTATGGATACCACAATTGAGTTTTCGTCCGCAAATCAAAGAACACTTGTGTTCCTTATCCTGAAAAAACAAAACAAAAATTGATTATCTGTATGCAAAATCCACTCTGATCAAAATTTATTGTGTACATATTATTATGAACTATATGGTGAATGTAGCTTTGGCTTCCCAAATAAAAAGTAACACATAATGGAAAAAAATTATTGGGGTGTTCTTTTTTTACTTATTTTATTGAAGATGCATCACTCCACCATTCAATATTAATTGTAGAGAATGGCTTCACAATTACACATAAATACTCAATAAGAAAGGTCCAACAATAACTGACAATAAAAGAATTATAAGGAAACAATTTCATCAAAGATTTATAACCTATTTCAATTTAAAATGCCAGGGGAAAGAAACACAACATAAAAGATAAAGCAGATGTCAAGCAAGCTCCTACTGGAAATATTCACCAATAAGAATGCCATGTTTTTCTCCTGTTGCTACCTGCTTCCTTCCTCATGACGAAAGGCGATTCTGATGTATAAATAGGCTGACTTGGGAGACAGGCAGAATCTACTGGATAAATGAGAACCATCCAAGGAGTGATGTTCAAACTCTCCAACAGGTTTACTTTGAAGGATTGGAGTTTGTACGTTTATTTTATTTATAGGGTTCGGAGCAATGGGTTGAAATTACAGGAAAAGAGATTTCACCTGAACATTAGAAAGACTTTCTTGATTGTAAGAGCTGTTTAGCAGTGGAACTCTTTGCCTCAGAGTGTGTGGAAGCTCCTACCTTGAAGGCTTAGAAACCGAGGCTGGATGGCCATCTTTCAGGGGCGTTTTGACTGTGCTTTTCCTGCATGGCAGGGGGTTGGACTGTGTGGTCTCTTCCAATTCTTATGATTCTATATCCTGCCTTTCTTCCAAGCTGGCTCACAACACATTAAACCAGTGACGAGCATCTTTGTATCATAACCTTCGTTTTATTGGCTCTCATCAAGGTCATAGGGAAAGGCCAAGTGATTGGACAACCTAACAATTATGATTTACATAAGTATGTGTTTTGATTTGTAAGAACACTGAAACTTTAACTATAAATACTACTGAAATCAAATATACAATATATCCCTTCGTGTCTTTCCAAGCTTTTGAAGACTCCACATGCAAGTCTATTTATGATCTTCTAGTGCATTTTGTAGAGAGACTGTGTGGAATAGTAGTTTGGGTATTGGATGAGATCACTGAAAGACCAGAGTTCAAATATCTGTTTGTATTGCACCTCAACCAGAGTTCACCTTGCCCTTAGCACCAACCAGGAATCCAAAAGCAGTAATGAAACAATTTATTGACTAGAGTACGTATAAAAAGGGAAAAAACCACCAAAAGGAATAAGAAAGGCAAAATCCAACAGGTAATCAGAAAATGTAGTCAATAAGTAAAAACCCAACCAAGCTGGTGAGGAGTAAAACGCTCCAAAGGTAATAATCCAAATGGTACAGGAAAACAAGAATCAAAACATGAGCATGAATCCAAAACCAAAACAAGAATCAAAACATGAGCATGAATCCAAAAACATGAGCATGAATCCAAAACCAAGGCTATAAGAACTTCTTAAAACATGAATCAAGACTCCCAGGACTTGGACTAAAAACATGAACTGGAAACAGGACTTGATATCCTTATAATTACACAGCATTGCTTGATCTGAATTCTCAATGAGGAACAGGATCATCTCAGTTTAACATACATATATGAATAATGATGTAATATAGGAATTCATGTTAAATAGTGAAAATAGATCCAAGTACAATCACCTTGTGGGCGAAAGGTCATCTATCTCCCTGTCTGCCGGACTCCAAAACAGTTCAGTTTTCAAGCCCTATCTCACAGACAGAATCTTGATCTGAAATCCCCTCATTTCCCTTGTCGAAAGAACCATCCACCACTCTCCCAAGCTCTGAATCCACAATTCCCTCATCTTCATCTGAACCACAACAGCTTGGTTATGCAAACCTACTGAGTACTGTAGTTAAGTCATAACCTCTAGCATGCATGGAAGGCAATGGCAAATAGCCTCTGAACAAATTCTGCCAAGAAAACAACCGCATTGAGTCGCCTGTTAAGGGCTGAAAAATGCGGTATAGAAATAAAGCAAATAAATAAATAAATAAATACACTGCATGACAGATTAATCTCAGTTGCTATGAAGTAGAAATTACTTGAATGTATGCACATTCGCACACACATGTGCCTTCTGTGTAGTCCATAAACATGAAAAATTAGTTTCACATCAATCGACTCTTCGCTTCAGCTTCTACAGTTTGCTTATACAGATATTCAACATCATTATTACTGGCCAGATTCTTCATTACTAATAATAAAGAGTCCAAAAACCTATTTTTTAAAAATGATAAAATTCCCTATATCGCATTGATGAACTTACCACACAGCACATTTCACTGCACTTGTGTCGTCCACATGATAATTTCTTGTTGCATCGCTTCTCACACAAGAACGTATCACCTGTAAAGCAGAAATGAGATTTAAATTAGTGTTATGAACTGAATATAACACACCTGTACTTGGACTCCTCATTTTGATAAGCAAATGAGTTTAGACCTAGAACTACAGAAAGAGTGCATTCTCTATATCCAGAAAGCAAAGTACATTTGAAATTAGATCATATTTTCCTGCCCAACGATTGAAATCAGTAGATGAAATCCTCTTAATAGTACAACCAGCAGTTTTATAAACCGCAGGTAATTCTTGGGAAATATATATGGGTTAAAATATATGCAAAAATGCTATTTTGTCTGCTTTCAGCCAGCAGCGACCTAAAAAAGGCAATCAAAACAAAAGTACCTATTCTAGAATAGCCTCCCTGTGGAAAGAGTCACTAAATACTATTATTTCATGATAAGCTGAAAGCTTATTTGTTTCAAGAGTCATTTCCTGACCACTGGAGCTGCAGGCATACATTATTACTTGAATAATGGATTTACTAAAAACTTTAGGATTACATTTTTTTAATTTCTCATTTTATACACTGTGATAATTTGGAATATAAGTCAGTATGGAAATGAGCTCAAATAAAAACTGAGCATTGACAAGCAAATTGCCTCTGCATTTAAACAAAACTGGTTTATTCAACATTTATTATACCTTTGAACAGTAAGGCATTTAACAAGCAAACAGAAGAGCTAAATATGGATAGAAAATAATCTTATTGGTGTTTTTTCATGCATTATCTTAAAACAATTTCCAGATAATCCTTGGGGAATATCTGTATTTCATACATCTACAAGAATGATATTTATCAGTTTTCATAAAAAAAATATTCAGAAATTTTATTTGGGGAGTATCTTTTTAATATAATACACTATACTGTAATGATTCCCCCAGCAATTTTAGGTACATAGTTGCATAGCAACAACTGCCACGATTCACATTTGATCAAACATATGTCATTCCCAGGTTTGTTTCTGGTAGGCTAAATTCTCAGAAATTGTGGCTTCTTCTGTTTTATTTCCAGTAAAGCTTGAGCCACATGAACACTACTGACTTTGCAAATTGCACTCATTAAATTTCAATACAACATGTGCCTTTCCCCCTAATTTTCACTGCATGTTCACGCTCCAATATGACAATTTACCTTGATTTTTGAGAGAGGCACAGGGAACTTCCTAAAGAAAATAAAATTAATTAGATAATAGCTACGCATATCAAACCAAGTATCATGCTATATTATATATGAATCACTGGAAAACCCCTCTACACATGAGACTGTTTAGGAATAAAGGGACTAAAAGGAGACCAAATAATAACAAGGGCAGGGTGGTATAGGGGAAGCAATGTAAGGTTTCATGTATTCAATAATAAGTAACTGTTTAGGGTAGATGCATGACATAAACCAAATTTGTAATTCAGCAGGTCAATTTCAACTCACAAACTAACAGAATTACCAGGCATCCTTGATCACATTTGCAAAACAAGGTAGAATACCAAATTGTCTACTGCCAAGACACATAGATTGCAAAATATATCAAGGATGAAAATATTGTGCGATATTGCCTTGAACAGTTGGAAATATGATGAAAGTAACAATCCTGTACTTATACTAGAGATCATCTCCCACACAGGACAAGAAGTCAGGGAGAGACATCAATGATGATAAAACTTTGTGAGATTTAAAGATAAATCGCACTTATAAAAAGAGATATTCCGCTTTCTTTAGTCCAGAAATGCGGTCGAACACAACTCCCATTGCTTTTGAGCAGTGGTCAGGGCAAGCAGATCTTGTGGGAGTTATACATCCACATATATCGGAACTGTTTTTCATGTGCCAAAAGGTTTTAACTTTCAATTTGCTGATTCTTATTGTTTCCATTAATTACCTTGGTTTTTAAGGCACATCTACAGTAAACTTTTGATGTGCGAGAACATGGTCCACATTCTCCTTCATGGCAGAGGTTTTCACATGAATGAACAGCATCTGTACATAATTAAAAGAGCATTTTTAATTTGAACTTTAATATACTGCAACACATCCTGATCAGAACAAATAATCATAAATTTAATGCTTTAGAGCAGAGCTTTCCAAACTTTTCATGTTGGTGAAACACTTTTTGGACATACATCTTTTTGCAACACAACATTTCAGTTTTACTAGCAAACCCTTATAAAAGATATAGGTAAATAAATTGTAATAATAAAATGTATATGATGCAGACTGACTCGTCCTTTTGGATGCTCTCGTTCCTCTTGCTCCAATCCACCCAATATGGTAATGTTTGCCTAGAGTCAGCTTCCAAGCACCCAAGAGAAGCATAGGCCAGAGTGGAACAAAAATGGGCAAATGCCTATTGTAAGGGAAGTTACTTGTTCACAGCAGAGGAAGTATCTAATTTGGTGGCACTAGCACATGGAAGAAGGGAAAATCTCACCAGAAAGGAGTTGCTACTCCAAAACCCTCCATGCAGGCAAGCCTGCAATGTTGGCTAGGAATAGTAAGAGTTACAATCCAACACACCTGAACATAGCTAAATTCGAGGATTCTGGTTTAAATTTATCTGGTGGCCAAAATCATGACATTTATATCTAATTTGAGGACTGCATCAACACTGTAGAATTACTGCAGTTTGGCACAATTTGAACTGCCACAGCTCAATGATTGGATATGGGTTTGTAGTTCAGTGAGGCATCAAGACTCTTTGGCAGAGAAGGCTAAATATCTTGTAAAGCAAAATTCCAAGGATTCCGTAGCATTGAACCATGGCAGACAAAGTGACATCAAATTGTATTAATTCTACAGTGTAGAAGCACCCTAACAAGCACCTCAAAAGCTTCATGGAGTTTGACAAAGTTTGGTCTTACGTAATAAAGCAAACAAAACAAAACAAAAACCCCACAGACTAAGGATGCATCTATGTTTTTGAACGAATGAAATCTGACACTAGTTTATCTGCTTTGGTTTAACCCTTCAGCATCTTTGCCAAACAAAGAAAAGTGGAAAAGAAGAGACAGGAAGAGGAGAAAAAAATGACTTCTATTTATTTTCAGGGTCTAAGCTTTTTACAAAGAGAAAAAAGTAGACGACAGTAAAAAAGAAATTCAAACCAGGACCAGTTTCTTTCCCCCAAAGTTGGCATCCTCTTCACCTCCCACCAAAATAAAGAGATGCCACAAGGAGCCTTCTTCCGTTCACAAAAAGCTCAACCTTGGTTTCTGTGGGTTTCAGAAGTGGGGCAAGAAGGAGGAAGAGGAGAAGGAGAAGATATGAGAGAGGACAAGTTCATTCAATTTCCTTCATTGGCTCTCAGGCCCCTGCCAGGAACCAAGCCCAATACCTGCCTCTGAGTCAATCAACCACCATCCAGGAGACAGGCAAATGGGAGAAAAGGAGGAGGGGAGACAAGGCAATGTACCTAGGGACTGCAGGTGGCACACTAATGTGTCATGGCACACAGTTTAGAAAGCTCTGCTTTAGAGCAAGTGTGGGCAATACGCTTCAAGGATATTTATGTGCCACTCCCTATGGTTCCTGTGTGCTCAAATCCCTCCAAAATATTTTTTTCACCCAAAAGTGACAAATAATGCACCCTGCAACTGTTTGTGCAACATTTTTGGGATCCCCAACCATCTTGTCACAACCAGTTTGGGGAAAAGACTTGTCCAGCTCTAGATCAGGTTAAAAGGTATCTACATTCCCACTATTAAATGTGCCTTCTCAGTGGAGGGCCCCCGGCTATGGAACTCCCTCCCAAGGGATATTAGATCCGCCCCCTCCCTCCTGACTTTCCGAAAAAACTAAAGACCTAGCTCTTTGAGCAAGCTTTTGAGAATGCAGAAGAATAGATAACACGGAACTATGAATGATGAACTTGGAATGGCCAGATGATGTTACTGGATAACGTTTTTAACAAGAGGACACCAATGATTATATGCTTTAACGGTTTTTATTTACGTTTTATATTGTGATGTTGATTGTTTTAATGGCACTTTTATGAATGCCTGACATTGAATTGAGTCAATCTGTAACCCGCTTTGTCGCCATATGGCTGAGAAAGGTGGGCTATAAATATTGTAAATAAATAAATAAATAAATATATTACCACAGTATTAGAAGAAAATCATAATTGCCTCATTCTACCAATTTATCAGATCGGGTAAGTTACCGTTTTATTTTCGTGACTGCAGGCTCAACAAGCAATACAGAAACACAAACATCTGTATAGTATCTTTCAGTCTTCTACTCCCAAAATCAGCTGCTTCTATATAAATGCAAATTACATTACCAGCACAAGAATACATTGATTTTCAACCCAAAATAAACATTAAATCCTTCATTTTGGAAATGCGAACACAAAATAAATTCAAATAAGCAACCAAGCAACACTGCAATTACCATATCTACTACAAGGTAGAGGTTTTCCGCATGTTCTTCCACATGATGGGATAGGATCTGTACAGAGTTTACGTTCTTTACAACCCAGCTCTAATAATTTACTAAGAGGCGTCTGTCCACAAGGGCAACAGTGCACCATTTGTGGAAGCCGTGGGCAAGGTTGGCATGACTGGGGATGGCATACTTGGGCACAGGTGTGCATTCCACAGGACAATTTTCTGTAATTAAAAAACAACAACAAATTGTCATTTGTAAGGGTACATACTTCCATGAATGTTGCTAACACATTCTAAGTAGAACTAGTGACTTACTTGCCACAGGTTCTAAGACAGGAGAAATGTTCATCGCTTGCTCCGCACAACACTTCTCGAGAAGTGCTCCCACAGTAGCACACTAAATAAAGAGGGCCAGGGGTATGTGTAAGAAAGAGAAGAAGAAAATATTATAACAAAGATGCATTAAGGGAACAAATACTTCCTAGAAAGGAAAATACGTACTTACTGTATATACTCATGTCTATTTTGTGTATAAGTTGAGGCATTCAAAAATGCCAGAAGCAGCACTATGGCCAGGGACGGGGACGGGGACACGGGGGTTGTTACTTTGTTTAGATTCTCTCCGAAAGAATTAAACTCCTGCCTTTTGCCACTCTACACAAAGAAGAGAATGGTTGTTTTTCTTTTTAATAGGAGTTAAGGTACAGTACTCACATTGACTCATGGATAAGTTGACACAGGTTTTTTTGTGTTGACTTTTTAAATTAACATTTCTAGACTCTCAAAATAAACAGAAAAATATCAAATTCAATATCAATCCTCAAACAAATTATATATACAATTATATTAAAATGTAGCCAAAGACTGTTTCTATATATTTAATAAAAATTAATATATCTTGGGAAAAAATATCTGCATGACACAACATATCTAGCCTTTTATTATTATGTTTTAAAACTATGCAATTTTATAAAGATACATTAAGACCACTGTGTCCATGAGGGATGCATTTCCAGCCAAACTGTATCATGAATATGACTGAGCATCATTAAATGACCTCACATCTTGTCCCATAGTACCATATAATTGTGCTGGAGAATCTAGAGATTGCTAGAGAACAATATCTAGACATGCACTAGGTCCTCCAATGCAATTCTATGATAACTTTCAAAGGAAGTATAGACAGTCCACAAGTTATGAACAAGATAGGTTCTATAGCTTTGCTGAATTTGTATGTAAGTCAGAATAGGTTTCTTTTTAGTTTTGGAAAGCATAGGGAAGGGCTAACACCTCCATGGTGTTTGTTTTCCTGCTTGTGCCCATCTCTGTTCAAAAGATGTCACCCTGCTTCCTGTCCCTGTGAAATTTGGAAAATTTGACTTGTTGTGAAAATAAGGATTGGTGAGAAAGCTTCAGTGGAGACACCTTTTCCCCATGATAACCCTTTCAGAAGTGAATTTCCCTTCCTAGGAGTAGATTTCTGTCACCTTCTGTTGTCTCATGGCCCATCCACAAAGCTTAATAAAATCCCATTTTATCTACTTTGAACTGGAATATATGGCACTGTGGACTCAGATAACATATCTCAAAGCAGATATTGTGGGATTTTCTGCCTTGGTTTTCTGGGTTATAGGGCTGCATGTTTGTAAATTGGATGTTTGTAACTTCATATTTTTATTTTCAGGTGTGCCTATTTAGGTGTACCAATTAGGTTCTGGATACTCTAAGTTGTTACTATTCAGAAACATGAACAGGATCCGAATAACTACTTACAATAAAATTTAGAAATCTGTTAATAGTCATTTTCTTAGATGCAAAGCCTGATGCCTTAGAAATTCAATTTGGATTCAGAATGCTTTATTCAGAGAAGAAGGAGGGGAAAAATAAAAAATAGACACTTTGACAAGGGACCAGCACCCGAGCTTCACTGCTGCCAGAGAACATCAATGGGCAATGGAAGGAGATTTGCAGTGCAATTCAGTGTGAAGCAGCCTTCTTTGGGGTAATGGGAAGAGAATGGATTCCACTAGAAAGGTAAGTCTTCCTCACTCCTGCCATTACTAAGAAATCCTGTTTCTGTTATTTATTTATTAATTTATTATTATTATTATTATTTAAACTCGGTTTTATCTCTCCTGCAAGAGACTCAATTTTTGTATGTCATTTCATTAGATGTTTGACTTCCTCATATCAACAAAGAAAAGAATGAAGGCCTGCAACTGCACGTTCTTAAAAGCTCTATTGAGATCAGGCACTCCTGCTTCAGCATATATAAAATAATAAATCTATATAAAAAAAGACTTGTACTGTGAAATTGGTGCTTCTTACATATTTTAATATTTTTGCTTGATATAGTAACAAAGTACTCCCTGAATAACTTTCTTTTCAGACAAGCATGTCCTGACTATAAAGAATGGATCTAGTTTTATTTATTTATTTAATATATATATGTATTGGACTTTTAAAAATAATTATAGAGTATAACATATGTATATTTTTGCATTTAATTAGTGCCTTCATTTTACACTGCTCTTGTATTAGTAATTTATATATTGCATAATAAAAAATAAAAATATTGTTCTAAGCTATTTACTTTCCCACAAATAACATTCAAACACATACATAACAGAAAAGCTTCTATTAATCTTTTACCTTGTTTTACAGTCAATTCACATGGCTGGCATTTTCCTGAATGGCATATCTGGGTACAATTATGTTTATTACAATTCAAAACATTCCTGCATATATTCGTACACTGAATTGCAGTAGAATGCCCACAGCGAACAGAATGGCTGTAGATGAAGAAAAATTGAATCAGTCATCAGGATTAGTTGATCAGATTAGAATTTTCTATTCATAAATTAGCTCATCACCCACATTCATTCTGAATGTTCCTGCATTTGTTGAGGGAAAGGGCTATTAATTCTAGCAGATGAGGAACTCCCTTTAGGCTTTGATATACACTCTGTTGTGGGTTGCAATAAATTAAAGGGAGTATAATTTGATAATAGTTTAAACCACAGGGATCTTTATTTAAGCAGAAAAAAAATGCTGCTGGCACCACAACATTAACATGTGCTAAAATATATACTTCTGTACCATTTGAGCCTGCAAAATCATTCTTTACCATCACACAACTAGAAAAACACTCAGCAGGTTGGTACCACAATGTAACATTAAAGTGGCAGCTATTTCGTTTGGCAAAATACCTAGCCATCCATACGATGCCACTAATAAGGTTTTAGCATGTATGTTAATAAGAATTTATTTGCTAACACAAGTGGACAGGGCTATATAAGAGAAAATTTCTATTTGGTTCATCTGTCACCACTGATGTAGTCCAAACAGCATTTACTGTACAGTGTTCCCTCGCTACTTCGCGGTTCGCTTTTTGCAGACACGCTGTTTTGCGGGTTTTTAATAAATATTAATGTAAAATGTTTACATTACATTATTTACATGGTGGCAGAAAGCGAGCAGCTCCACCTGGCGGCCAACGGGCCTCAAAAAGGGAGGCTAGTATGCGGGCCTGGCCTGAGGAACGGCAGGGAAGGCCTGCTGGTCACAAAGTGCTGCCTCCTGCACTACTGCGGCCCCGAAAGTGGCTCCGGAGGCGTTTATTAGGTGGACTCGCAGCAGAGGCGGGTAAGGAAGCACGAGGGCTAGACTACGCATGCATGCATCTTATATATGCCCAATGGAAGTGGAGCGCTTTCTAAAAGTTGCTGCTCAACTAAAGTGACTGAAGGATTTTGTTTATAAGGTAAAGCAATGTTTCTCAACCTGGGGGTTGGGACCCCTGGGGGGGTCATGAGGGGTCGCCAAAGACCATCAGAAAAAGTATTTTCTGTTGGCCATGGGAGTTCTAGGTGGGAAGTTTGGCCCAATTCTATCGTTGGTGGAGTTCAGAATGCTTTTTGATTATTGGTGAACTATATATCCCAGCAACTATAGCTCTCAAATGTCAAGGTCTATTTCCTCCAAACTCCACCAGTGTTCACATTTGAGCATATTAAGTATCCCTGCCAATTTCTGTCCAGATCCATCATTGTTTGCGGCCACAGTGTTCTCTGGATATAGGTGAACTACAACTCCAAAACTCAAAGTCAGTGCCCACCAAGCCCTTCCAGTATATTCTGTTGGTCATGGGAGTTCTGTGAGTTTGGCTCAGTTCCATCGTTGATGGAGTTCAGAATGCTCTTTGATTGTAGGTGAACTATAAATCTTAGCAACTGCAACTCCCAAATGACAAAACCAATCCCCCTCCCCAACCCCACCAGTATTCAAATTTGAGCATATCAGGGATTTGTGCCAAATTTGGTCCAGTGAATGAAAAGACATCTTGCATATCAGATATTTACATTACGATTCATAACAGTAGCAAAATTGCAGTTATGAAGTAGCAACAAAAATGAAGCTGGGCCTAAGAGCGGGAGCTCACCCCAACTCCCCAGATTCAAAGCGCCAACCTTTTGGTCAGCAAGTTTAGCAGCTCAGCTGTTTAACCCCCTGCACCATGAGGGGGCCCAAGCAGAATACATACAACCCAAAAACTGAAAGTAAATCTCTGCATACATATTCTGTGACAAACAAGGACTGTACAATTCACAGTAGTCTTGTAAGCAAAAAAAAAAAAAAAAAGTGGGAGTAATACAATTTTAAAAGCATCATTAATCTAATCTAGAAGTCTGCTCTATGATCATACTACCACACACACAAAGCAACAAAACACTGAAAGTCTGAGCCTTATAATATTTACCTTTCTCTATGCTAGTTTTAATGAAAGGACAAATTTTCATTCCAAGGACAACCTAAGATAAAACACTTTAAGAACAATGGATCAAAAAAGGTGGGCTTTTTGGCATTTTCATTCCCCACATTAACTACAGTTTAGAAAAAGAAAAGTTGTAGGTCATCTCACAAATTATTCTGTATTTTGTCAGTTACTACTTGCAAGTTGTGAATGGCCTAAAACCTCTCACTTGATGGGAATCTCACGCAGCAGGGCACAATTAGTCATAAGAGGAAGAGTTATTTGTGGTATACATCATAAAGACAGCATGCAATTGCTAGGCAATTACCACAGAGAAGGTGGCATCTATTTCTGATACAGGTTTAGTTACAAAGCCGGTAAGGGATTTATTCACAATACACAGAGGAAGCATATACGGAAAAATGTGGTAAGAGCAATATTAAAGATTAATTAAATATGTGTATCCTTCCAAGCATTTCTTCTTAAGTAATCCCCAATTGCACCCTTCTACTATTTCCAATTTTGGTAACAGATTGGCTGTGTCTAAAAACCCTGGCTGAAGTCCAAAGAAAGCACTATACGAAACTGCACGTAAGTAACACGTAGTCTAGGAGACTGAGATGATTAGAAAATGCTAGGCAAACTATGAAAAATATGGCACATGAATATGTTAGGGTATCATTTTAATTCTTCAATACTAAATATTTTGTGACACTACAAGTAATTATTGTGTGAAAACAACAATAAAATCATCTTACCTTGTGCGTCCACATTCACATTTTCTGGTCATAAAAGCAGGGCATGATGGGCAAGGTCCTGGATGACAGAGGCTGTAAAAAAAGAAATTAACTAAATTTAAGGTTTGTTACATTTTCATTTCATTAGCGTGGGTGCTGTCTTGGATGTCATATTGGATGAAGGACAGGATACAAATTAACTAAGTACATCTCAATCCTATCCTAGATATTGCATATAAATACATTTCAATCTTATCCTAGATACTGTCAAATGCTATTATTGCTGTTAGCATTTTAATAGATGTAACAGAACATTGTAACTTTGACATTGAAATTTTGCCAGACTTAAAACGTTATATCCAATAGAATGTGTACATTCTGAAGAAACAAATATCTCAACCCTATATACAGTGATTGCCAACCATCATCAGGCAAATCTTCATTTACCTGGATAATTGCACAATTTGGCTGTTTTACCTTCCAATCTTTCCTCACAATATGCAATTTTTAATGTACCACTCTCAAAATCTCTCCCTCCCAAATGAAACTTGAAATTCTTAAAAACGCCATATGCTATATCACACATATTCATATTCCTCCTACCAAACCTAATCATGCCTTAGACAACAGAGAAGGTTGGTACAGATACAGCCTCTCTTGCTATAAACATGAAGAGATTAAAAACAGTTGTTGCCTCATGGTTTATTTTAGAACACAAGTCCCCCTTGACCTTCCAGCCCACTTTAACTGCAGTTAACATGAGTGTTATCTAATATTTCCCACCAATGAAAGCTAATAGAGAAAGAATGGAAGGATTTTGAGCTAGTTGAGGGATGGGACTGGGAATATCCGCTTCTAGCTCCACTTTTTTCCTCTTTGTTTAAAGGGATCCTTACCACCCACAACTGCACTAATCTAAGGCCTTATAGTCTCTCATGAAAAACTTCAAACCCATCTATAGATAAATGGGCCAATGATTGTTATAAAAATCCTAAATTGTAACAAGTGATGCTAATTTACTCATTCCACAAGAATTCAGATGTCATGCAAAATGTTTAATGTACTTACATATTACATAAGTGCGGACAATCTTGAGCTGATCTTTTCTTTCTACACAATTCTCCACAACTATGTGGAATTTCATTTCTATTCCATTCAGGGTTTTTTACTCGACCTAGGAAAGGAATGCAATACATAAAATATTTAGATCTCCCATCCAGGAAGAAAAAAACAAAGATACATTGGCACTTAATACACAACTTTATGCAATGTTTTTGACACAAAATAAATAAATAAAATCATTTTAAAGTAATCATTTTACATCTTCAAACAGTTTTAAATAGCTTCCATGAAGATGAGCAATATGATCAACATTAACATTTTTGAGGTATTATGATGGAAACTTTACTGTTAGTGACCACATAATATTCTGAAATACAGCCTCGTAATATAGCACATATATATATAAATAAAAATTTAATGTTCGTTTGTGGAATTAACATAATTCAAAAACCACTGGACGAATTGACACCAAATTTGGACACAATACACCTATCAGGCCAAGGAGTGACCATCACTCATAAAAAACACTGAAAACACAGCAAAAGAGACTTAAAAAGCCAAAAACAAAAACAAAAACCATTACAACGCATGCGCAAAACCACATATATACATAAACACACATATATACACATGAACACACAAATACACAAATATATACACACCTATACGCATATATACACACAAACATATATACACAGACTGGGCCACAGCAATACGTGGTAGGGGACGGCTAGTCTCTTTTATATATATACACACACAATTTTAGCCAGATTACTTTGGTTTTCTCTCTCTCTCTTGTCGTTTGTTAACAAACTTAAAATATATATCAAAAGCAAAATATTTTGGTTAGCCTTCTTGGAGCCAGGACAAAGCTAAAAATGCTGTTACTTTGCTGTTTAATAACAGATGGACTGTCTATATAAATAAAAATGTAATGTTTGTTTGGGGGATTAACATAATTGACACCAAATTTGGACACAATACACCCATCATATCAACAAGTGACTATCACTCATAAAAATCCTGAAAAACACAACAGAAGAGACTTAAAAAGCCAAAAAAAAAAACCCCACAAAACATTACAACGCATGTGCATAACCACATATACACACATACACATACAAAACACAAAACACATATACACAGACTGGGCCACAGCAACGCGAAACAACTTAAGAAGGCCAAGAGAGTATCCTGTTTGGCCAGCTAGATTTTTTGGTTATTTGTTTCTGTATTTTCTACCAACTAGGGCAAATTCTGCAAAATATCGCTGCCTCCTAACAGTGTAGATATTTAATCCAAGGAAGATCTGTGTAACAAAGAACACTGGGAATGGGCAAGAAATGCTTGCCTTAGGAGCTTGCTTAGTCAGCTTAATAAATAATTAGCCTCAATTTCACCAAATTCGACCATACAGAATCTCTCTTGAGATAAAATAATATTAACCTTCCAATCTGCCTGTCTCCAAGCAGTTAACCCATAGAACTAAATAATTTTCTTAAGGGTGCTACTTTATAGGAAATATGATATGAAATACTGTGCTGGTTTAAATGTCAACTTATGTAATGGATACCATAGATAATGAAATATTTGCCTGATTCAGTACAGATCCCATAGTTCCAAATGGAGATGCTGTCTTTCTTTAAATAATAAATTCCCTCTGGTGGTGGAGAGGATTGACAGAGCTTCAGTGTGAGTTTTCTGCCTGTGCAAGGTTAGTTCAAGCAAAATTTGCCCAGGAACATGTGGTGAGGGCGGCAGTCATTCTGAAAAGCTATTTTTAGGAATCATTTATAAATGCTTCACCTAATATAAGGCAAGGGCAACACGAGCAAAAGTTGGATAACAATCCTGTTTCAGGACTCAGGTAAAAACATAGGTGCAGATGAGGAAAAGAGCTCACAGAATCAAATAAAAGAATTCTACAGAGAACAGACATTTAAGTGGCTCCATATGTTTTCTTCAAAAATACATCTGGTGCTGGTACAGTCAGGCTTCCCAATGGAAAATTAAGGGAAGCGGGGCACATTAGTGATTACATGGAATGTGAGGAATTCAGCTTAACTGCATCCAGGTATGACTTCCATGAAAGTACTTGGATGGAACACTATCAAGGAATACCAGGTATTGCAGGCTGTATTTCAGAATCAAACAAATAAAAATTGTGAACCTAAGAAAACCCTATGAAATTCATGAGGTCACCGTAAGTCCATAGGAAATTTGAACACACATACCCACCTAGACTTTACATCTAGAACTGAAACTGAAAAAATGTTCCATACTGTATATTTTTTGTGCAATATAGTTGACTTACTTAAGAAAAAATAGGGTCAAAAGCTATGTCTGTCATACTCCATTGTTAATCGGAACCTTATCTAACAACAATTCATTTGATTCAGTATAATTTTAAGGAAACAAATGGAATGGGATATTTGTATATTAGTACAGTATTCAATAAAATTGTCTGTTATCAATATTAGCGGCAGCTAATTTTAGCTGCAGGCAGGCATGTAACCAGGGGGGGGGGGGGTTAAGGGGCTTCAGCCCCCCCCCTCCGAAATTCTCAGGGTGGTCTGCAAGAAGGATTTACTGGTACATTATTTAAACTGTTATGTTTATTCATATCATGATCTAATCACCATGCTCAGTATATCCCATATGCATATATCCCATATGCATGGAGGTATTGGGATAACAATACAAAAGGTTTGCTAGGGTAGACCCTCACCCCCCCCCCCCGGGAATCAAACTCAGCCCCCCCCCCCCCCCCCGAAATTCTCAGGGTGGTCTGCAAGAAGGATTTACTGGTACATTATTTAAACTGTTATGTTTATTCATATCATGATCTAATCACCATGCTCAGTATATCCCATATGCATATATCCCATATGCATGGAGGTATTGGGATAACAATACAAAAGGTTTGCTAGGGTAGACCCTCACCCCCCCCCCCCCGGGAATCAAACTCAGCCCCCCCCCCCCCCGAATCAAACATCAAACTCAGCACCCCCTGAATCAAAATCCTGGCTACGGGCCTGGCTGCAGGTAACTCATCTATAAAGTTGAAAGTAGAGTGAAAACTCACAGGCAACTCTTTTCTGCTATTTTATGAATCAGACATGGAAGAATAGAAAACTCATCTATTATGGACTTATTATTTGTGAATCTTACTTGATCTTTGGCTTTGATTGAATTTTCAGTAGACCAAGATTCCCATTGACACAGTAACTACAGGCATATCTCAGTTAAGACTGACAGTGAAGCTTCAATTTACAAACATTTCTAAATCCTCTAGTACGTATGTGTCCTCAAGGTCCACGGACAGAATCCAGCCTGCCACGTCATTTTATGTGGTCCTCAGCATGCTAGAATACAACTCCTATATTCCTCAACATTTGGCATAATGACTAGAACCTATGAACGTTGTGATACTGTAACATCTAGAAGGCTGCAGTTAGTTCTCTTCAGCCCAGAAAGTGAGGTTTGAATTTAGATACAGATTTGGGATATGTCTGACTTTCAAATGTTCTTTATTCTTTCCCCAACTTCAGAATCACAAAATCTGTTGGGTGGCAATTCCCATTGTTTGCAGTTCACATGTTGGATAATCCAAAGTGATGGGAGTTATCATACAATAACACCTGGGGGTCCAAACTGGGTAAAAACTAGAGTACCAACCACTCTGTATCCACAAAATTTCAAAGGCTCGGTGAAAGCTGCCATAACTCCCACTCTAGTCCCTACTTCTCCTCCTTGTTGTCTGTCTTACTGGAAGGTTTTTTAACACCATTAGCATTAGGAGGATAGTGAAGGCGGGCTGGAGAAGCATACACTTTAGATGATGGATTGCAGCAATGTGTCTGTGGTAACTGTGCAATGAACAATGCTTGGGCTAGGAAAGAGCAGGCTCCTGCTCTATTAAATCTACCTTTAATCATGTGTGCCTGCCTAAAGTAGACAAGGTGAAGAGCAGGTGACTTCAGAATCCTTTCCTGTGCTTGAATGGACATTAAAATAGAAGAAATTGGAACAGAAATAAGCCTGCTTCACCAGCTATTTACAGCCTGTTAAAAAGCATAGGTCTAACCACAAATGTACATTTCGAATATGCCCAATTAGAAATTAGAAGAATTAGAAAGGAAATTTGGAAAGATTTTGTTTTACACGATAGTGGCAGCTCGAATAGTATATGCCAGATATTGGAAAACCCCAGGAATATCCCCTTTAGAAGAATGGAAAAAATATATGACAGATTTGCTGATAATGGATAAAATAACTGTATTATTAAGAGGAGAGGTATTAGACAACTTTGTTAATGAATGGCAACCAATGATTCAACATCTCAATGTAAAATTAAACTAAAATGTATACAGAGAATCTTATAAGGCTGTAGACAAGGAAGAAGCGGATGTTAAGTAAGAGTAAATGATACTTTTATATGTACTATTTAAATAGAAGACTGTGACCCCTTAAAGAAAATATATTATTTGAGAAATGATTATGGAACACTAATAGCTGGAAAGTATTGCATTGTACGCAACAAACACTTGCAAATGTATGTCTATTTGAATAATTTTTTAAAGCGTACGTCTAGAGGTTTAGCTACCTGTGACTCCACCCCTATCCCAATGGAGAATGGGGCCCAGTCCTGACATGTGACTGTGGCAGAATCCAAAGTCACCTAATTTATAATAAAGATTTGTGAGTCTTCCCACATACAAACCAAAATTAACAAGTAACACAATTTTAGAGGGTAAACTCCCTCATGGAGTCAACTGCCCCCTTTCCAATGAATCTTTCTTTGGAATTAAGTCCTCTGCATGTTAAACAGCCCTTTAACATGCAGAGGACTTAATTCCCGCAGCCTCCCGGTCTATCCCCTCAACTTTGTCTGTGTCTTTTTCCTTTTCTCCTGTCTATTCCAAATGCCCTTGTTATCCTTCTTTCTCTCTCTCTCCCTCCAGCACCATAATTCTCCAGGTGCATCTGCACTATAGGATTAATAAAGTTTTATGTCACTACAACTGCCATGGCTCCATGCTATAGAATTATGGGAGTTGTAGTTTTATAAGGTCTTTAGCCTTCTCTGCCTAAGAGTGCCGGTACTTCACCAAACTACAACTGGAGAACAAGAATGACTCCAGGAATCAGATGTTTGAAAAAAGAATAAAACGTATGCGACGGTCAGCAAGTAATCTGTTTATTAATAAAAATCATGGCACTCTCTAACTGAACTGAATTCAGGGCTACCAAACTGAAATTATTCAAAACTATCATTACACTTTCCTGTTCCTGTGGCAATAATCCAACATCATCCTCTTCTCTTTCCCCAATCCATATATACTTTGTCCATACAGTGAGCCCTTGGTAACTGCTGGGGTTTGGTTACAGGACTCCTGTAGAAACCGAAATCCATTAATGCTCAAGTCACAATCACATAGTAAAAGAGTGTCCCTTACATATAACAGCAAAATAAAAGTTTGCTTTGTGCAATTTTGCAAGCAGTGCATGGCTGCATCTGTGGATATGGAAAGTAGACTATATGTGCTTCAATTGAAACAAAGAAGTTCACCTCATGGATCTACACAATTCAGATTTCATGATTCTCACACATTTATCTTCCCACTTCTCCCTCCCTACCACAAAACAATTCAACACTCTTCAGCTATTAAAAAACTGGATACTGTCAGCTACATTCATAATGGTTAGTATCCTATTATAACTCTGCAACATATGTCATTCAATCTAAGTTTGCTTCAAAAGATGTAGCTGACTGTTTCCATAGAGACAGCAAACTGTACAGCAGTAGATGCGATGGCAGGTTCATGTCACACAATGCAGGCATATTTCATAGAGATCTCTGTCGAGATAATGAAATAGATAATATCTCTGTCTATATGAAATGTCCCTGTATGCACATGTACACCAATATATCATTGTCTTGCACATCTGCATTACCCTGTGCTATTATTATTACCAAGGCATCTGGACCTGTTGTTTTAGCTGAAAACAGTAAACATTCAAAGAAACATGACTTATATATATTATTGACTGAATTGTAAGTTAAGGAAACAAAGTCTGTAGAAGAAAAATCAGACCTTCTTAAGTAATAAGGGAATTGCTGAGATTAAGAGTATTCACAAATAAATCAGAGATCCATACAATTTGAAGCAAAAATGTGAGGGTCCAAGAAAAATTTGGGAGGGAAAATCATCTCCACCCTCCCCCCTAAGTGAGAAGTTGGAAATTTGGGATAACATAGAAAAAAACAAAAACAAAATTATTTTCCTCTTTTAACATGAGCTTTTTAGATAAGGTTTTGCTCATTCAAAATGCCCTGAATGGCACAGTATAATTTGTAAGATAAGACAAGTCTGTAACAGAATTAGGAAATAATTCCTGGGCATACAGTAGACAATTACATCATGTCAATATGCTTTTTTGCACCTAGTGGATACTTTAATTTTCACAAGTGGCACACAGGGTCTTCATTGCTTACCTTTTACTTGCTATGATCATACACTATCAAAGTGCTCAATATTTTCAGTGTGGAGTTAAACCTAATACTGAGTTAGACTGTGATTGCATGAGCCACTTGAAATCTAGATAATACAAATAATTTATTACAATATTTGTATTTTCAGCATTTTGCTTTTTTCTGACCCGTGAGGATCTAAGAACTAAGATACATGTGATTTTAAGTTTCATAAGTATTCCAAATGTTACAATTTTATGTGCTAATATATGAATTTATACAGTGCTCAAGCAAATGCGTCTAGTGTGAAAATATCATTTTTCAATTTTCCCCCAAATTTCCATTATCTACCTCATCAGATGGGAAACATTCTCCCCTAAGGCTTTTTTAACACTTTTGGAAATTCTATCTATCCGTTGGCTGTACGGATGTGAAGATAATCTACTTAAGGTAACATATCACAGGATACAAGACTGAATACCTAAAATGAACAATTTTAAACAATTTTTCCAGGAACAGCCAACAAAGTTTCAATTACTATTTTGAAGTATGAAGGAATATTTTCTTGTTAAATGATCAAGTTGATATTTGATTAAACTAAACTTAAGATGAAAATGAGAAATTGGGAGCAAATAAGTGGTCCAAAAAGTAATGAGTACTGTTAAACAAAAAGTTAAGACTGATAATATTCATACTGGTTTATAAATGCAAGGGAGGACCCATAAAACTAAGGTGTAAAAAGGGAGCACATGAAAAATGATTAAGATTTTCAAAACACATTAAATGTTAATTATATAATGGCAGATTTACATACGTAAGGCACTCACCACAGAAACAGGTGTAGATATTAGGAACTTGGGGTGAAACGTTTTGACAAGCTGGACATCGCCAACCACTGTTGCCATCTGCAAAAAGGTATTATTTTAGGATACATCTGATCACCTTAACTATCCCAATCACTGAAAAAACATATTTGTTAAAGTGCCATGTACTATATTAACACATTTCTGATGCATAAATGTACCCAAAATATTCATGCAAGACAGTTTATTAAACCATCTGGAAGATATTGTATGATTGTAACACTGATTTTTTTCAATAAATTTAGGATGATGAAGGGAATACTAACCTTCAGTCTGTGCTGCTGGAGATCTTGCCCACTTCTTTATGCAGCTCAGGTGAAATACATGATAGCAATTCTGGCAGCTCCACACTGAAGCTACCACACGGATCACCTCACAACAAACCATACATTCATATTTTTCTGAGGTAAGCTGCTCTATCAGAGACCCTAAGAAAGAGAAATTCAGTATTTATCCTCAAATATTCACACAATAACATGTTTGAGCAATAAACACATCCTGTGCATATTAAAGTTAAACAAATCTATTTAACATGCTTCACTACTTCATGTATGCCAACTGTTTTCATGACATATTCTTTTATTTTTAATATCACCTTGTACAACTATCCCCCTCAATGCCATAGCCATAAATGTATTCAAGATCAAAACATCTTCACTATTTCATTAAAGGAATGAAATCCTTCTTGTTGTTCTAAGAACTAGCAGCTGTATTCAAAGCCAAATGAAATCCCTGTAAAAAAAATCAGACCATTGTGTGTATACAACAACTAGCTGCTGACAAAGCCCTAAGGAATTTATTTATTTGCAATGCATCTGAGAGAGCTAACCTGTCATGGCTCAGCTAGCTAGCATCTCAAATAGTACATCTGGTTACAGTCCCAATTCTTCCAATATTTTCTTCAGTCCTGAACTTCACGTTGCATATGAGACAGCAAACATTACTGTGCAACTCACAAACAACAACATATTTCAAGTACTGACACAAGGATACCTTTTATCTAAAACATCCACACTTTTTCATCATTGCAGCAGGTGTCCAGATTTTCTGCAAGTATTCTTTCAGATATGCAGTGCAGCTGAAATTGCTATCAAAGAGCAGGCACTGTCAGAACATCAGCCTGCTCAGCAGTACAACAAGGATGAAGGATTTCACACAGCAGTGCAACTGCCATTTCAATATTAGGGCAGCACCTTCCCAAGCATTGCACTGGTAAAATAGCATTGCATCCCACAAGTTTTAAAATGTCCAGTTTCAATTGTTTCTTAATTCAGCAGAACAATCTTACAAACTTGCTAGACAACCTGAGGAAGGCATTGCCTAAAATTCAGGACATGCTCTAACAAAGTACAGAAAAGGCCATCCATTTGGCCTCACCATTGTCCCACAAGAATTAAGAGCGCACCCATGGCATGTACTCAAATACTTCCCGGCAGCTTGACTTTTCCAGAAGATCTGTCACATTTGGAAAGATGTTCTGCCAAAGCAGCTTTTTAGCCATTACCATTTTTTTTCCTGTGAAGTTTCCAGGGAACTATAGTGTTTCCCAGGACATGCTGACAATCACCATTATGTGGAAAGCAACAAGATTCACTATTTATCATATCCAATGGCGACACAGGAAAATTAAAGCTTTATGATTTACTAGCTCATCATGTTTCTCTGTCTATGGGTACCGTATATAAGACGACTGGGCATATAAGACGACTCTCAACTTTTCCAGTTAAAATATAGTTTGGGATATACTCGACGTATAAGACTACCCCTCTTCCAACACACACCAAATAGAAATTTAAAAAGCATCAGATTTGATTTCAATATAGTAATTTTCCTATTACTGTACCTCCTTCTCTGCCTCTCAGAACTTGCACATGCGCACCTGCACTGCTTCACTGCAGTCTTCAGGAGCGAGATCTGAGGTACGGTAATAGGATACAAGGGCGGGCCAGACAGGTAAAAGAGTTGTGTTTTTCTGGGCCCAGAGCAACTTTATCTCTTTTTTCCATACCCTGGGCGCCCAGGACGCCTGTAGCTTGCTCCGCCCTTCACTTACACATACCCTGGGCGCCCCTTCACTTACACATACCCTGGGCGCCCCTTCACCTCACAATCAGGACCGCATTAAGTCCACAAATCCTGATGTATGGATTTTCCTCTACCATACTTGTACAGCGTCGCCCTTAATGCTTTCATACAGTCGCTGCATACGGCAGGGGCACGGCCACTGACTTTGTTGAGCTCCTCCCACAATATGCAGCAACCACAGAATCTCCAATCCGGATTGGAAGTTTCAGCACCCGCTCTATAAGACGACCCCCATGCATAAGGCTACCCCAGCGTATATAAGACGACTTCCGTGTATAAGACAACCCCTGACTTTTGAGAAGATTTTCTTGGGTTAAAAAGTAATCGTATACACCAGAATATACGGTACATATTACAACACCACAAATCTCAGCCATGTATGATGAGAAAGTAGTTTGCTCAATTGTTATCTTTCCTCTCCTTTTTACACTCTGCATAACAAAACAAACTGTTGGGTAGGAAGGCGTTCAACCCAGATTTGAACACCTCTATTGGGAAATTTACCTGTATGAGTTTCCTTGCTCTTTGGTGCATCGATTTGCTTTTTCCAACGCCTGTTCTTATACGCATCATGAAAAATAGGTTTTCTCCCATCATATGCAGATGTTTCACACACTGTTTGTGTTTGTGCCACAGTCACAGAGTTTGAACCTCTTTCGCGGAGCACAGATTCTTTCCTCTTGTCACTGCTGCGCTCTTTGGGAGGATGGGGAAGGGACGCATTCTTAACATGCTTCACAGTTTTACTCCTGGATGCCTCTTGTCTTTTGCCAGTGTCCTTATTCCACACAGGATCCCTAAAATATCTGTTTCCAAACGGATACTTCCTCCGTGCCATACTATTGTCAGAAAAGCCATCAGACACTGCTTTTCCAAAAGATGTTTCAGAAGAGTCCGACTGAGTCACATCTACTATTGACACGTTATCAAAGGTCTTGTCCTTCCATTTAGGGGCTATTCTTTTCTCCCTCTCAGGTGGATATTTCTCCTTTTCTTTCAACCCTCTTCCACGCGAATGCATCAAATACGTCTTCTTTGGCTTTGCTCCTCTGCTATCTGCCGTAGCAGTCTCTTTCTCACTATCCGAAGAGTTATCACTGTAGTCTCTAGGATTCATCCTCCGCCCTGGAACCAATCTGGTATCTAGACATGCAGGATCTTCTGGCATCCCTGCAGAGGTGTGCTTCACCTGATTTTTACCATGCGCTCTATCATTCCTTGACCTCTGCCACCGCTGGCTATGTAGGCTGCGGCCCTTGCTTTTACCCATACTGCTGAACAGGGGAGCATCTGACTGGCCTCTACGCTGGCTCTCCGGACTGTAAAAAGCCCGCTGATCTGCAGAAGGGCTGTCATATTTACTGTGCCTAGGCTGAATAGGAGGAGGTATAGTTCTGCCTGAATCCGGATCCAACTCCAGTGTAGACTGTCTGCTCCAATTTAGACCAAAAGTTTGCCTTTCCCTTGGAATGAAATCAGTTGCATCTGGATTTAACACCCCTAAGAAAAAGAAAAGAAAAAAATAGACAGAAAAGCTGGGGCCAATAATGTCAAAACAGCCTTTGGTATATGATTCTAGGCTTTGGAAGAAAGACTACTGAGAGATAATGCACAGCAATAAGATGGCATGTTTTTAAGGCAAGGAACAATTATATTGACCGTTCTCCTTGATAAGGAATATTTAAAGGACAACGTGAGTATTTCCCCAGCCAACTGATATGTGTTAAAACACAGCATTACATCCAATGACTGCAAACACTAAAGAGCTCTTTTCCTCCCTTCAGTATAGTATACGAAGCATATTTCTGGAGTGTATCAGTCATATTCTATACAAATACCTTTGGATTAATATTGTTTCATTTGTTCACTGCCACACTCTTAATAAAGGCAGTCCCCGAGTTACAAACATCCAACTTAAAAATGACAAAGTTAAGAATGGGGATGAGACAACAGGAAGGAAAAGAAATGTGCCTCTTAGAAGGGAAACTCACTCCACAAAGAGTTATCATGGGGAAACGATTTCTCAGTTGAAGCTTTCTTACCAATCCTTGTTTACACAGCAAGCCAAATTTGTAGATCATGACTTACAAAGCCCTAAACAGTTCGGGTCCTGCCTATCTTCATCATCGCATCTCCCCCTACAAACTGGCGCAGGCTCTAAGATTTGCCAGGGAGACCCTCCTCTCACTTCCATCACCGTCACAAGCATGGCTGGTGGAGAAGAGGGAGAGGGCATTCTCGGTGGTGGCCCCCTGACTTTGAAACACCCTCCCCAGGGAGAGTAGACAAGCCCTCACATTGTCCTCTTTTTGTAGGGAACTGAAAACCTGGATGTTCCAGCAAGTTTTCTAGAATGATTAGTCCCTAGGCCCAGTTCCCCGATAGGACTCTGTCCAGCACTTAACCCACTTCCCTGACCCATTGATTTGCTATTTGCACTATCCCATGCTCAGCCCTTTTAGTTAGCCATGTCCATTAGTAACCCTGGCCATGGGTTTTGTTGAACTTCTAATGATGGAGCTACAATGAAATGGGTTAAAATATTTTTATCTTTGGTGTGTTTAGCAAAATTTTGTATTTTATTATGCTTTCAGTTGTTATTTTGCCTGTTAAGTTTAATTAGGTTATGTTATATTTTTGAATGTGTTTATCATTGAATGTTTGCCTTACATTTTGGAAACCGCCCTGAGACCCTTTGGGGGAGACAGCGGTATACAAATAAAGTTTTTATTATTAATTATTATAAAATCCAATGATCACAGGGACAGAAAGTGAGGGGAAATCTTCTGAATAAGGGCAAAGACAGCAAAACAAACACCATTGGGGTGTTAACCCTTCCCTATGCTTTCCAAAGCTATATACATTAGGCTGGAGTTACACTTAGCAAAAACATACCTGTTCTGACTTACACACAAATTAAATTTAAAAACAAAAATTATCCCTGTTCAGACTTACACACAAATTCATCTTCAGAAGAAACCTTACAGAACCTATCTTGCTCATAACTTGGGGACTGCATGTACATCTTATGCTGAACCTATCTTGTTTTTCTAATAACAAACACCCTCTTCTCACCGGCATTCTATTCCATGGACGCTTTGAAAAA
Organism: Anolis sagrei; assembly: GCF_037176765.1. Lineage (NCBI taxonomy): Eukaryota > Metazoa > Chordata > Lepidosauria > Squamata > Anolidae > Anolis > Anolis sagrei. Next base: position 104,393,136 of record NC_090024.1, read on the forward strand.
GCACTATTCATACAAACAAAATACCCAGCCAGCAAAGTATACTTTCAGCAGAGGGAGGCAGAAAGGGACGAGCTCCTGTTTGGGAAGGCTTCCTGCTTTCCAAGTGATTTCTTCACCACTGCATTTTATTATTTTTTTGACGAAACCTGGGAGACAATGCAGCGCCTCCATACTGCACTGCAACTGTGTGGAGGAGAGCAACCAGTTGTTTGAGAGGGATTCCAGGGCCCTTTCCACACAGCTGAGGAAAATCCACACTGGACTGGATTATCTGGCAGTGTGGATTCAGATAACCAAGTTCGAAGCAAATATTGTGAATTACCTGTCTCGATATTCTTAGTTATAGGGCTGTATGGAATAATCCCAAGCCTCTTCAGCCCCTTCCACACAGCTGTATAAAATCCACATTGGACTGGATTATATGACAGTGTGGACTCAGATAACCTAATTCAAAGAAGATATTGTGGATTATCTGCCTTGATATTCTGGGTTATATGGATGTGGAAAAACACTTCATTTATATTTCCATATAATCCAGTTCAAAGTAGATATTGTGGATTACCTGCCTTGATATTCTGGGTTAGAAATATGTGGAAAGACCCTTCGTCTATATTGCTATATACTCCAGTTCAAAGCAGATATTGTGGATTCTCTGCCTTGATATTCTGGGTTATATGGATGTGGAAGGATCCTTCGTCTATATTGCCATATAATCCAGTTCGAAACAGATATTGTGGATTATCTGTCTTGATATTCTGGGTTAGAAAGATGTGGAAGGACCCTTTGTTTATATTGCCATATAATCCAGTTCGAAGCAAATATTGTGGATTATCTGCCTTGATATTCTGGGTTAGACAGATGTGGAAAGACCCTTCGTCTATATTGCCATATAATCCAGTTCGAAGCAGATATTATGGATTACCTGCCTTGATGGCATGGTTGCTGATGACACGCTAAATAAATACCTGCCTTGATATTCTGGGCTATATGGACATGGAAGGACCCTTCGTCTATACTGCCATATAATCCAGTTCGAAGCAGATATTGTGGATTATCTGCCTTGATATTCTGGGTTATATGGCAGTGTAGAAGGGGCCTGTGAGATGTAATTACTGCAATATGGAGAGAGATTCCCCCCTCTTGGGGCCCTTCCACACAGCCATAAAACCCAGAATATCAATGCAGAGAATCCCACAAGATTGAACTGGGATATCTGAGTCCACACTGCCATATATTCCAGTTCAAAGCAGATAATGCGGGATTTTATACAGCTGTGTGGAAGGGGCCCTAATAGAAATCACAACTGTTGACATTTTCGGCTCTTTCTGCGCCAGAAAGGGGCTCCTTCTGAGGGAGAGAAGCACTGCAGCAGCCAGGGAGAAGAGCCCCCCCCCTCCCCATAGTCTCCAAAGCGGGTCTCCCCTATAGAGCGAGGCAAGGCGCAGAGAAGAAGGGCGCGAGGACGTGCCCAGGAGGCAACAGGGACAGCACAGCCGCAGTTGCGCCCGTCCTGCCCGTCAGCAGCACCCCCTCCGCGCGCGCTTTGGGCGGGAAATGGGCTCCAGGCGGCGGCGGCGCCGGGAGGCCGCGGAGTTCCCTCGAGGGACGCCTCTCCCCTCCCCACTCGCCAGGCCGGGACCCCTCGCCTACCTGAGTTGGGCAGCGCCGCCTCCGCCATTCCCTACGGCCCGAAGCAGCAGCAGCAGCGCCCTCCCGCCTGCCTTCCTTCTTCCTTCCTTCCCGCCCGGGAAGCCAGCAAGAGAGACTGCGGGGCCCTCCGCCGTCTCCGCCGCACGCAGGCCCCGCCTCCGCCCGCGCGCCCGCCTCTCAGCGCCCCCTGCCGGACAGCGAGAAGAAGGCTGGAATTATGATAATAATAATAATGATGATGATGCTGAGGCGAGGCTGGGGCCTCCTGAGGAGAAGGCTGGCGCGTGGCTCTTCGGGCGCCCAATGGCAGCGCAGGGAGACAGCACGCGCAAGCTCTGATTGACAGCCCCCTCAACTGCCTCAAAGTCCAGGAGGATTAGCCCAAAGTCGCCAAAGGAGACAAGGGTCCCTTCTAGGCCCCTTCAACTGCCTCAGAGTCCAGGAAGACTAGCCCAGAGTCGCCAAAGGAGACAGGGGTCCCTTCTAGGCCCCTTCAACAGCCTCAAAGTCCAGGAAGACTAGACCAGAGTCGCCAAAGGAGACGGGTGCCTTCTCGGCCCCTTCTACTGCCTCAAAGTCCAGGAAGATTGGCCCACAGTCGCCAAAGGAGACAAGTGTCCCTTCTAGGCCCCTTCAACAGCCTCAAAGTCCAAGAAGACTAGCCCAGAGTCGCCAAAGGAGACAGGGTCCCTTCTAGACCCCTTCAACAGCCTCAAAGTCCAGGAAGACTAGCCCAAAGGAGACAAGGGTCCCTTCTAGGCCCTTTCTACTGCCTCAAAGTCCAGGAAGATTAGCGCAAAGTCTCCAAAGGAGACAAGGGTCCCTTCTAGGCCTCTTCATCAGCCTCAAAGTCCAGGAAGACTAGACCAGAGTCGCCAAAGGAGACAGGGGTCCCTTATAGGCCCCTTCAACAGCCTCAAAGTCCAAGAAGACTAGCCCAGAGTCGCCAAAGGAGACAGGGGTCCCTTCTAGGCCCCTTCTACTGCCTCAAAGTCCAGGAAGACTAGCCCAAAGTCACCAAAGGAGACAAGGGTCCCTTCTAGGCCCCTTCAACAGCCTCACAGTCCAAGAAGACTAGCCCAGAGTCGCCAAAAGAGAAAGGGGTCCCTTCTAGGCCCCTTCAACAGCCTCAAAGTCCAAGGAGACAAGCCCAGAGTTGCCAAAAGAGACAGGGGTCCCTTCTAGGCCCCTTCAACAGCCTCAAAGTCCAAGGAGACTAGCTCAGAGTCACCAAAAGAGACAGGGGTCCCTTCTAGGCCCCCTCAACAGCCTCAAACTCCAAGAAGACTAGCCCAGAGTCGCCAGAGGAGACAAGGGTCCCTTCTAGGCCCCATCAACAGCCTCAAAGTCCAAGAAGACTAGCCCAGAGTCGCCAAAGGAGACAGGGGTTCCTTCTTGGCCCCTTCAACTGCCTCAAAGTCCAAGAAGACTAGCCCAGAGTCGCCAAAGGCCATTTCTAGGCCACTGAATGAAATCCAAGTTTTCTGCTTTGAACTGGAATATATGGCAGAGTAGACTGAGGGCACTTCCAGACAGGCCCTATATCCCAGGCCCCTTCCACACAGCTGAATTAAATCCCACGTTTTCTGCTTTGAACTGGAATATATGGCAGAGCAGACTGAGGGCACTTCCAGACAGGCCCTATATCCTGGGCCCCTTCCACACAGCTGAATTAAATCCCACGTTTTCTGCTTTGAACTAGAATATATGGCAGACTGAGAGCCCTTCCAGACAGGCCTTATATCCCGGGGCCTTTCCACACAGATGAATGAAATCCCATATTTTCTGTTTGAACTAAAATATGTGGCAGTGTAGACTGAGGGCCCTTCCAGACAGGCCCTATATCCCAGGCCCCTTCCACACAGCTGAATGAAATCTCACATGTTCTGCTTTGAAGTGGAATATATGGCAGTGTGGACTCAAATTCTATCTAAATAACCCAGTTCAAAGTAGATATTATAGGATTTTCTGCCTTGATATTCTTGGTTACATGGCTGTGTGGAAGGCCCCCCAGGATGTGATCCTAAATTTTCTGTTTATTCCTGATTGTCTGGCAGTGTGGACTCAAAATCCAATTTAAATCGGTTTACTCAGTGTATGGAGAATGGGGGACGTCACCTACCTAATTTCATCTTCAAAACTACATAAGCAAAACTCTAGGTATGCGCCTACATTATAAAATAAAAAAAAATCTGATTCATACAATGGATTTTATTAAGTTATGCTGCCTCACCCTGTGTGTGTGTGTGTGTGTATACATATAATGACTTACTGCTTATTTCACATAGAGTCTTCTTACTATGATTGTGCTACAGTTTGGAAAGCTCTATACTAAAATCACAAAACAGCCATATCTTTAAATGCATCAAATGCACAAGGCAAGTGCCATTGGCTTCTTCATCAGGTCAAGGTGACAAGAATCATGCCGTAAATGAAGTAGCAGGGTTTTTCATAATGATGGACCTCATTTCAGCAGAAATCCATAAATACATGTCAAATTCATAACTATTTAAGGATATTTGTGGTGAATACATATCTAAAATTCAAATTGTCAGAGTTTCTTTCATGGGCTGTGGGGATTTAGCAATTTGAAATTGGATCCATCTTTTTGAAACATGCTTTAATATACATTTCATACACAATTTCTCATATTACATTGACAATCAAATGTTGAAATAAAATACATATCCGTACAATTGTTACCCATATCAAATCAGTTGAGTGAGACATATCTGTTCTCTCACATAGTAAGCTTGGTGTTTTAATAATGTTATTTCAGGACAGAAGATGGGGGGATGCATCCAGCCAAGACAACTTCCATATTCTGTGTACAAAATTAGGAGCAGATTGCAGCAAGATGGCACTAACATTATTCCTCACAGATTTTCTTCTTTAATCATTGTATCAAGATGTCAGTTTAGTTTCACCACACTTTAATTTTTTTGAAAATAAACAAATTCAGATGGAATCCAGATGAAGTGGATATTATGACAATGAAGTAGGACACACCATTTCAGCAAATGAATGTAAAAAAGAGTTACATTTACAGAGAAAGCTTAGATCCACATCTTGGGAGTCCTCTGTAATTAATGATTTTAAAAGCCTGAGCTACAGCTGTTGGTTAAAGTGCCTGCCTTAAAAATAAATTTATGGTCGGATAACTGACTAATCAACTGTATGTTGTTGTTGTTCACTTTCAAGTTGTTTCCAACTTATAGCAACCCTAAGGTGAACCTATCATTGAGATCACTTGGCAGGATTTGTTCAGAGTTTTGCCTGAGAGAGAGAGAGAGACTTACCCGAGGTCACCCAGTGTGTTTTCATGTCTGAGCGGAAATTCGAAACCTTGTCTCCGGAGTCATAGTTTAGTTTTTAAAACACTCTGCATTTGTTATCAACTGTATTCAGCAGTCAATGTATATGCACACCAAAATAGATGTCACCTATTTGCATTTGCATCATAATATGTATAATATGTCTTCGTGTATATGTAATAATTAATTATGTAATTTAAATAGTAATGCACTACTTACTTTGAGGAAGGCTGTGACCAGTAGACTTGTGTGTCTGCTCAGTTAGATGTTTACTTGCTAAATATGCTATAAATCGGCACCCCAGGACCCTGATTCCTATCCCTTCTAAAGGTTTTTCAGTCCTTTGGTGTTAAATACGCTGATATTGATTTAGTGTTTTTGTTTTTTGCCTTTTTGTGCTTTTGTGATTTAACTTTTGGTTTATTTAAGCAATGGCGTTCAGCTAAACATAACATAAACTGTATTGTAGAAGGCTTTAATGTCCGAAATCACTGGGCTGCTACGAGTTTTCCGGGCTGTATAGTCATGTTCCAGAAGCATTATCTCCTGACATTTTGCCCACATCTATGGCAGGCATCCTCAGAGGTTGTGAGGTCTGTTGGAAACTATGCACTGTTGATCATACCTGTTATTGTATTTATACTTATGTATTGCTGTCTGAAAGAGTTGGGGGTGGTGACGGCCGACAGGGAGCTCTGGCATGGGCTGGTCCATGAGGTCACGAAGAGTCGGAGATGACTGAACGAATGAACAACAACATTGCTGTCTGAATGTGGCACTTGGAGTGCTTCTGTGAGCCTCCCCATGTCCCTTTGGGGAGATGGTGGGGGTACAAATTATTATTATTATTATTATTATTATTATTATTATTATCTAGGCAAGTGAGGTACATAAACTATTGCTTTGTCTTCTCACTACTGATTTGGAGAAGGCAGTTGAACATGTCAGAGCCTTGGTCTCAGCCAACTTCTTGCTCTGGGTGATTATAGGCCTTATGTGGAATTCATTCATTTACCCCTGAAATCTCAAAGAATAAACTTTCAAGTCCATTCTCAGTACACAGAAATCCATGAAGATGCCACCGAAATAATGTCAATGCAAGTTGGCAATATGCTTAGGAACAAAGCCTGCAAACACAGAAACAGCCTTTTTTGTCCATGGGTTTTGTTTTGGCTTTCTCTCTCTCTTTGGTTAAGATATTGGAAAAGAGAGTCAAAAGGGTCACATTCTTTAAGGACAATGGGAGACTATTTAAAGCCCCTTTAACAGAAGCTCAGCTAAAATGTATACCACAGATAGGAAATGTGCAAACAAGCCTAGGGTGCCAGAGAAGTTGATGATCTCAGTAAGGGAAACTATAAAAGGAAACAAAGGCTGTGGAACTAAGCTTTGCAACTTAGCAGTTTTTGAAAAGCAGACATGCTCTAACACTATTAAATGGATTGAAGCTGTTCTATGTTTTATTAGGTAATTAAACAAATATACACAACTTAGCTAAGGAGAGTCCACTCAGAAATAGTCATGGTCTCAGTGTGGAGTAATGGTAAATCAGTCTTATTTGTCCAGCTACAAGATTTCTCTCTAATTCCCCTCTGGTTAAATGCTACAAAAAGTAGAAAGTTATCTAAATGAGGATTAAAATAAGGAAAATGAACTCTAACAAACAAAGGTGAGGCGGCAAGACACATTTTAACAAAATCGTGAAAAGATTACTTTTAAGAAACAAGAAAACTGCAAAGAAGTGACATTATTTAGCTCAGTCTCTGTGTGGAAGATGTTTGACAAATATCCATGCTTGAGTCATACGGAGGTAGTGACAGGATTAAAATCCAAAGGGCCAAATCAGATCCCTTCTACACTGACATATAATCCAGATTATCGAAGCAGATAATCCACATTATGTGCTTTAAACTGGATTATCTGAGACTACACTGCCATATAATCTGGTTCAAAGCAGATAATTTCAATTCTATATGGCAGCGTAGAAGGGGCCTATGAGTCTTGTCCAATACAGGTTCACACTGGAGAAACGTTTCATTTTAAATCTGAGAGCAACAAATGCCATCACATTACAGAATTGGCCAAACATCGAGTTCATTACCAAAAATCCACTTCCCCACCACCTTCTGAAATGTTTGAAAAGAATGCTGACCCCATGCTTAAAATATGCAAGGAATGCTCTATCCTACACTTGAACCCAACCTAATGTGATGAACACAGTTGCTTCCCACATTTTAAGTGTAGCACTTAGTGGAATTTAGTAAATGTGATGAAGTGGTTAGGATATGCTTACCAATGGTTCCTCTTCACTGTGGAGAGAAGCGACTAGTTGGATGCCCTGGTATGTGCAACATTTTTATGTCTTAGATGATGGAATAGATAGCATACTGTAAATTTGCAGATGACACCATGATGGGGAAGTAGTCAACATCACTGAGGATAACAATTCTTTCCCACCTTCCATTAGAGAAGAGCAAGGGAGAAATATTTCAAAATGCATTCTTAGATCTGCTATTTTATGGACAGCGTTTTCCGAAGCCACAGCTCCACATAGTGATTGTATTGTGTAAAAACTGCTTAAGAAACACGGAGGGGTATTGCATGTGAGCCGCTACTCTTATATTTTATAACTGCCCCTATGGCAAAGAAATGCAAGTGTAGCTATAATGCTAGAGTTGACACAAGGGAATGGTACATTATATCAGTCCTAGAATGGAAAGAAATACTGGAAAATATGATAAACACATTGTAGGGATGGAGAATGCTCTAGATCAGGCATGGGGAACCTTCGGCCCTCCAGGTGTGGTGGACTTCAACTCCCACAATTCCTTGTGCTGTCTTTAGCCTACAAAGCCTCAAGGAATTGTGGGAGTTGAAGTCCACCACACCTGGAGGGCCGAAGGTTCCTGACCCCTGCTCTAGATGTTGCAGCTTAGACTACCTCACCACTGACTGTGCTGGCTAAGGCTAATGCAAGTTGCAGTTCAGTAGTATCTGGCAAGGCAGATAGTCCCTTCCGTAAAGATCATAGAAGCAAATTATTTTTTACTTACCATGCATTTTTTGTAAAGTTTTGCCACTATCAGCCATTATAGTGGCTTATAAACATGTCTGTGTCTTTTAGGGGCATGGTTAAGCCTCCACGAAGCCTCTTTTAAAGAAAATGACTATCACAGAATGGCTCCCTCCATAATGTTGACTATTCTCTCAAATCCATCAGCCGTCACGAGGTATCTTCACATCAAGACCCAGCTCTTTTAAATTCTCAGTCCTTTACAGCTGCCTACCCAAGTCAGTGCTTTAACTTGCCTTTGGCTGTTATAAATTCCTTAACATTATATTCCACTTCCACACACAGTTCCGAGGAAGTAATCAGATTTTTCTCCAGTAGCATCAGCTACACTTGAACCTCAAATGATCCTAGTCCGTTCTCTAAAGTTACAGTCTTCGGCCAAGCATATAATACATGGAAAGCAAACCAGCTCAGGGAAATGTGAATATTACTATTCTCTTATTTACATCTTTACCTTACTGGGCCCTCAGGTGCTCATTAGTATTGATCAGGGGTCTTCAAACTTTTTAAACAGAGGGCCAGGTCACAGTCCCTCAAACTGTTGGAGGGCCAGATAATAATTTGGAAAAAAATGAATGAATTTTATGCACACTGCACATATCTTATTTGTAGTGCTTTAAAACAATAAAATAATTAAAATGAAGAACAATTTTAACAAATATAAACTTATTAGTATTTCAGTGGGAAGTGTGGGCCTGCTTTTGGCTGATGATAGGATTGTTGTTGTTGTTGTGTGCTTTCAAGTTGTTTCAGACTTAGGTTGACCCTGAGCGAGGGCCGGGTAAATAACCTTAGAGGGCTGCATTTGGCCCTCGGGCCTTAGTTTGAGGACCCCTGGCATTGATCATCACCTTTAAGGCTGCTCATTTCCCTCTGCAATTACCACAATAGCTAAAGTGTCAGAAAACAACTCTCTCGAATATTAAATTTATTTTGCCGTAGAAGGAAGCTGTTTTTCAACTTCAACAGACCTACTAGATCCATCAGTTACCTGTAATCACAATTCAAGTAGATTCTTGATTAGATAATGCCTATCAGTGTTCTGCTTGTAGATAATTGGCACCAGCAACTACATTTAGGCAATTGTTGGTAAAGAATCTACAGCTATAATTGAACCCTGTAATAACAAGATAGTAAGAATGGAAAATAAATTTCTCGACTTCCTGAACAGATTTGGCGTTTAGGATCCCTTGGAAAACTTTGGTGGGAAGAAAAACAGCATGTCAAAGGCTCCTGCAAATTGCAGAAACTGCTTGTTTCATGTTCATAGCACAACATGAATGTTTTGGAGAGCTGCGCAAGAGTTTGAAAGTCTGCACAGATTTGTAGTCAAAACCTATACTCACAGGGTTTTTTTATTATGTACAGAAGGCTGGTTTTGGCTATATACTTGGGAAATCTGCAAAAAAATTGTACATTATACCCCCATTTAAACAACACAGAGTACTGTTTGATATTGTGGCAGCGGTTTTTGTCAATTTCAAACTCACACAGGCCAACTCTTACACAGCAGGAAAAAATGTGAGCCGAGAAAAACTGCAGCTACACTATTGCACAACAAAAAGTGAAAAAGCAGCTAAGTTGTTGTGCAACATTGCTAATGTTGCATAGAACTTTTGTTGTGCAATATGGTTTCTTATTATGTTGTAAAAAAGCAATCTTGTGCAAAAACACACATGGCAGCCTAAAAGTAGTATCTTTCACATTAAAATCAGCAGTTTTCAGTGAAAGTTGCACTGTTTCTGGAAAACTATGCAGTTTTCTGACATGGGGTGAGCGGGGATCCAAAGTGTCTCGAAGCTACGAGGCAAAAACAGCTTCATTAATTTTTATATCTGTTGGGACTTGGATAAATTGAGATTTGCCATCCCTACGATGTGAGCTCATCGAAGGGATGGCTAATCTCAATTTATCCAAGTCCCAACAGATATAAAAAAGTATGGTGCATTTTAGTGCACCATACTTGGCCTCCAACCTGTGTTTATTATATGTGTGTCGTAAATTGGTAACCTCTGCACTCTCAAGCCTTGACTTGCCAGGCATGCACTCAAAAGACGAGTTCCAAATCAGTCAAAGAAATGTATTTAAATATTCATGATATAAAATGCATTTGCCACTTAATAAAAAACATGCCTCGGGCATGATACAGTAGCATAACAATAGACATTACTTCATTCTTCTCACAATACCACTGCAGTCTCCCTTAAACGTGGCTTCCTCTCGTCATTTATTAATAATAATAATAATAATAATAATAATATACATTTTATTTGTTACCCGCCTATCCTACTTACTTTAACATGCCACTCATTTACTATAAATGAGTGGTTACTATAAGCAAATTCCAACACCTTACACATACTTCGGCAACTCTTTCCTAACTTTCAGATTGACGTCTGTGCCCAATCAGGTTTTGCAAGATTTTTTCCAAGAGTCTTGTTCCTGTTCTTCCATTAAATGACCTATACATTTTCTCTTTCATGGTACAGTTCTTCCTTGACAGCCCTGAAACCATCAAACTAATTAAATGAGTAATTGATTTAAATTTAATTAAAGCTCAGTCTACTTTGCAGAAAAAAAGATATGGCACAGAGTCTTTTTCTGCATGTTTTGTGCTAAGAAGTTGCAACAAAGGTGTGCTTGACTTTCTTCTTCATGGCAGCTAGATTCCATCATCTGTATTCCTGGTAGCAAAATAGTAGGACCCCTTGGTTCAAGACTATCTCTTGGTAGGAGACGGTTCCTGTGGTCTTATCCAGCTCCCTGGTGCTGCAAACAGAAAGCCATTAATTTGGTTATACTACACACAAAGTGCTTGAGTAATTTAAAACTAATATTTGCGGTCTAAGCACAAAATGTTTATCTAACCTGATAAAAAGGAGAATCGGTCCTCATGACCCTGTGCCTCTCCCTCTCCAGATGCTTACGACATAGCAGTGGTTAACTATCATAACAGACAATAGTCTGGAGCTCCAAATGCATGTGAGAACAACACCCAAGTTCTTCTCTAAGTACTTATGAGCTACTGCTGAATGTTCTGTGTGGTAACTCTGCACTTATTGCAAAATAATGCCCCTTCGCAACAAAGGTGTCACAGCAGGTTTTCACACAGGTACAACATGATCTATGGGTTGCTGTAGGTTTTTTCAGGCTATATGGCCATGTTCTAGAGGCATTCTTTCCTGACATTTCGCCTGCATCTATGGCAAGCATCCTCAGAGGTAGAGAGGTAGTGAGGTAGTGAGATTCCAGCCATGAAAGCCTTTGACAATACATTGAACATGATCTATGTCCTCTTTACTATAACCACCAGATTTCCATTGGGATAAAGGATAGAATAATTGTAAAAGTGGTTAGCCATGACTTGGTTAAAGAACTGACCCATTCAGCTCTCAATTTGCATGCTTTTTGTGGCAATAAGATGATTTTGCTGACTACAAATAAGTCATTGCAATGACGTTGGGGACATCATCAGGACACAACCCTATCCTTTAGTTCAGAATCCTGTATTCATCTCTACACCAATTTTCTAGAGAAACAGGAATTTCTTTTTTATAAAACACAATGTATGTGTTAAAAATTAATTTTAAAGTCTGATGTATTAAAATGTTGATCTCCAGAGATGAGCCAAGGATCTGTGTTCAGCTTTATCCTCACAATTATTTCACATAGCAAATATGTCAAACAGAAAAAAGTGCCCTTCAAAAATTGAAACATCACAAGGAAAGGTTTGTTTAATTATATTCGGTACAATTACATTACTATTTCGTAGACAAAACATAGCTTAAGCTGTGGATCCAGTTTCAAGGAGGTCAGGATCAAGTAATACCTGCCAAACGGTGCTGTATTAGCAATAAGTAAACATCCTGTACTTACACTGAGGCTTCCTAGGGCTAGTGTTGCTAACGCTGCTTTCAAAGGATGAATGGAAATTGTGTATCGTCTCTTGCAAAATCTTTCTCTCTCGGCCCTGTTAAAAATCACAATTAAAATAGAAAGTAAATCTATATTCAATATTTAAGTAAAGTAATCTGATTATCAGAGAGAAAGACGATTCTAATTAATCTTTAAGGATATATTTTGCCACATAGTTTGTCGTTGTTCATTCATTCAGTTGTTTCAGACTCTTCGTGACCTCATGGACCAGCCCACAACAGAGCTCCCTGTCGGCCATCACCACCCCCAGCTCCTTCAAGGTCAAGCCAGTCACTTCAAGGATGCCATCCATCCATCTTGCCCTTGGTCGGCCCCTCTTCCTTTTTCCTTACATTTTCCCCAGCATCATTGTCTTCTCTAAACGTTCCTTTCTTCTTATGATGTGGCCAAAGTACTTCATCTTGGCCTCTAATATCCTTCCCTCCAATGAGCAGTCAGGTTTTATTTCCTGAAGTGTGGACTGGTTGGATCTTCTCGTGGTCCAAGGCACTCTCACAATTTTCCTCCAACACCACAGTTCAAAAGCATCTATCTTCCTTTGCTCAGCCTTCCCTATGGTCCAGTTCTCACATCCGTAGGTGACTACAGGGAATACTATTGCTTTAACTATGCGGATCTTTGCTGTCAGTGTGATGTCTCTACTCTTCACTATTTTATCAAGATTGGACATTGCTCTCCTCCCAAAAAGTAAGTGTCTCCTGATTTCCTTGCTGCAGTCTGCGTCTGCACTAATCTTTGCACCTAGAAATACAAAGTCTGTCACTTTTTCTCCTTCTATTTCCCAGTTGTCAATCATTCTTGTTGCCATAATCTTGGTTTTTTTTATGTATAGCTGCAATCCAGCTTTTGCACTTTCTTCTTTCACCTTGATTAGAAGGCTCCTCAATTCCTCCTCGCTTTCGGCCATCAAAGTGGTGTCATCTGCATATCTAAGGTTGTTAATGTTTTTTCCAGCATTTTTACCCCAGCCTTGCATTTGTCAAGCCCCGCACATCGCATGATGTGTTCTGCATACAAGTTAAATAGGTTGGGGGAGAGTAAACAACCCTGCCCTATGCCTTTCCCAATCTTGAACCAGTCTGTTGTTCCATGGTCAGTTCTTACATAGTTAGTTAAGTGTATATACTAAGCAAAGAGATTGAATGTGTCTGTTGCTGTTGTTCCATGGTCAATTCTTACATAGTTAGTTAGTGGTATATACTAAGCAAAGAGATTGAATGTGTCTGTTGCTGGTGCCAATGGAAATAAGCTTGTTTATTCCAGTCTGTTCGTGGCTTCTAGTAATCTAGAATAAGGCTGCTGAACATTGTGATCAGAATTTGACAGAATCATAAAACTCAACAGTGTATTGTGTATGTACTTTGGCTGGGCAACTCGGTAAGAAATCCAATAGCTTTGCATTCTTTGGCCAAATGCATTTAGCAGTGTTAGGTAGAAATCTTTTTGCTCTGAAGAGAACTACATTTGCAATATATCTATTGCCTAATGGAACTGACTGGCAAAAAGGACTTATAGCAGCAACCTTGTTGACATAGGGATGAGCCCTGAAGCATTACACCACTGCTGTGACATGAACCCACAGCAAAAGACATTGATTCCATGTTGCTGCATCAAAAGCTCAAAATATGCTTCCAAACAGACAGAGGCAACTCACTAAAATTTGTCTATTTCTGAAAATTCAGGCTTCATCTCTGGGTATAATAGAGCTGCCATTGTTATATTGCTAGAATTTATTCGTTTTCTCCCTGATTTTGTGAGAAAAAGTTTTTAAAAGAGGGCAAAAACCCTACTGAATACCTGCTACTAAATTATAAGATATTATGCCATACCTTTCCTGCATTCAATTCAGAAATAGCTGCCAGAATTTGTTGTCTAGAACCATCCGTTTTAATTCCCAGTTCTTTTAAGTCACCATCAGTAAGAGTAAGAAAAGCTTCCATATCCACCTGCGAAAAAGAAAGCCACAAATATACTGTAATATATATTTTTCTTAAATACCATGTATACTCAAGTATAAGCCGACATGAGTATAAGCCAAGACACCTAAATTTAACCACAAAAATGGGAAAACATATTGACTCGAGTATAAGCCAAGGGTGGGAAATGCTGCAGCTATTGGTAAATTTTAAAATAAAAATAGATACCAATAAAATTACATTAATTGAGGCATCAGTAGGTTAAATGTTTTTGAATAGTTACATAAAACTGTAATTTAGGATACGACTGTCCAACTTTGATCAAACCATTATTCTAACCACCTTCAATGTAAATGTGCTTATGTATCCTTCCAATACTAATAAAGTAAAATAATAAATGTAATAATAACAATAATGATAGAGTAAAATAATAGAAATGTAATAATAACAATAATAATAGAGTAAAATAAAAAAATGTAATAATAAAAATAGAGTAAAATAATAAATGAAATAAATAAATAAATAAAAGAGTGGAAAAGAAAAAAAATGGATTATTGATGTCACCATACCAGGTGACAGTCGAATTGACAAAAAACAACAAGAAAAACTCAGCCATTATCAGGGCCCTAAAATCAAACTGTAAAGGCTCTGGCATAAACCAGTACAGGTGGTCCCAGTGGTAATCGGCACACTGGGTGACATGCCAAAAGATCTCAGATGGCATTTGAAAATAATAAACATTGACTAAATCACAATCTGTCAACTGCAAAAGGCCACCTTACTTGGATCTGTGCGCATCATTCGAAAATACATCACACAGTCCTAGACGCTTGGGAAATGTTCGACTTGTGATTTTGTGATATGAAATCCAGCCTATTTATTTCGTTTGGTGTGTCATACTGTGTTTTTGTGTCAGTATAATAATAAATAGAGTAAAATAATAAATGTAATGAAAACAATAATAGATTAAAATAATATAAATGTAATAATAACAACAATAACAGAGTAAAATAATAAATAACTCTGACTCAAGTATAAGTCGAAGAGGCTTTTTCAGCCTTAAAAAAGGGCTGAAAAACCCAACTTATACTTGAGTATATACGATATGTAGGAGACAATGGTATAATGCAAAGGGAGTATTTACATTCTTCTCTCTCTCCAAATCGTTATTTAAAAACCTCATATAATGTTCTATCTTTTATTCCTTTTCAGAGCTTGAAGATGTGTTACTATAGTAAATGCATCATTTGTTTAAAGTGTTAAAGCTATGAGGAGGTGAAGGAATTTTTGGATTTTATGAATTCAGTAGACGGCTCCATGCAAGTGTCTTGCCATTTTCAGCTCCCTGCATATGAAGTATGGAAATAATGGCTCTTTTTAAAAACTGCATTGTTGTAAGGCCTTGTACGATAACAAAGTAAATAACAGAATAAAAATAACAAAGCACAACTCCTTTCTGGAGGGAATTGAAGGGTTTATGTTACAGTAGAACATGCTTAATTGAGCACGAAATGGCTATTCCATTTCAGCTCAAAGAAAGAAACCATCATATGCCAAAAGCATTTGGACCTATATTTGGGGAGCAATGAACTGGAAAAAAAAGCTCTCCAGATTTTTGCTTTGTGATCCTAAAATATCACTTACATTCATTCAAACAATGCACATGAGTAATGGTTAATGTATGCTTTGAAAAGACACTGACTGCTCTTTGCAAGGTGCAGAATTTTAAAAGAGAGTAAATTGAAACATACTAGTTTTTTTAAAAAAAGCAAGAGTTGCAAACATAGCAGCAAGAAGAGAACTGAGCAAGAATGCACTCAACATATCCCGAAGGCACACAATGCACTGGAAATCTTCACTTTGAAAGGAAAGAATGGATGGCAAGTGTCTAGCTAAAGCACTAGAGCAAAGCTGGGGAAACTGTAGCTGATGAATGGTATTTGGCCCCAGATGCCTTTTTTTGCCCCTGAATCCCTGCAGTCTGCCAATAAATTCTACCTCGGTCTATGTGCACGTTCTCTCTCTCTAATACATATAATTAAAAGCAACTTAGTTTATGGTAAAAAGAAAATCTTGTGGTTACGAGGAATGGCTGATAGCCATAGAAACCTTCAATACCACCTGCAAAAGCTATTTGCCATACATGGAAGTTGGGAGGAACATGTAGACCCCATCTACACAGCCATACAATATCCGTATTATCTGCTTTGAACTGGATTATATGGCAGTGCAGACTCATATAATCCAGTTCAAAGCAGATGTGGATTAACTGTTTTGATAATATGGATTTTATGGCAGTGTAGAAGAGGCCTAAGTTTTGGCTTTGGCTTATACCTCAGTTGACTTCTTGCAACCCTGGGTTTATAAAAGAGTATATAAAAACCAAACATAGTAAGATTGTATTCACAAGGCTTGCTAAACAAGCTGATTTTCCTTTGTGTGAAGTACAGCTCAGGCACCTTCTTCAGAGTCCACTGCAAACATTGCAGATTGTTGCAAACAGATTTGTGCAAATAGATGGTGTTCAGAAAGGTTTTCCTGTTGCCAAATCTTTGTGTCCCTCAATTTTGGATCAGGAACAGAAGCAGTACTCTAGAGCAGGGGCTCTCAAACTTTTTCAGCTGATGACTCCTTTTTGAAGTAAATGTTTCTCTTGGAGCCCCAAGAAATGTTTATCTGTTATGTTATATTATAATGAATATACAGGGTGAGGCAGCATAACTTCCTTTTTTCAAAACTTAATACAACCCATTGTATGAATCAGATTTTTTAATAATGTAGGTGCCTACCTAAAGTTTTATTTTCCGTAGTTCTGAAGATAAAATTAGGTAGGTGACGTCCCCCACTCTCCATTCTCCATACACTGAGTAAACCGATTTCTGGCGTTTGTCATGACTCTTGCCAGCATAGCAGGCGTTACGTTGGCAATTTCTTCCTGGATGTTGGTCTTCAAATCTTGTAGGGTCTTTGGACAGTTCACATAAGCACGGGATTTCAAAAAACCCAATAGAAAAAAATCACAAGGGGCCAAATCTGGAGAGCGGGCCGGCCACTCCAAATCCGCTCAAAAAGGAGGCCTCAACGACAAAAGCACACTCCTCACTGTTCCAACTCATGATGGCGACTGAACTGTGTCAGGACAAAACTTTATACTCCCGCCTCTCGAACAAGACCACTAGCGCTCCGCTACGTCTTCAACCGACTGAATGGCGCACATTTTAAAAAAGGCAGTTACGCTGCCTCACCCTGTATATACCAGGCATAGGCAAACTTTTTGATCAACATGAACTCAACAGTATTTCAGTGGAAAACCCCAGGGGCCATCCAATTTAATGTTTTATTGTGATATGTTTCTATTTGGTTTTGTTTTGTTTTTATTTTATTGCATCACGTTTTAACTCTGTGCTCTCTGGGCTTGTCCCTTTCTAAGCCACACCAAGCCCCTTCGGGGAGATGGAGGTGGGGTATAAAAGTCAAATTATCATTATCATTAATCCCCTTCTACCATGCAGGAAAAGTGCAATCAAAGCACCCACACCCCAACAGATGTCCACTGAGTCCTTTGTAATGGTAATAATAATAATAATAATAATCATCATCATCATCATCACTATCATCCTCATATAATAGGAAAAAACCACAGGGGCAATCCAGTTCAACTCCCTTCTGCCATGTAGGAAAAGCACAATCAAAGCACCCCCTAAGCCAGTGGTTCTCAACCTGTGGGTCCCCAGGTGTTTTGACTCACAACTCCCAGAAATCCCAGGCGGTTTACCAGATGTTAGGATTTCTGGGAGTTGAAGGCTAAAACATCTGGGGACCCACTTGTTGAGAACCACTGCCTTAAGCGGTGGAAGGGAAATAGGCTTTTGGAAACAAGGATGCCAGCAATTTGTCTTTGGGAAAAATCTGAATAGGACAGACACAGCACAAGCCATATACTATGTATCTGTACCTTAAATAATTGTCCAGACTTCAGCTGAACACAAATTATTTGGCTTGGATGATGAAAACATATTTAGAAATAATATCATGTATTAACTGCCACCACCTGCGATTTTCTTTGAAAATATTGTTTCCGAAAAGCCAGATAATAAAATTTAACACTACCAGTATCTGGGAAAAGCAGCAGTTTTTAACAGTCATAATATGCAGTGATTGTACACAACCAAAGTTTAAGTCAGGTATGCAAAAACACAGCAAGTAACAAGAAGCAAAGAAAAAAAACATTTAAATAAAACTTTACCTCTTGCTCTTCAAAAATCGGCTGATACTTCTCAAGGGAGAGTTTTTTAAGGATCCCTGTGAGTTCGTCTTTAAATTAACAAAAGAAAATAATATTGGTTTTTTGTTTTGTTTTGTTTTGTTTTGTGAAGGCTGGGCATCATAGATATATTTTTGGGGATGAACATTTTGAACTAAGAGGCAAAATCACATCATAGTCTAGCCAACAAATTATCCCTTGAACCTGAAAATGCCCAACAAAGCCATCTGTGCAATACAACTTAAAATGCTACTTGTCTTTTGTCTTTCACATACATTAATATGGGATTACCAGTAGGACTGTAGCCAGAAAATTATTTTGGGGGGGGGGGGGGGGGTTGAATTTTTTTAGTGAATCATAAGTAGTTCTATAACACAAAATAATTTAAATAATGTAAATAATATGATTCATTCTATATTTTATATAGACTTAATTAAACCAATTTTCCCGTCTCCTTCACGGGGGCTTCAAATCCCTCTCATACCTTAGACTTTGCCTACCAGTTGTGGGTGGGCCAACTAGGTTGCTCCCACTGTATCAGCTATTGCTGCAAGTAATGACTATGAATAAATTGTCAAAATTTGCTTGCAGTTCTGGAGGGAGTTGTTAATTTTTTGCTGCTCATAGACTTAGCAGGGGGGTTGGTTAACCAGTTAAAAAATTCATGAGTAAACCAGGGATTTCTTTTAATCTGAAATATTTGGGGGGAGGGGGAATGAACCCCTAACCCCCCCCCCCCCGGCTACAGCCCTGATTACTCTTTAACTCTTTAGAGAACACACTGAGGCAGTCTGTTGAGAATGAGGACCAATAAGGGAAATGTCTTGAGTGAACTTTTAAATTCATATTAGAATCATAGAGTTGGACAAGACCACATGCCATGCAGAAAAAGAACAAAATACCATCCAGCCTCCGTTTAAAAGCCTACAAAGAAATAACTTCCTTCTTTTCTAATATTTTATTTATTTATATTTTACCTCTTCCTGAAAATCAAGATAGCTTACAAGAGTTAAAGTGAAAGAAACAAATATAAATTAACATATAATAAAACTATCATATTCTTATAATGAAGCTATCATATAACATTCATATAATAAAAGTAATAAAATCTCATATTCATATAATAAACCTATCATCAATAGGATTTAAAATCAAATTAAAAGCCATACTCTTAAAGTCAACAGTATCATTTGACCTGACTTGAGAGAGCTCTCTGATTGTTATCCAGGAAATAGGATAACTTTCTTCCCTTTGGTGAGTGTCAACATCGCAGTGGGTGAACCACTGGTAGTGCAGAATATCAGGATACAAGGATATGATCTCTTGTTGTTCCCTTTCAAGAACCTTCTGTTCAGTATATTGAAAATGAATATCCTTGTGAGAAGAGTTTCTGTAACATCCCAAAGCGTTCATTCAGAGATCATTCAGACACACAAAGCCAGCCGCATGCTCTAAGAGCAAGGGCTACATCTCATATGACCTGGCTGATCCTGGGTCTACTCACCGTCATCCGTTAAAGTGCCACTGCTGGAGCCTCCACTACTTTTCCCTTGTCGTTGGGAGGAAGATGCTGAGGACTCTGTGCTTTGAACCTTGGGTGACAACGATGGAGATGGTGAAGGGGTGAGAGTTGGGGAAGTGCTTTTAGAAGTTGAGGAATTCTCAGACGGAGGCTTCTTCTTGACTTCCAACTTCTGTTTGAGTGAACATATTAAAAATATTCCTCTTACTGAAATATTTCTCTTACTGAAATGTACCACTGGAGCGTTACCTATTGATCTACTCACATTTGCATGTTTTCGAACTGCTAGGTTGGCAGAAGCTGGGGCTGACAGCGGAAGCTCACGTCACTCCCCGGATTTGAATCTGCGACCTTTCAGTCAACAAGCTTAGCAGCTCAGTGCTTTAACCCACTCAGTGTATATGAGTCTGCATTGCTTTATAATCCAGTTGAAAGCAGATAATCTGGATTTTATATGGAAGTGTAGAAGGGGCCTCATATAATCCAGTTCAAACAGATAATCTGGGATCAGGTTCTGGGATATAGGGCAGTGTAGATCCAGCCATAAATAGATACAAATTGTAACTACAGAAATTATTATTATCATTATTATTATTATTAGTAGTAGTAGTAGTAGTAGTAATAGTATAATTAACTTTATTCTTTCCCACACGTTCCTCCATAGGGAGTCAAGGTGGCTTACAATAACATGACACATCTTAATAAAATTTAAAAACACAGCAAATACAATTGTTTAGATATTTGTCTCATGAATACAAGTTAAAATACAGTTAAGAAACAATAAAAATACAACTAATATTACATTTAAAATTAAATACCGTATATTCCGGCATATAAGACGACTGGGTGTATAAGACGACCCCCCAAATTTTCCAGTTAAAATATGGAGTTTGTGATATACTCGCCGTATAAGACCACCCCTCTTCCAACGCACACCCAATAAAAATAAAAATAAATCAGATTAGATTTCAATATGGTAATTTTAATGCAAATGGTTATGACATGTAGGCTCTTAGCAGGAAAGCTGTCACTTATAAACTTAAGGCTGCTTGTCATCAAACATGTAAACATAAAACAGTTAAAGTGGATTAAACTTTTCCTAATTCCCTCTAAAATTGAAAGGAAGGATAAGACAATAAACCCATGGGAGCTGCCATGCTGTGTGTTTTCTAAGCTGTCAACCATGTATCTTACCAGCAATTGCCTGATTGTTTTATACAATGCTTGCTTGAATTGGTCAGTTCTTCTTGCCTGCCCAGCCCTCCCTGTCTCCAAGATTTTACCTTACCTAGAGTGAGCCCAGGGCTGGGTCCAATGTCATAAAATCATAGAGTTGGAAGAGACCTCATGGGCCATCCAGTCCAACCCCATTCTGCCAAGAAGCAGGAAAATTGAATTCAAAGCACCCCCAACAGATGGCCATCTAGCCTCTGTTTCAAAGCTTCCAAAGAAGGAGCCTCCACCACACTCCCTCCGGGGCAGAGAGTTCCACTGCTGAACGGCTCTCACAGTCAGGACGTTCTTCCTCATGTTCAGATGGAATCTCCTCTCTTGTAGTTTGAGGCCATTGTTCCATTGTGTCCTAGTCTCCAGGGAGGCAGAAAGGAAGCCTGCTCCCTCCTCCCCGTGACTTCCTCTCACATATTTATACATGGCTATCATGTCTCCTCTCAGCCTTCTCTTCTTCAGGCTAAACATGCCCAGCTTTTTAAGGTGCTCCTCATAGGTCTTGTTCTCCAGACCCCTGATCATTTTAGTCGTCCTCCTCTGGACACATTCCCTACTCACTCCTGTCAGGCAGTAAGACATAATGCAATAGGTGGTCATCAAGTTTTGCTTGATAATAATAATAATAATAATAATAATAATAATAATAATAGTTATTATTATTATTATGGAACCCTTGAGTTGGAAGGAACTCCAATGGCCATCCAGCCCAACCCCACTCACTCCTGTCAGCAGGAAGACACATGCAAGCCCTGCCAACAGGTGGCCATCCAGTTCTGCTTGATAATGATGATGATGATGATTATGGAACCCATCAGTTGGAAGAGACCCCAATGGCCATCCAGTCCAACCCCACTCACTCTCCTTGATAACAACAACAACAACAATGGAAACCCTAATTTTCTGGTTAATCTTATCACATGATTTTGTAATGCTGGCTTTCTCTTTTTGAATTATCTTTCATTCTTGTTGGATATCTCTGACATATTTTTGATTGCCGAGATTTCTTCTTTGATTTCGCTTATTAGTTTCCCTGTCTCGTCTTGGAATGTTTTTTGCAGACTTTCCTGCATTTTTTCTTGGTTATCCTGTATTTTCTGTAATTGTAACATAAGGTCTTTTAGAGATGGTTCCCCTTGTATGGAGAGTCTTCTTGTTAGTGTGGTTATTGTGTCCTATTTTGGGCACCACAATTGAAGAGAGATATTGACAAGCTGGAATGTGTTCAGAAGAGGACGACTAAAATGATCAAGGGTCTGTAGAACAAGCCCTATGAGGAGTGGCTTAAAGAGCTGGGCATGTATAGCCTGAAGAAGAGAAGGCTGAGAGGAGACATGATAGCCATGTATAAATATGTGAGAGGAAGTCACGGGGAGGAGGGAGCAGGCTTCCTTTCTGCCTCCCTGGAGACCAGGACACAATGGCCTCAAACTACAAGAAAGGAGATTCCATCTGAACATGAGGAAGAACTTCCTGAGTGTGAGAGCCGTTCAGCAGTGGAACTCTCTGCCCTGGAGGGAGTGTGGTGGGGGCTTCTTCTTTGGAAGCTTTTAAACAGAGGCTGGATGGCCATCTGTCAGGGGTGCTTTGAATGCAATATTCCTGCTTCTTGGCAGAATGGGGTTGGATTGGATGGCACACCAGGTCTCTTCCAACTCCATGATTCTATGGTTGTAAGGTTTTTGTTCATTTTAGGAGTTGTAAATTTGTCCATATTAATGTGTCTGCTCACTAGCTTGCTTTTAACCTAAAAGCTTTCTTCTGTAATTGTCCCAAGCACCCTCCTAGTAATTGCTCTTTCTTGATTAGGATGTAAAAGGTCCCACCCTGAGGATTCTTCTTTTTGTATGTGATGGACCCCAGCTGATTTCCTTTATTGTCTTTTCTTCTCCTCACTCCCTCTCTCCTTTTTTGGGCATCTGTATATTCTTTTTACTCATTTTGTTATTTTTTCTTTATTTCTTGCTGTTTATTATTTTATTGTTCTTTTTATTATGTTTATTCTTCAATATCCCTCTCAGGCTCTAGACCCTTTCTCTTCTCCTTTCCTTCTTTACTTTTTTCTCCTTTCTTGAATTCATCAGTTCTCTCCAGAGCTTATCTCTCCACCTCTTACTTCTGCCCTTACTGACCGTGCTTCTGCCTTTACTGCCTCCCTATTCTGTCTCCTTCCCTTCTTCCATATCCTTTTTGGCTTTGGACTGCCCTTCTTCCGCACTCCTTCGCCTCCCCTCCTCCTCTGGAGTCGCGACTCCTCCCCTTTTGCCTGCGTTTGCCGGCTTCAGCTCCTTCCTGGTTCGGAGCGTCCCTTTTCTCTTAAAGGAGCCACACAATAAGCACAGCACACACAGGAAGCCCATCTCCTTTTTTGCATTTGTATTGCTTCCCTGGTTTACTGCTTCTTTCTCTCCTGTCTCTCTTCGTCTCTCTTTCCAGTAAGCACTATCTGTGCTTTACAGACCTTCTTGGATTGCTTTTTCTCTAGTTCTCTCCTCCTCGGTTCCTTTAAATTCCTTTAATTTTCGTCCCTTTCTGCTGCAAGCTCTCTTCTCTGTTTCCTTTCTCCTTCTTCTGCTGTGGTTTCTAATAATTCCCCCTGTTCTGCTTCTTTTTTAAAAAATGAAGGCGATTGGCTTAGCGAGGCTGTTCAAGCCTCGTTCCCTCCCTCCAGGAGCCTCTTCTGGGGGAAAGCTCCACAGGCGGTTTTGCCGGTCTCCCTGAAGGAGACCCGCTATGAGGTTAGCTTCCCAGTTTGGGGAGTCCCTTTTTGAACTCTGTTCCTTTTGAGGGGAGGAAAGACTCCCCACATTGCCTCCCCCCCCGCCTCTCCCCCCCCCCTCCGGCTTCGATTCCCAGCACTCCTCCTCCTTGCCCCCTCCCTTCACCTCAGGCAAGGGAACAACAAGAGTTACAGCGGCGGCGAGGTGCTGCCTGGGATGCAAGGAAGGCAGATTCAGTTGATGGAGTGGCAAATGGCATTCCAACACACTGTTATGCTGGTATACCCGGCGTTTAAGACGACCCCCCCATTTTTGAGATGACTTTCTTGGCTTAGAAAGTCGTCCAATACCCCGGTTTTTACGGTACTCTTCCAAAATCCCACCCATGACTTCCTTAGCAGTGTGCCCCTCATCATCCCCTAAAAGCTTCATGGAAATTATTTTTTTTAACTTGCTTGTGAAAGGAAAGTGGAGATGCTCCCCACCCCACCCCGATCTCTCTTGGGAAGGAATTCCAAAATGGGAGCAGCCACCAAAAAGCCCCCCTTCTGTGTTCACACCAAATGTGCTTGAGTGAATGGGAAGACAGAGAGAAGGCCCTCCACAGGTGATTATATATATCTCACAGGTGTGTAGAGAGAGAGATACGGCCCTTCAAAAAATCTAGACCTAAGCCATGTAGTCTTACTTTTTCTTTTCTTTTCTTTTTCTTTGTGTCAGAAGCGACTTAAGAAACTGCAATTGGCCATCTCCAAGGATGCCAACCAGGGGAAACCCAGATGTTTTACCATCCTGTAGGAGGCTTTTCTCATGTCCCCATATAGGAAGCTGGGGCTGACAGACAGGAGCTCACCTCGCTCCATGGATTTAAACCACCATATTTCACTAAGCAGTCCTGTCAACACAAAGGTTTAACCCAGTGGTTCTGAACCTTTTTTTTGACCAGGGACCACTGACCAAGGACCATTTTGACCAGGGACCGTTCTCCAACTTTAGTACCAAAAGGGTTACCAATTTTTTTGGTCAACATTAGATTTGCTTTGGTTATTTGGGGGTGATGATTCAGAAAATTGCATTGGATAGATCAAGTCAGCTCTAGTTTCTGATAAAGAACATATGCCATCCAGTAGTCGCCATCTGATCATCCACAGAAACCCATATTTAATAATCTAGAGCTGATGTGGTCTATCCAAGGGGCTGGGGCTGGTCAGTGACAGGGAAGGAGTGGAAGGCAGTGCGAAAGGAGCGAAAATAAAATAAAATAAATAAAGAGGAAGGAGGCTTGCAGACCAGATTTTCGTCCTTGCGGCCCACTGGTGATCTGTGGCCCATAGGTTACGAACCACTGGTTTAACCCCTTGCGCCACCAGGGTCTCTTATGAACACCATCAACAACTTCTATGCTGTTTGAACGTTAAAGGAGGCATATTTTAGTTTAAAAGAAATAATTCCTAAAACCTTCAGGACGTGTGCACTGATGATGGCATCTCCAGGAGGAGGAGATGAAGGAGCTGGATCGACTGGTGTCTGCTGTTTGTTTGGCTTTTGTTCAGGGATACCAGCAGCTTTTTTCCTTTGAGCTGCAATTTGAGACAAAACACTATCGGCACTTCCACCTAAAAATAAAAATACATTCAAATGTGTAAATTAAAATTAATTTTTTTTAAAAAAGCTAACCACAGTCCAACGTTGTTGTGTTTTTTTTTAAAGCAAATGCTCCTTTATTTGAGGAAAGATGTTTTAAAAGATGTAATTCTGAGAAGCTAATATGGGAAGAGGCAACATCAACAACCTCAAATGTTTGTGAGAGAGAGGGGAGAGGGAAGCAGGCAAGCTGGTTGGATAACTGATGGCAGCAAGTTACACTTTCTCATCCTCAGATAAAAGCAATGGCAAATTCCTCTGAAAGGTTGCCATACATCTGAGGCCCATTCCACACAGCTGAATAAAATCCCATGTTATCTGATATGAAAGCGAGGAGTTGCTGAGGAGCCTTCTCATCAAGGTGAAAGAAGAAAGTGCAAAAGCTGGGTTGCAGTTAAACACAAAAAAACCCCAAGATCCTGGCAACAAGACTGATTGATAACTGGCAAATAGAGGGAGAAAACGTAGAGGCAGTGACTCACATGCATATCTAGGTGCAAAGATTACTGCAGATGCAGACTGCAGCCAGGAAATTAGAAGACGTTTACTTCTTGGGAAGAGAGCAATGACCAATCTCGATAAAATAGTGAAAAGTAGAGACATCACACTGGCAATGAAGATCCGCATAGTAAAAGCAATGGTATTCTCTGTAGTAACCTATGGATGTGAGAGCTGGACCATAGGGAAGACTTGAGTGAAAGAAGATCGATGCCTTTGAATTGGAGGAAAGTTCTGAGAGTGCCTTGGATCGCAAGAAGAGCCAACCAGTCCATACTTCAGGAAATAAAGCCCAACTGCTCATTGGAGGGAAGGATAGTAGAGGCCAAAATGAAGTACTTTGGCCACATCATGAGAAGACAGGAAAGGTTAGAGAAGATAATGATGCCGGGGAAAATGGAAGGAAAAAGGAAGAGGGGCCGACCAAGGGCAAGATGGATGGATGGCATCCTTGAACAAAACAAAAACAACACAACTTTATTTATATACCGTTCTATCTCCCCGAGGGCACTCAGAACGATTTCCAGGTAACATCATCAATACATACAAAGTAAACAACATAAACATAAAGTTAACAAGCTAATATAAGCATAAAAAATCACAATAGCACATATATATTTAAAATAATCCTGCCTGTTCAAGGCAATTTAAAAGGCCGGGCCGAGGCTAGTGCAATTTGTAGAGGGCCCGGGAAATTAGGTAGAGTCTATGGCTGTTCATTTCCGGGGCCTAATAGGAAGTAACCTGGGTAGTGGTAGAAAAAGATATGGCCATATTCAACAGTATCTGGGGCTGAGCAAGAACTAGTCATTCTCAAAGGTTTGTTTAAACCACCAGGTCTTCAGGCTCTTACGAAAGGAGGGGAGGGATGGGGCCTGTCTTATTTCTCTAGGAAGGGCGTTCCAGAGGCGGGGGGCCACCACTGAGAATGCTCTCTCTTTCGTCCCCACCAACCGTGCTTGTGATGGTGGTGAGAGCAAAAGAAGGGCCTCCTGGAAGATCTTAAAGTTCAAGCCGGTTCATAGAAGGAGATGCGATCGCGAAGATAGGTGGAGCCCAAACCAGATGAAGTGACTGGCTTGACTCTGAAGGAGCTGGGGGTGGCCACAGCTGACAGGGATCTCTGGCATGGGCTGGTCCATGAGATCACGAAGAGTTGGAAGCTTGAGCAGTTAAGTCAACACCACCCACCCACTTTCTCTCTGTCACACACAACTATCTTCATATCTGAATAAATGCCTATATCTATAAGCACCTGATTTATTATGCATTTCTCCACCATGCCTGTTAACTCCTGCAATGCTGTTAGAGCCACCAGAAGAGTGAGGGGAATGGTTGAAATTGCTTGAGTTGGAAGGTGTAGGAGGTCTTCTTGCAAAAGTTGACAGCTTAATGGGCCTGGTATTTCTAGTTAAGGATCCCTGGAAGAGGAAAAAGAAATGTATGTTCAACTTTCGACTAGTACTCACAAAATGAGGCAGTCAATGCTGTCATACTGGAAGGAAGACAAATGTCTAAACAAAAGGAAGGAACAGCACAAGAAGTAAGAGTCAAAGTCAATCATGTAATCTTTAAATTCATGACCTTGGGGAACACTGGAAAGCTAGAGTACTATCGTGGTTACAGGTCTGGAATCAATACATATGAGTTCTAGACTCAAATCCCTATCCATTCTAGTAGTCCTTTGGTCACTTATTTATTTCTTTATATTTATTTATTTCAAATATTTGTACCCCACCCTTCTCTACCCCTGAAGGGGGACTCAGGGTGGTTTATAGATGGCAGCAATTCGATGCCCCACATATACAACAGATAAAACAACAGTTACATAATCAGTAAAACATTGACGTTAAATTTAAAACCATATAAAATAGAACAAAATAGAATTAGTTGCCATGTCAAGTCCAAGTTCTACAATCAACAACTTAATCCGAAGCCTGTCCATAGTCTGTTTTCCATAGCATTGTCATAATTTTTATTGTCCACCTGCTATCCAAATGCCTGGTCCCATAGCCACGTCTTCAACTTTTTCCTGAAGGAAAGGAGGGAAGCAGTTGACCTAATTTTGCTGGGGAGCGAGTTCCATAGGCGGGGGGCCACCGCCAAGAAAGCCCTGTCCTTCGTCCCCACCAAGCGCATTTGCTATGAAGGTGGGAACGAGAGCAAGGCCTCTCCGGAAGATTGTAAGTTTCGAGGTGGGACATAGAGGGAGATATGTTCGGACAAGTAAGCTGGGCCAGAACCGTATAGGGCTTTATAGGTCAAGGCCATTGGCTTTCAGTAATGGGCAATCCTTCACACCTCACATTATAATTGATTCGCCAATTACAGACTGAACTGACTTCGATCCTACTACTTGGGAACGGACACGAGGAAATAGGATCAGTTTGAAGACTGGAAAAACTAAAATTTGCAAACTTAATTGTTGTTCCTAAAAGGCTGCAGACTTTGTTTCTCTGCAGCCAGGCATATTTGCATGAATCATGCCCTGCCTTTGGAATATATGTCACTAGTCAATGTTATATAGTGGTTAAAGTACTGGAGATTCAAGTTAAAGCCTCTACTGAGCCATGAAACTAAATGAATGACTTTGGAATGTCACCCACAGCCTCTTGTATAAGATTGCTGTGAATATAAGGTTGGGGGATGATAGCCGTGTATGCAAGCTTGACTTCAAGGGAGGAAAGGAAGGATGTGAATGTAAGTAATAGGGCTGTGCAAAGCTTTGGGGATCCATTTTGTAATTCGGAGATTTGTATGATTCGTTAATACAAATCTCCAAAATACTCATCGGCACGAGATCCCCTCTGAAGCACTATGAAATGAAACAGAAGCGTAAGAAAAATTTCGGAGATAATAGTAAAGATTTGTTGTTTTGGAGCATTTCAAGCTGTGATTTTTTTTTTAAAAAATTAATTGAAAACACTTTTTAAAATTCCTAAATATCAGTAGGTGAACCAATGTTTCTAAAACTTTGCAGGACTGATACCCTGCTTAGGTTGTCTCAATGTGCAAAAATTCATGGGGATACCTCTTGTAGTTTTTAATATATATATATTTGTAAAACCTTTTAAAATGTCCTAAAAATCAGTGGATGACCAAAATGTTTTGAAACTTGGAAGGCTTAAAGTCATAAATGTTGCCTACAAGTGTGTCAAGCTTCATCCTGATGATGGAGAAAATAGTCTCAGAAGTTGCCCCATTGTCACTAAAGGAACAAATCTTAACAAAACAATTACGAAGCTTGGGAGATTCGGATTAAGAAACAAAATTGTCTCAAAACCCTACCTATATGGCTCCGGCCCAGCTTACTTGTCCAAACGTTTTGGCCAAATCACTCTCTCATCGAGTACTCAAAGAGAATGTATTATTGCCATTTGTTGTTTTGTTTTGCTCTGATTAAAAAGTGGTAGATCTCAACACAGATCTGGTTGTGTTTAGAGCAGGACTCAAAATTCAGCAGCATTTGCAGTTTGGGAAGGCAGTATGTTCCACCTCGTAATTTAAGATCTACTGGGGAGGCCCTGCTCTCGGTCCCACCAGCTTCGCAAACCCATCTGGTGGGGACAAGGGACAGGGCCTTCTCAGTGGTGGCCCCCCACTTGTGGAATTCGCTCCCCAGCGAGATTAGATTGGCGTCCTCCCTCCTTTCTTTTAGGAAAAAAACTAATATCGTGGTTTTGGAGCCAGGCCTTTGGCTAGTGAGCACACCAGCACTTTAGACACTGAACCCAGACCACAGGACTGTTATGACAATTGGAAACGGCTATGTGACTTTGTGACTATATGATTATATGACTATGTGATTATGTGTTTATAATTAAGGTTACTGTTTTTAACTTGCTATGTATTATTTTATATTGTGTTACTGATACTGTGGCATCGAATTGCTGCCTGTGTTAGCTGCCTTGAGCCCCCCCTCGGGGGTGAGAAGGGCGGGGTAGAAATGGTGTAAATAAATAAATAAATAAATAAATAAATAAATAATAAAATGAGACCCCTTTGAATTTTTACAAAACAATGCAGGGGGCCATCTAAGTCTCTGAAATAAATTACTAATTGATTTTTAGCCACTTTGCACGTATATAAAAAATACAGTCATAAAATCACAGAGTTGGAAGTAGCCTCATAGATCTAGGACCCTGATTCCCAATGTTAGCAGCACTGTTTTTTTTTTTTTTGCATGTCTTATGGTTTGAAGGCCCCCATATAGAGTATATTAATACATACTGTGACATACATATTTTGAAAATTAAAATCTAAATGTACATGACAGTCAACTGGTGACAATGGGGAAGGGAAAGCCTGGCAGTAGAGATGAGTGGCGAGAGCATAGAGTTCACTAGAGAATGCATGAGCACAGAAAAGTGAGGCCAGTTTCATGCCAAACACCCACTCCTCTCTTTTAACATTACAATCTCTACAAAATATATTAAAATTTGTTCTGCGTACAAATGTAGCAAATCTGTGAAAAAAATCCAAAGCACAATTATTACTTTCTTGGGTAAGTCAATATTTTCATGTGAAAAAAAATAATAAAACACATTATCAGCTACAAGAAAATTAACATGAGGTGACAGGATATTCTTGCATATTCTCACCAAATACACGCAACGAAGTTGGACACTTTAGTTACTCTGAATTCAATGCAGATTACTCAAATCAATTGTGCCGGCTTGGTAAGGTCTCAGTTTAAAATGTAAGCAGAAGACTATTTTTCAGTGTAATGTTGTTCCCCCTAAATATATATTCAACTCATTTAACTCAATACTTCTACATTTGGTTTGTGAGAATAAATAGGATAAGTGTATGTTTGATGGACTGAGCTGCTTATAAGGAAGGATTCAAAAGTGGTAAACATTTTCCAAAGCAATTTACAAGGGGGAATCTTTTTTGATGACTACAAACAAGTCTCAGTTTCTCTTACTCTGCAAGCTTTGTGTGAATTGAAAGCTTATACACTCCTGAGAAAACAGACTGAATGAATTCAATCTCATTTCCTTTCTGCCTCTCATTTTCTGAGTACAGTACAAAACTCTAACAGTATAAGCATTAACTTTCCTTCCCAAAAGTTAGCCGACATAGATTAACCGGGGCTTACTCCCAGGTGAATGAATACAGAGCTGCTGCCTAAAGAACTAATAACGTTCAAATTGCAAGTAAAACATTTTGCTTTATAAAATCTCAAATGGATTGTGAAAAACTAAATAAGCTCTTTGATTTAATGGAAAAGAAAGATACGAGTGCAATCACTGACTACTAAAGATGAAATATAGTATATATTTTTCTATACTATATATAGAAATATAGCATTATTTTATTTCTCTTACTTTATCATAATTTCCACTTTCACTGCTAGTTTTGTGTGGGAGGCCAAGCCTTGTTTGCTCGGTGTTGCCGTCTTTGTTTGTTTGTATCCTGTCAGAATTCCACAGCTCAAAACGTGAAGGAGGCAAGAAAGGTGGAATTACAGCTTTCAGTTTGTCATTAGGCAATCTTGTAAATGGAGCCCCACTTCTTAACTATTCAGGGAAGAAGCAAAGAAAAAAAATGTTAACAGAAAAGATTTCTGACACTGACAACCGAGGAAATAAAATCATGAATTATAAAAATGTCAGTAATAGATATAACTGCTTAGAACTAAAAAAAAAACACCCCAACTTTAAAAATCACTCAATCAATCCACATGTGGTTAGTTAGAATGGGTTTATTTATCTTTATAGTAAAGGTTTTCCCCTGACATTAAGTCTAGTTTTGTCCGACTCTGGGGGTTGGTGCTCATCTCCATTTCTAAGCTGCCCGTAGACGCCTCCAAGGTCATGTGGCCAGCATGACTGCATGGCACACCATTACCTTCCCGCTGGAGCGGTACCTATTGATCTACTCACATATGCATGTTTTTGAACTGTTAGGTTGGCAGAAACTGGGGCTAATAGAGGGAGTTCACGCCACTCCCCAAATTCAAACCTGTGACCTTTTGGTCAGCAAGTTCAGCAGCTCAGCGCTTTGATTCACTGCACCACCGGGGGCTCTATCTATCTATCTATCTATCTATCTATCTATATAAATTGTATTATATAATTGTATTATATAAATATATTTATATAAATATATAAATTATATAATTATATAAATTGTTATGCGACCCCCGAGCATAGGATGACGGTAAATTGAACATAGGAATGGCACAAGGATTATGAGATTGGATTTTGCTTTGTGATCGAGGCATTATGTATGAATGATTAATTGTGTATTTTGTTATTGTGCATGATGTGTTTTAATTGTTATTGTTGTGTTAATTTACATTGTGTAAACCGCATTGAGTCGCCTAATTAGGTTGAGAAACGCGGTATAGAAATAAAGCAAATAAATAAATAAATTGTATTAGAGTATGCTATTTACAATATCTTAAAATAATATAGGGTGGAATAGACAGGGAAGGAGAAGGCTCTGTGGAAAAGAAAATGAGAGAAATAAGAAAGAAAAGAAAAAAGAGGGATGAGAAGAATGGGGGAGTAGTTAACTGTTTCTATACTGTAGCACTGAATTTTTGCTGTTTGTATTTGTTGTGAACCGCTGTGAGCCGCCTTCGGGCTGAGAACAGCGATATATAAGTAAGGTAAATAAATAAGGTAAATAAATATCAATTTCCAATCTTCTTCATTGTGATTTATTATTGTCCCTAATTCCTTCTTTTTAATTGTTGCTTCCCCTTTTCATTCTTCTTCCTTGTGAGACAGATTTTCTTTTTATTTGATTTTACTATATCATTATTTTCCTTTTTTCCTTGGTGTTTTGCTAATAATTGAGTTAATTTGTTCATATTCATAATTTCCATTGTTTTTATTAACCATTGTTCTGTTGAAGGTATTTCTTTTACTCTTCAACTCCTTGCATAAACTATTCTGGTAGCAGTTACTAAGTAGTTAAAAAGTATGTCTTTATTTGTATCCATAGCTGTATCCATTATTCCCAATAAGCAATGTTCCAGTTTCAGATGTATTTTTGTGTCAAGTATTTTCTTGAGTTAATTCTTGTATTTCCTTTCAATAGTCCTTTGTTTTTCTACATGTCCACCACATGTAGTAGAAAGTGCCCTCATGGGTTTCGCACTACCAACATTTATTTTGTATATTTTTGCAACATTTTTGCTAGTTTTTGAGCGGTTATATACCACTGGTACATCCTTTTTTATCAGTTCTCTTTCAAATTGTAGGCATATAATAAAATAATAATAATAAAACTTTATTTATATTCCGCCACCATCTCCCCGAGGGGACTCGGAGTGGCTTACATGAGGCCACGCCCATCAATACAGTAAACACAATATAACACAAAAACACAACAGAATATCAGAAAATAAAATAACATAAAATACAGAACCAATGTAAATAAGCAGCAAAACAATATAAAATCAAAACATTAAAACAACTAAAAATGATCACAGTGGGCAGGGCCAAATCCAAAGATTAAAATGTAAACACTGGGAGATAGGGCAGTGTAAAATATGTATATTTCAATTTACGATTCCATATTCTTTCCCATTCCTCCCATTTTATTGTATGACCAACATTGGCTGCCCATTTAACCATACAATCTTTCACTTGTTCTGTTTCTATAGCCCATTCTACCAATTTCGTATCGATTTTTGTAATTACTTTCTTTTCCAATAACATTATTTTGTCCCAAAAAGATTCTTTTTCAGCAAATCCTACTGTTTTATCTTTATTATAATATTCTCTTCATTGTCTATACTAAAACCAGGAAATATTCTTGTAAATTTGATTAATTTCTTGCTGAGTTTTTAAGACATAAATTCCATTCTGCTTCTTCAGTGTTTATCTGAACGTGGGCTACTTTAATAGAATGGGTCTATTTCTCTTGAAGCAGAATATAATAGTATCAGTTCACTTTTCTAGCTTGACATTATAGAAAATCGTATCTATGGGATACCATCTGTTTTATCAGTCTAAAGTTACACTACTTCTTATATCTCATTCATTACATTGATTAAGTGAAAGTTTGGAAAATTCATTCTGAGCCAGCGCCAATATTTAGGCCAAGCTTTTTGGGTCACTGGATTCTGCTCCAAACTATCTAAACCATGTACAACTTCCCTCTTTCATTCCATATGGGTTGGAGGGGGGAGGGAGATCTGTATCTTATGTCAATAATATTACAATTACTTTTTCTTGTCAAGATATTTGGGAGCAAACATTTTTCCAGCAAGAGTTGCTGAACAATCCGCCAAATCCTTGGTACAGTGATATAGTCTGACTTACTACTGTTGTCAGTAATTCAGCATCCTTTCCTGCTTTTGTGACTCCTATACCTGAAGAAAAAAAGACATAGACCACCCATTAATAATACTATTTTAAACATATATAAAAATGCATCTAATGTGATACAGTGCCATCATTTCGCCTAGGAAAATGAAAGGGCTTTTGCGCATAGTATAACTACTGCTTTCAGATAGTTAGGAACTTCCTTCCTTACCTCTGTCTTTCTCCTTCCATTCTTTCCTTCCTTCCTTCCCTTTGTTTTCCTTCCCCCTTACCTCTCTCCCTCCCTTACCTTCCTCTTTCTCCTTCCATTCTTCCCTTCCTTCCTTTCATCCTTCCTTCCTTCTCTTTTTCGTTCATCCTTACCTTCCTGGGCAGCCAATCCTCTTAACAGGGGGTGCTAGCATGCAGCCCCCAAGTTAGAAAGTTTGTCCTTGCCTGATATAGCTGCTAACTACTTTGAACATGTTAATTTCAGTTGGACTATATTTATGGGTATGTATACAGAAAAACCTAAGTATATTTCTAGTAATTTATTTTTACCATTAGATTTGCTGTTTGTTGTCCAAGCTGCAGTAGCCTCATGATTTAAAGAACTGTCACTTTGGTCGGTGGCCTTCATTGTACAATCAAATGGCGATTTAGACTCTTCTGGGAAAGGCACAGATGGATTTATGGAAAACCCATGATTCAAAGTTTGGGTCAGCTTCAGCTTCCGAAACCTATTGGACATCCTGCTCCACCATGACTGGAAAAGAAAAAACATGATAATTGATTGTTTCCTTTTATGGTCAATTATTTATTTATTTATTTATTTGCTTTATTTCTATGCCGCATTTTTCAGCCTAATTAGGCGACTCAATGCAGTTTACACAATACAGGTTATCACAACAATATCCTAAGCGATTAAAACACATCATATACAGCAGACAAAATCAAACAATCATTATCATATCATAACGCCTCAATAACAAATCAGAATCCGTTCTCATAATCCTTGTACCATTTCCTATGTTCAATTTTACCGTCTTCCTGTGTTCAGTTGCACTGTTTAGCCAAACGCTTGTTCGTAGAGCCAAGTCTTAACCTTCCTCCGGAACGCCAGCAGCGAAGGGGCCTGTCTGATGTCTACAGGTAAGGCCGAGGGGCCACCACCGAGAAGGCCCTGTCCCTCGTCCCCGCCAACCGCGCCTGTGACGAAGGCGGGACCGAGAGCAGGGCCTCCCCGTAAATATTTAGCACAATGACAAGGTGTCATTTATTCCCTGCTAAGTTGATAACTACAATATCACATTTATGCTACCAACACTGCACATAATCAGAGTAGGCTAAGAAATTGTGGCTTTTTTCTGACCAGCTTTCGTGAAGAGCCAAAGCAAGGCAGGAGAACACTGTTGTTAGATTCCTTTGTAGAAGGTTGTGAGATAAAACGTATGGAATATGCATACCTTCAATCCTCCCTTGTCATCAGGCAACATTGGGATATCTACTGTTTGCTTATTTCTGGATGAAGGCGTTGTTGCTTTGTTGTTCTGCTTATTCTTTTCTTTGTCTATTTGCATGCAGGCCGAAGCGAGCAACCGTACAAGTTCTGCATCTGAAAAATGCACACATATTAATTCTGTACTTCAAATACATTCGTAAAAGATGATTTTGTTTTTATGAAAAACATCACACGCTACAGAGATGGAAGGAGAGGGAAATACCTGGATCATTCAGAAGCATGATCAGGTCAAAAGCTGTGTATCCATTTTTAGCACGTAGATTGACATCAGCTCCTTGATTCAATAAGTACTTAACAACTTCTTTATTTCTTGTAAAGAAAACAAAATATAAGTGAGGTGCATCGATTGTAAAGTTAAATTTCTGTACCATTTGATTTTGTCACAATATGCTCTATAACAGGCAAACTTGGGCCCTGCAGGTGTTTTGGACTTCAACTCCCACAATTTCTAATAGTGTCAGGCCCTTTCCTTTTCCCGCTCCGCTGCTTAAGCTGAGGAAGAAGCCTGAGACTGTTAGGAATTGTAGGAGTTGAAGCCCAAAATACCTCAAGGGCCAAAGTTTGCCCATGCCTGCTTTATAAGCATTCACAGAAACCATGAGATAATAAGTTCATAGTTTGTATTATAGTACTCTCACTTAACCGGAACTCAAGCAACAGGAACTCTCAAGCAAATTTAAGAAGTAATACTTTAAATAAAACAGTAAAACTATGTTATATTAAGTTAAGTTTGTATTAATTTGCATTTAATGGCTGTATTTCAATATTAATAACATGTCAATACAGAGTTTTTGATATGGGGTATCGTATTAGCTAGGCCTATTTTAATAGTAACTCTCAAGCCACCAGAAACTACCTTAATCTGGAATCTATCAATCCCCATGAGTGCTGGTTAACTGAGAGTCTACTGTAGATCTCATTTGCATTGTCATTTGTGTTACAGTAAGCTGTAGCAGGATCAAGTGTGTGCTAAAGAAAAACAGTATGATGTTAATTATTATGTGCAGCTGCTAATGTAGGTCAGCCAGCATGTTTGGGCCACACCCGGTGGGGTATAACTGTATGGATTTTAGAATACAGTTTGGAGAAGCAATACACTATTCTGTAATGCTGCTATGCTCTAACAGCGATGCTCTTTACTATGGTGGAATAGCTATTTACTCAAGGTTTATGTTTTGCTCTCTCATTTGAATGAAGATGATGAAGCCTTATTCTGTGTTACTTACAAGGACTTTGTAAGTTTGTTGCATTGTTTGATTTTGTATACAACACTCCAGGTTTATGCCTCTGCTGATAAGAGTAAAGTTTTTCGGTTCTTTTTTCCTCTTGCCTGTGTGTCTTTTACATGGGACTTGGCTAAAATTCGCTTCTGTGCAACGTTTTGCATAGATCAGTGGTTCCCAACCTTTGTTTGAATGGGGACCACTTGACCAGGGACCACATAGTTAATAAATAGTTAATAATGAATTAATATAATATTAATAATTAATTAATAATTAGTTAATAATTAGTTAATTGGCTGATGTGGTCTAGCCAATGCAATTTTCTGAATCAGCACCCCAAATAATCCCAGAAACAGGCCTAAAAACAAAGACGGCAAGAAAAAAAATTGGGTTGGGCTGTTTGGATTTTATGAACACTGAACACTATAACAGGATTTCACTCTCACTGCAATGGTGTAGTAACTGTGAGGATACGGATCATATTTTAGGTTTTGCGGACCACTGGTGGTCCACGGGACAAAGACTAGGAAACATGGGATTAAATAAAGATTAGAACAGGATCTTAGAAAGGGCTGAACATTACCTACTCTTCATTCTAATTCTTCCTAAACTTTGCCTATTTGTTTTTTTGTTAACAACAAATGTTTTTATGCTAAGGATCTTGCAGTGGCCAAAATGATTCAATTGCTTACTAACTGATACAACTCTGTTCTGTATTCCAGGTCAGAGTTATCAATAGCATTCTTGAGACTTGTTTAATACCGTTAATACACAGATGTTGCAATGTTTAACAATACTTGAACTTTCTTAGTTCAAACCACACAAATAACAATACTACTTACCCATGGTAAGTGGCCTGCATTAGTGCTGTCCAACCATGGACATTATCTTGTTTGTCAATATCCACATTTCTTGAAACAAGCAGCTGTACAAGGGGCAGCTGTCCAGTTACAGCTGCAATCATGAGTGGGGAAGCGCCATCATCATTAAGGACATTGGCTTGAACTGGGTCTTCATCGGTAATCTCTTTAACCAGCTGCAAGTTCCCTACAGAGACAGTTAACATTTTGAATTAAGAATTTCAGGCCATAAAAAGAATTGTGTTGGTTTGAACTAAACAAAGGTGTGATTTAAAAAAAAATACACTTTATTTATATTCTGCTTTATCTCTCCGAAGGGACTAAAAGCAGATTACAATACACATATGAGGCAAACATTCAATGCCTTTTACACAGTGAACAACAACATACAACACAGACAAAGGTAAAGGCCTTCCCCTTTTTCCATCTCTGTGTCTGGAGGTGATGCTCAACTCCAGCCATGGGGAGGTGCTCTTGTTCCATTTTTCCATGCTTAGGAGCCTGTTGTCTATAGACATCTCTGACTGTGTTAACAGCATGTCTGCATGTGATACGCTTTTACCTTCCCACCGATGTAGTACTTATTGCTCTACTTGCATTGCATGCTTTTGAACTGTTAGGTTAGCAGAAGCTAGGAGCTCACCCTGACTTGTGGTCTCGAACTGCCTACCTTCCGGTCAACAGATTTCCTACAGCTTAGCGGTTAAGACAAAATATTCGGCTTTTGCAAACTCTAATACTAATTTTCTAATTTTAATAATTTTTGATGTGGGCAGATACTGCATATTCTGAGAAGTTGCTGATTAAAAAGAAGCACAATACAGTGATACCTGGATTTAAGAGTTTAATTTGTTCTTTGACTGAGCTCTTAATTCAAAATGCTCTTATCTCAAAGTGAATTTTCCCACTGAAATGCACCTAAAGGCTATTAATCTGTTCCGCCCCCCCTCCCCGAACCCTCCATTTTTGTTATGTGTTTTTAATTAAGAAAATGTACTTTATAAATAATGCATAATGTACAAATACACGTTCACCTGGAATTTTTTTTAAAAAAGAACAACTTTAAATTGCTAGAAGCACAAAGTTCTGGCAAGGAAGCACACACCACAGATAAAAAGGTAGACACATTATTTTTTTCACAGCATACTCATTCCAGCCTCCCTCCCTCTCTTGCTGTCTCTTTCCATGAAACCAAACATACCAGGAATAAAAACCACACAAAATCAACTAATCCAAAGTTCCTCAAAGCGGACAAAAGCAAAGCAGACAAGAATACGAGGCATGGAGGCATAGAGGCTACTCCTTTGAAGCCCTAAAGCTCAGTACTCTCATGCTAGTGTGCCCTCCAGTACTAGCTCTTAATTCAAAATGCTGCTCTTATGTCAATGCGAAGCCTGAGCTGAGTGATGGCTCCTAACTCAAAATGCTCTTAAGTTGGGATGCTCTTAAGTCAAGGTCCCACTGTACTAAAAGAGTCAACAGTGTGATTTAGTTTGAGTACTGCCAAGATAAGGTACTCTAAATTCGACATCATCTTGTGGCCACTACCTCATCTGATCCTGAAGATTATTTTGAATAGTTTAGCAAAGAAGAAAAGTCTATTCTAATTATAGAGATCTAAGATGGAGAAACAGTGGTGAGTGGTGGCTTCTAAATCAGTGGACAGGTTTTAACTTCAGGGTTTAACTATAAACTTTAAAGGGACCAATTTAAGGTGCTCAATCAAATCCCCCCAAACAGATTCCTAGACACAGCTAGTTGTCACTGACTAGAAAGCAGGAACCTGCAAAATAGAGAATTTTACTGTGGAAGGAAAGCTGGAATAACTCTACATCAAAGATGAAAAGAGGAGGAGGCCAGAGAGAAATACCTGAAAGGAAAGAGAGAAAAAATGTGAGAGTAGGACAGAAGAAACTGAACTTTTGAAGAGCTACAAAAACAAGAGTGGCTAGTGTTCTTTTATTGCTTTCAAACATCCAGCAAAATCAGTGACTGTAGACCACTTCTAGAAGCCTGTAGTGATCATATACTAGAATGGACTGAGAGTATGATTTTGAAACGCCTTACCCATTTTCAAAGCATGGAAGATATCAGGTTGCCTCTTTTGTTTATCTAATAGAGGGAAGAGAAAAGAAAAATGTAAAATTTATTACATAACTGCACCTTGTGTCACAACAGTGGAAATACTTTAATGTCAATATTTTGAATGCACAATTTCTCATTTGCATTTGAATTTCTAAATTACCAAAGTGATACAAGAGCATGAATGGTGTACTGAGATGGTTTTCCTTCATGGGGACTGATAAGGTACCAATTCTATCATTTGGGCAATAGAGTTCAACATCTT
Organism: Anolis sagrei; assembly: GCF_037176765.1. Lineage (NCBI taxonomy): Eukaryota > Metazoa > Chordata > Lepidosauria > Squamata > Anolidae > Anolis > Anolis sagrei. The sequence continues at coordinate 104,433,116 of NC_090024.1, forward strand.
GGATAGCTCCTTGGATTTATCTGAAATGTTCCTTTCCCAGGGCATAACAAACCTTACCAGAAATCAACAGCCCACGTAGAAATTTGTTCTGTAGTCCACATAAAAATTCAGACCTAAAGGGTATACCTGGGAGCCATCTTTTGTATTAATGAAGCATTGGCTGGATCAGGCAGAAGGCAGGAGGAAAGGAGAAGAAGCATCAATATGGATGAAGGCAGAGATTCCGATTGCAGAGATGAAAAGAATAAAGGAGTTAGCTGAAAGAGAAAAAGACAGGAAGATTTCCTTGTAAGAATGTTATCAGCATGCTCATCATGGAAAAAGAGAGAGAAAGTACTACCTAATGCTAAGGTTTGATTAACTAGACAGGGCATCTCAACTTTTCCCACTTGCAACTCCTTTTGACCCAAGAATATGTAATGTAACCCCAGGTATATAGGTATATAAGAGAAATATAAAAATAAAACATTTACTGATAACACTATTTAACATCATTTTCATTCCTGGGTTATAAATGTTATTTCCTAATTGGTTCATGCGGGGACATGAGGGAAGCCTCCCACAAGGATGATAAAACATCAAATCATCTGGGTGTCCCCTGGGCAACGTCCTTACAGACGGCCAATTCTCTCACACGAGAAGCGACTTGTAGTTTCTCAGGTCGCTCCTGGCACGACAAAAAAAAATTAGTTCTATCATGAAAACACAGAAAAGTTGATTAAACTTCAAAAACTTTGTTTTCATGGTACATCCTGCAGTACATTTTGTTACTGTTTTTTCAATGAATATCTCAGAGTCTCAACCAATTCAACATAGTTGGTGGCAGCCACAAAAAGCGAGTACTCCACAATTGAACAGGAAATAACACTTTCTAACCAGGAATAGTTTTTTTTTTTTTGTTTTGCAAATTTTACTAGTGTAATAAATCAGCATTTGCAAAACTTACTAAACAGGCTTTTTGTGGAGTACAGTCGAAGCATTTTCTGCTGAGTGCACTGTAAACACTGAATGTTGTTGCTAACAGATTTGTGTAAATGTGTGGCATTCAGAAACTGTTTTCTGTTGTTACATTTTTTATTACCTCAACACTGAGCGAAGGAGATCTGATTTGGCATCAGGACCTACAGTTTTAAGAAGCAGGGAAATAGACCATCCATTTTAGATTGATGCCATTTCGTCTCCTTTAATAGTGTGTGTTCTATATTCTGCCTTAAGAACCAAAAGAATCTGCCTTACATTGTTGATACTGACTGGTAGCATCAGGAGGGGAATCTTGTCCAGCCTTACCTTGAGATGTCAGGATAGAATATAGAACTTTCTGAATACAAAACAATCAGTTTACCACTGAACAACAGCCCTTTCCCTTAAATCCAAAGTTAATTGGATCTAATTCTCACTCTCCATGAACATTTCATTTAAAAATGTCTACATATATTTGTCATAGGGCACTTTCACACAGCCCTACATCCCAGAATATCAAGGCAGAAAATCCCACAATATCTGCTTTGAATTGGGTTATCTGAGTCCATACTGCCATATATCTCAGTTCAACACAGAAAATGTGGGATTTTATTCAGCTGTGTGGATGGGGCCATACATAAAATTCACTAAAAGAGATCTTACATGATTTTTTTAAAAGAGAGAGGTTATTAAAACAAATGGACAAAGAACAAGGCCAAAATGAGTCTGAAAGTGATTGATTTATTTCCAGCAGTTATGGTAGATGGATATAATGGATTTGTTGCCTGAGGCTGGATCTACACTGCCAAATAATCTAGATTATCAAAGCAAATAATCCAGATTATCTGATTTGAATTGTGGTTACTGATAAAGAGCTATCCAGATAACTGTGTGGTTTGTAAATACATTTTAAGATAATGGGAACGATGACAAAGGGAACATTTTGTCTACTCTTGTCATGATTTCAATTGAGAGCATGGAAATAATTAATCACAAGTAAAGAAGCTACCCATAGGGAATTATTATTATTATTATTATTATTATTATTATTATTATTTTGGGTTGCTGTGAGTTTTCTGGGTTGTATGACCATGTTCCAGAAGCATTGTCTCCTGACATTTGACCCACATCTATGGCAGAAATAGCCTGAAACAGGGAAAGCAAATGTTGAAGCCAAGTGAAGCATGGAATGGGAGCTAGGACACAAAAGAGGCAGTGGTTCAGAGGAATGTAAGGACAAACTGGAGGAAGAAGTCTAATAACAAAAATTGCAGAGGGATCAGTTGCGGAGTGGAGAGTTGCACACTGTCAGACACTGAAACTGTGGGGAAATCACATACTAATTTCAAATAACCAAAAAGATCCCTGGCAACAGATCAAACTGGAAACACAACGTTTATTTGTTAAAATAATGTGTTTCAGCCTGTCCGTGCTTCTTCTTCAAATTTTTCATTTTGTCCAGTAAATGGTGTGAGAGTTTCATCTCCAAAACTTTCCGAGGTTACATTTCAAATAGTCCCTTGACAGAGGCTTTTTGAAATAGAAACACATTGGGATGTGTATTATTTTGTACCAATAAAGACATCCATCAATTGAACACCTCAAGACATGTCTCCAAGTTCTTCTTTGCATTTTAAAGCATTTTTCCAATTGCTGTAGATCACTAGCTAAGACAGTTTTGCTAAATTTACTGTATGCTAACACAACTATGATCTTTAACTGACAGGCTTAAGTTACCCTCTGGATGAAGCAAAGGTTTAGAAATGAGAACAGACTCATAAAGACTGACAATGTGCTAACAATCAAATGCTTGTTTGTTTTATTTGAAGGTTCACAAGATATTTACTGCATCATGATTGGTGGGGACAAGAGACAGGGCCTTCTTGGTGATTGCCCCCCCCCCCCCGGCTATGGAACTCCCTTCCTGGTGAGATCAGGTCGGCCCCCTCTCTCCAGGGCAATATGGAACTTGTTGGCATAGATGAGGAGTGGAGGATGCTGATTATAGATGCCCTAATTTGCCGTTCCTAGTGTTATTAAGACCTTCCAAACTGTAACCTCCCTGCCCAATAACTTTAAAAATGCCTTTAAAAACATCAAAAATGTAGTAGCTCTATCCACAGCCCCCAATATACCTCAAGACAAAAAAAAGCAGAATATTTGACAAAAATAAAGTACAAATGATTTGTTATCATTTCTAATTGTGTTTGTTGTGCTGGTGGATCTCCTGGCAGAGGGGCATGGATGAAAAATGCCACCTCCCTTTCCATAGTGTCACAGCCATTACTTAAATCACACACGTCAAACACAATACCTGCAGGTCGAATCTGGCCCATCACATTGTTTTATGTGGCCCACAGAGCTTTCAATACCAGGGCAATATAGTTACATGTATATACCGTATATACTGGAGTATAAGCAGAGTTTTTCAGCCCTTTTCTAGACTAAAAAAGCCTCCCTCGGCTTATTGCCGAAGAAGAACCTTTTTCCTACCCCACCTCCATCTCCCCAAAGGGACTTGGAGCGGCTTACATGGGGCCAAACCCAAAGCAAAATACAATTAAAACAATAACAATTTAAAGCAGCATAACAGCGTAACAAGAACAATAACAGCATCAAAAGCAACAACAGACTAAATTTTGGAGGGGGAAGAGGACCACTATGCAAAACTGATTAAAGAATGAGATGGTTCAATAAGGTGGATAGAAAACGTATAATAGCATAGGAAATAGCATGGAAACAGAGCAATTTAACAGGATCTATTCAACTTAATTTAAAGATAAATATAGTAATGTAATATAGGAATTCAGAGTCAGATCATGATTTAGGTCATGATATAAGTCATTTGTCATAGGAGTCGTCAGTCAAATGCACAGCGAAACATACTCGAGTCAAAGTTTTTATTATTACTCTGTTATTATTATTATTACATTATTTTTCTCTATTTATTATTATTACATTTACATTGTTTTGCTCTATTATTGCTATTTTATTACATTTATTATTTTTCTCTATTATTATTATTACATTTATTCTTTTACTCTTATTATTATTATTATTACATTTATAATTTTACTTTATTATTATTGCATGTATTATTTTACTCTGTTATTATTGCATGAATACATTTACACTGAAGCTTAGAATAATGGTGCAATCAGAGTTGGACAATCTTATCTTAAATTAGTTTTAGGTAAATATTCAAAAACATTTAACCTCAATTAAGCCTCAATTAATGTAATTTTACTGGTATCATTTTTATTTTGAAATGTACTAGTAGCTGTTACATTTCCCATCCTCGGCTTATACTTGAGTCAATGTTTTTCCAGTTTTTTGTGGTAAAATTAGGTGCCTCGGCTTATATTCAGGTCGGGTTATACTCGAGTATATACGGTAGTCTTGCAATGATAAAAGTCCCTTTGAAGGCAACCATAATGCTGATGTTGCTCTCAGTGAAAATGACTTTAACACCTGATGGCCTGCTCTTTACCATCAATCAAGCTCAAGAAAATCATTATTTGACTACCTATAATTCACGACACAATGAAAGGTAAGCAATCCATACCTGTCTGGGGTCTAACGGTGGTTAAAGGTGCCAAATAGTCTTTCATATCGTCATGTCTGAAGTCAACAGATATTTCATACGGCGTTTTATGCAGCATATTCATATGGTCAGGATTGGCTCCTCTGCTCATAAGTTGTTGGGCCAAACTCACCCTTCCGGTAGCAGCTGCCAACATCAGTGGAGTCCACCCCATAGTCTTTGAAGTATAATTCCAATCGGCACCCCAGTCCAACAGAAGATGGACAACTGCCTCGTGTCCATGCTGGACAGCGGCCATGAGAGGGGTGATAGCTGGTAATTCCTCTTTCGTGTTGTCCAAGCAAGTATTCAAGTGGTCATAGTTGTCAACGTACGCACCAGCTTCCAGCAGCAATTTCACCACACTGATGTGGCCACCCCTCGAGGCCATGGTCAGGACACTGGCTCCCAATTTGTTCTGTGCATTAAGGTCCGCACCATTTTCCAGCAAGATGCGAGCCACAATTAGATGTCCAAATCTTTGATGGGGAAAAAAATACAGGAAAAAGTTACAACACCCAGGAGGGTGAAAGTACAATTGCTGCTTTAACCACCATGGCTCCATGCTAGGTAATCCTAGGAGCTGTAGGTTGACAAGGTCTTCAGCCTCCTCTGCCAAAGAAGGCTGGTGCCTCATCAAACTGCAGCTCTCAGAGTCCATATTCAAATAGCCATTGCAGTTCAAGTGGCATCAAACTACATTTATTTTACACCAGGGGTCCCCAAACTAAGGCCCATGGGCTGGATGCGCCCCTCTGAGACCACTTACCCAGCCCCTACCCTAAACTTTAGATTTAGAATGGTACCAAGTCTGAAATGACTTGAAGGCACACAAGGACAATAATCCTAATTGACTTGACTATCTCATCAGCCAAAAGCAGGCCCACACATCCCATTGAAATACTCATAAGCTTATGTTGGTGCTTCATTTTAAATATTGTTTTGTTCTTTTAGGGGGTTTTTTGCACTACAAATAAGATCTGTGTGGTGTGAATAGGAATTGATTCATGTTTTTTCCCCCAAACTCTAGTCCATCAGTCTGAGGGACCATAAATTGGCCCTCAGCCTAAAACGTTTGAAGATCCCTGATCTAGAGACTCACAGAGAGAACATTTCAATAAAATCCATGATTAATCAAATACACAAATGTGGGAGGGTCATCGGTAGTGAGTTTCTGAAGGGGAGGGTTCATCTCCTTGTAGGGATTTCCTCTTTATAGATCCCTGACCTCATGTTAATAGTTGTAATTCTGACAAACAAATATCTACATACAAAATCCCACCCCTCATTTTCTCCACAAGGATCCAGAAACATGTGATTCTTTTAAGAGAAACAATTAAATTCAGAGCAACCTCCTAAAATTAGGCAAATGGGAAAAAAGCATTTGTGAATAATTCAGATAATGTGTATCTTGACTCATCATCTATGGCAGGCATCCTCCAACTGTGGCCCTCCAGCTGGTTGTGTCATAAAATATAATGTATTGAAATGAAATGAATGAAATTGTACAAAAATCTGTACAATTGGGGTGTATACAACCTAAAGATGCCATCCTAAGAAATGAAGCCTGGAAAACTACAAAAGGAAAATTCATGAACTGTAATTAAAAGATGCTGAACTGTTGATGACCACAGACTGATTATTATTAACTCTTGGTGGAAAACAACATGTTTACATGGTCAAAGACAATGCTCTTTTAAGTTAAGGAAACCAATGTCTGTTAAGAAGAAAAGGAACTGATGGGAGTTTGGATGTTTCAGGCTGGAACACAACTTGTCACTCATTTACAGCTTCTTCAACTTTTTGGAACAGCATCAGAAGAAAATTGCTATATAAGAGACCTACACAATAATATTCCAAAATTGTGGCAAACAGCTGGTCTGGTCACCTGCCATGCTCTGCTCCATGGGAAGGACAGGGGTGGTGTATTTGAAGGTTGACATATCTTATTTATTTATTTATTTGCCGTATTTATATAGTCTGGTCTGCCTCCTTCTAAGATCGGAAGGGAAGGAATGCATTTTGGGAAAGCATTGTGTGTATTCGGGAGAGTGGAACCAAGTGCAATATAATCTGACATGATGCCCAAGAATGTGAATGTATATTATTGTTGTTTTAAACTGCTTATTTTATGATGTTCTATACTTATTATTGATATATATGGATTGTTGTTTATATTATTTTAATATGTTGTAAGCTGCTTTGGGTCTCGTGAGGGAGAAAAGCAGGATATAAATAAGGATATTATTATTATTATTATTATTATTATTATTATTATTATTATTTGAATCACAACAAGATGAGTCCACAGCAGACAAAATCACTCTACTGGCTGTTGTGTTGGATCACACGTCGGACAGTTCCCAAGGGTCTAGGACTGTGAGATGTATCGGCGAATAATGCGTGCAGATCCTAGTAAGGTGGCCTTCTGCAGCTGGCAGATGGTAATTTTGTCAGCGCCGATTGTGCTTAAGTGCAGGCCAAGGTCTTTAGGCACTGCACCCAGTGTGCCGATCACCACTGGGACCACCCTTACTGGTTTGTGCTAGAGTCTTTGCAGTTTGATCTTTAAATCCTCATATTGTGTCAGCTTTTCCAGTTGTTTCTCTTCAAACCTGCTGTCACCTGGGATTGTGACATTGACAATCCATACTTTGTTTTTTAACAGGATCGTGAGGTCAGGAGTATCGTGCTCCAAAACACTGTCTGTCTGAATTCAGAAGTCCCAGAGTAGATTGATGTGTTCACTTTCTGTAACTTTACTACTATTATTATTTGAAAAACAACAAGATGAGTCCATAGCAAACAAGATCACTCTGCTGGCTGTTGTACTGGATCACACAATATTATTATTATTAGCAGAGGAGCCCCCGATGGCGCAGTGGGTCAAAGCGCTGAGCTGCTGAGCTTGTTGACCGAAAGGTCACAGGTTTGAATCTGAGGAGCGGCGTAAGCTTCCGCTGTCAGCCCCAGCTTCTGCCAACCTAGCAGTTCGAAAACATGCAAATGTGAGTAGATCAATAGGTACTGCTCCGGCAGGAAGGTAATGACGCTCCATGCAGTCATGACCTTGGAGGTGTCTACGGACAATGCCGGCTCTTTGGCTTAGAAATGGAGATGAGCACCATGCCCCAGAGTCAGACATGACTGGACTTCATGTCAGGGGAAAATCTCTACCTTTTTAATTGCAACGCACCCAAATACCTGGGAGTCACTGTGGACCGTGCTCTGACCTACAGGAAGCACTGCCTGAACATCAAACAAAAAGTGGGTGCTAGAAACAATATCATACGAAAGCTGACTGGCACAACCTGGGGATCACAACCAGACACAGTGAAGACATCTGCCCTTGCGCTATGCTACTCTGCTGCTCAGTATGCATGCCCAGTGTGGAACACATCCCACCACACTAAAACAGTGGATGTGGCTCTTAATGAGACATGCCGCATTATCACGGGGTGTCTGCGCACTACACCACTGGAGAAATTACACTGCTTAGCCGGTATTGCACCACCTGACATCTGCTGGGAAGTAGCAGCCAATAGTGAAAGGACCAATGCAGAGACATCTCCAGCTCATCCCTTGTTTGGGTATCAGCCAGCACGTCAATGACTTAAATCAAGAAATAGTTTTCTTAGATCTACAGAGACACTCGCTGGAACACCTCAGCAAGCGAGAGTCCAAAAGTGGCAGGCTCAAACCCAGAACCTCAATCCGTGTGTGATACCAGATGAGAGACTCTCCCCTGGGTACACAGAAGACTGGGCGACTTGGAAGGTGCTGAACAGACTGCGCTCTGGCACCATGAGATGCAGAGCCAACCTTAAGAAATGGGGCTACAAAGTGGAAATCACGACATGCGAGTGTGGAGAAAAAAAGCAAACCACAGACAATGCAATGCAACATGAGCCCTTCTACATGCACAATGGAGGACCTTTTTGCGGCAACACCAGAGGCATTCCAAGTGGCCAGATACTGGTCAAAGGACATTTAATCAACTACCAAGCTTGCAAACTGTGTCTTTTGTATGTTTGTTTGTTTGGTTCTTGTGGGTTTTTTTCGGGCTATATGGCCATGTTCTAGAGCAGAGGTCCTCAAACTTTTTAAACAGAGGGCCAGGTCACAGTCCCTCAAACTGCTAGGGGGGCAGATTATAATTTGAAAAAAAATATGAATTCCTATGCACGCTGCACATACATTATTTGTAGTGTAAAAAACACTTTAAAACAATACAATAATTAAAATGAGGGACAATGTTAACAAATATAAATTTATTCGTATTTCAATGGGAAATGTGGGCCTGCTTTTGGCTGATGAGATAGGATTGTTGTTGTTATGTGCTTTCAAGTCGTTTCAGACTTAGGTTGACCCTAAGTGAGGGCCGGGTAAATGACCTTGGAGGGCCGCATCCGGCCCCCGGGCCTTAGTTTGAGGACCCCTGGTCTAGAGGCATTTTCTCCTAACGTTTCTCCTGCATCTATGGCAAGCATCTTCAGAGGTAGTGAACTCACTACCTCTGAAGATGCTTGCCATAGATGCAGGCGAAACGTTAGGAGAAAATGCCTCTAGAACAGCATTTCTCAACCTGGGGGTTGGGACCCCTGGAGGGGTCGCAAGGGGGTGTCAGAGGGGTCGCCAAAGACACAGTATTTTCTGTTAGTCATGGGGGTTCTGTGTTGGAAGTTTGGCCCAATTCTAACCTCGGTGGGGTTCAGGATGCTCTTTGATTGTAGGTGAACTATAAATCCCAGTAACTACAACTCCCAATGTCAAGGTCTATTTTTCCCCAAACTCCAGCAGAGTTCACATTTGGGCATATTGATTTTCATGTCAAATTTGGTCCAGATTCATTATTGTTTGAATCCACAGTGCTCTCTGGATGTAGGTGAACTACAACTCCAAAACTCAAAGTCAATGCCCATCCCACCCTTCCAGTATTTTCTGTTGGTAATGGGAATTCTGTGTGCCAAGTTTGGTTCAATTCCATCATTGGTGGAGTTTGGAATGCTCTTTGATTGTAGGTGAACTATAAATCCCAGCAACGACAACTCCCAAATGACAAAATCAATCCCCCACCCAACACCACCAGTGTTCAAATTTGGGTGTATCGAGTAATTTTGCCAAATTTGTCATGAAAATAATTTGCTGGTTGGGGGTCACCACAACATGAGGAACTGTCTTAAGGTGTCGCGGCATTAGGAAGGTTGAGAACCACTGCTCTAGAACATGGCCATATAGCCCGAAAAAACCCCACAAGAACCTAGTGATTCCAGCCATGAAAGCCTGTGTTTGTTTGTTCTGTCAAAAATGTAATACGAGACCGCATCACAGTCTACGAACCCACACACTCGCTCCGGTCATCAGGAGAGGCCCTGCTCGTGATCCCACCCGCCTCGCAGGCGCGTTTGGTGGGGACGCGGGACAGGGCTTTCTCTGTGGTGGCCCCCCGCCTCTGGAATGCCCTCCCGAAAGATCTCAGACAGGCCCCCACCTTGGCGGTCTTTAGAAAAAACCTGAAAACCTGGCTATTCCAACGTGCCTTCTCAGATTAGGAATCCCCACTACCAAAGCCCAGAAGCACTTTAGTAGAGTCAAGATCATTCTCAACGCACACCGCACTTATACTTTAATCTTATATCCCTTCGACACTTTTTTCAGCACTTTTAACCCTGTACCCCACGCCAGCCGACTAAGTTTTTAATAACGTCTTGTTGTATTGTTATTGCTATTGTTCTTTGCTTTAACTGTGTTTTTTGCTATGTATTGTATTGTGTATTGTGTTGTGCTGGGCTTCGGCCTGATGTAAGCCGCATCGAATCCCTCGGGAGATGCTAGCGGGGTACAAATAAAGTTTAATAATAATAATAATAATACAACTGTTTGGTTGCCTGACACGATAAATTATTAGCAACTCCTAGGAGCTCTAGCCATATTGTTCAATGGTCAGGAATTCTGGGAGCTGGAGTCCCAAACAGCTGGAGTTGTGTAGCTGGAGGAAGCCTGATCTGTGGGTTTCATTCCTTTTCATAGCAGAGAGTCAAGGCCCCTCCACACTGCCATATAACCCTGAATATCAAGGCAGATAAGCTACAGTATCTGCTTTGAACTGGGTTATCTGAGTCCACACTGCCATATAATCCAGTTCAATGTGGATTTTATGCAGATGTGGAAGGGGTCTCAGTGCTCTTCAGGCAGGGATCACGCACCACTTGGTTCAGTGGGAAGCAAATCATTAACCCAGGGCTGAGCTTTTCCCATCGGCCGGCAGAGGGCGCTGTGGGGCCTTCCTTGAAAGGCCTTCCCTTGAAAGCGGGCCTGCTCCTGGGCCAAGGAGAGATGGGCCGCCCCGTTAGATGGTACCCCTCCCTCCCTCCTTCCTTCCCAGCGCGGTCCTGACCTGGCGGCCTGCATGAGCGGGCTCCACCCGCAGTGGTTGCGGCTCTGCACCGAGGCGCCCCTCCGCAGGAGGAAGCCCACCAGCTCCTCGTGCCCGCCGGCCGCCGCGAACTGCAGCCCCGTGTTGCCGGCCTCGTCGGCGCAGTCCACGGGCACCAAGCCCCCCGCAGGCGCCCCCGCCGCTGCCGCAGAGCCGGCCTCGGCTTCGGCCTCTTCCGCCGGGGTGCCTGGAGCCGGAAGCAGGAGGCGGCGGGCGCTCTCGCAGTCGCCCTGGTCGCAGGCACGGAGCAGCAGCTGGGCCCCCGCAGGCACCCCGCTCTCCCCCATCCGGCCAGCCGCCGTCGTGGCCACGCCTCCCGGGAGGGAAAGATTCGAAAGGGGGCGGGGCTTAGAGCGGGGTGGGCGGGGGCAGGGGCTTGTCGTGGGAGCTCGGCCTGGTCTCCTCTATGGTCCAAGCATGGGCAGATGGACAGTGAGATACATACAGACATACAAACACACGCATGGAGGAAGATAGGTAGATGGATAGAGCAATCTTCTATAATGTATTGTCGAAGGCTTTCATGGCCGGAATCACTGGTTTGTTGTAGGTTTTTTCGGGCTATATGGCCATGGTCTAGAGGCATTCTCTCCTGACGTTTCCCCTGCATCTATGGCAAGCATCCTCAGAGGTAGTAGAGGTCTGTTGGAACTAGGAGAAAGGGTTTATATATCTGTGGAATGACCAGGGTGAGACAAAGGCCTCTTGTCTGCTGGAGCTAGGTGTGAATGTTTCAACTGACCACCTTGATTAGCATTTGATTGCCTGGCAGTGCCTGGAGCAGTCTTTTGTTGAGAGGTGATTAGATGTCCTTGTTTGTTTCCTCTCTGTTGTTGTGCTGTTCTAATTTTAGAGTTTTTTAATACTGGTAGCCGGATTTTGTTCATTTTCATGGTCTCCTCCTTTCTGTTGAAATTGTCCACATGCTTGTGGATTTCAGTGGCTTCTCTGTGTAGATCTTGGACTCATCACTGAGCCTGGAACCCCAGGTTTCGGCGGTGACCAGGGGAGCATTTGCACAGTTAAAGCTCGTGCGCCAGCTGCGTCCTTACCTTGGGAAGTCTGACTTGGCCACGGTAGTCCACGCTCTGATTACATCCCGTTTAGACTACTGCAACGCTTTCTATGTGGGGTTGCCTTTGAAGACGGCTCGGAAGCTCCAACTAGTCCAACGTGCGGCAGCCATGATACTAACAGGAGCGGAGCGCAGGGAGCATACAACTCCTTTGCTGCACCAGCTCACTGGCTGCCGATTTGCTACTGGGCTCAATTCAAAGTGCTGGCGTTGGCCTTTAAAGCCCTAAACGGTTCTGGCCCAAGCTACCTATCCGAACGTATCTCTGCTTATGAACCCACCAGGACTCTAAGATCTTCTGGGGAGACCCTGCTCTCGATCCCGCCTGCATCACAGGCACGGCTGGCGGGGACGAGGGACAGGGCCTTTTCTGTGGTGGCCCCTCGGCTGTGGAACGCCCTTCCCATGGACATTAGATCAGCCCCTTCGTTAATGGTGTTTCGAAGAAACCTAAAAACCTGGCTGTTCGAACAGGCGTTCGGTTAAACAATGCAATGTACACGATGAATATAGGAAACAGAATTATGGAAGACGAATTGGATCACGATTCTAGTTACGAGACGTTAATGTGTTGTTATTGATGTGTCATTTTGTATATTATGCTGTTAATGGTTTTTAAATTTTGTATGCTGTTGGATTGACTTTTGCTCTTGTTGTAAACCGTGTTGAGTCGCCTACAAGGCTGAGAAATTGCGGTATACAAGCAAAGTAAAATAAATAAATAAATAAATAAATAAATAAATAGTCTGACATGGTGGTTGTTGGAGCAGAGCACCTGATGAACCAACCCGGACACAGCATATTATTCAAGAACACAGAAATGCTGGATCACTCCCACAACCATCATAAATAAAAGATAGTAACTTATAGTTTTGCTAAGGACAAGGACACCAGACTGGATAATAAGGGTTGAGCCTTGGTCAATTTGCCAAGACACTAACAACAACAACATGGACCCTTCCCATGTTGGATAGTGTGTATCATTTAATCAAGGTTTTAATGCCCTACTAGCTGTACCCACCTGGGGGGGGGGGGGAGGTCATGTTTGACTTAATTGCTACCAGAGTCACCAGGAGCAGCTCTTCTTGCAGTTGTCTCCTTGTTTCCCTGCCAGACATCTCAACCCCTCCAGGGCTGTCCCTGCCTCCAATTTCCCTGCATTTAAGCACTTTCATGGAAAAAGGGAGGCCAGGATGCCATAGCATTGAGCCATGATGGCACTTAAAAGTGGTGGCAAGCTGCATTCATTCTAAAGATAGCCAAGGTGCCTGATCATTTGTGATATGGGTTCTCTGGGAAATGTTGGCTTGAATTGTTTTTAAATAAGATGATTTGCATAGAGCTGTTTGCATTGGGAAATGTTCAAGGCCCTGAGGGAGAGATCAGATTGAATATGTTTAATGTTAAACCAAGCCTAAAAATGTACTTATTTTAATTTTTTGCTCGAAGGATAAGCAGCCGTTACAGCGTGAAGCAATGTTAATTGGCCTGTCTGTAAAAATGTACTAAGACATTGGTTCAGTAAAAGAAAATAAAGGTTGTGAGAATTGTTAGGTACACATTAGCAACTCAAAGAATTTGGCATGACTTTTCAATACATCTCAGCTGTTGTGACACCATCTGTTTTGCCAACACTAATTTTTAGTTCCATTGCACATCATCTATATAAATACAAATGTAATGTTCGTTTGTAGGATTAACATAACTCAAAAACCACTGGACAAATTGTGGCTAAATTTGGCCACAAGACACCTACTAACCCAAGGAATTACCATCACTAAAAATATTTTGTCATTTGGGAGTTGTAGTTGCTGGGATTTATGATTTACTTACACTCAAAGAACATTCTCAACTCCACCAATGATGGAATTGGCATACAGGACTCCCATGACAAACAGAAAACACTAGAAAGGTTTGGTGGGCATTGACCTTGAGTTTGGGAGTTGTAGTTCCCCTACATCCAGGTACTACCATGGATTCAATCAGTGATGGATCTGGACCAAACTTGGCATGAATATTCCATATGCCCAAATATGAACACAGATGGAGTTTGGGGAAAATAGACCTTGACATTTGGGAGTTGTAGTTACTGGGATTATAGTTTACCTACAATCAAAGAGCATTCTGAACCTCATCAATGACTGAATTGTGGCAAACTTCCCACACAGAACCCGCTTGACCAACAGAAAATACTTAAGGCCATCCAGTCCAACTCCTTTCACCAGGGCAAGAAAACGTAATCAAAGCCCTCCTGACAAAGAGCCATCCAGCCATAGATATAGATAGATATATATGATTGACACACACACAGATATAGTATCATAGATTTGAAAGGGAGCCCTAAAGAAGGACAATTATATGTTGCATGTTCAAGAGTAGGCAAACCAGATAATCTCCACATCCACACTGACAAAGAAACAGCAAGAAATACTATTTACCCACAAGCATAAAGAAATTACAAATATTACAAACCAACACTTTCTCATTACTTCATTTTCCAGATCACCAGACTGGGCCACAGCAATGCGTGGCAGGGGACAGCTAGTAATCTATATCAATAAAAATGTAATATTCGTTTGTGGGATTAATATAACTCAAACACCACTGGACAAATTGACACCAAATTTGGCCACAAGACACCTACTAACCCAAGGAATGACTATCACTCAAAAATATTTTGTCATTTGGGAGGTGTAGTTGCTGGGATTTATAATTTACTTATAATCAAAGAGCATTCTGAACTCCACCAATGATGGAATTGACACACAGGACTCCCATGACCAACAGAAAACACTAGAAAGGTTTGGTGGGCATTGACCTTGAGTTTGGGAGTTGTAGTTCACCTACATCCAGAGAACAGTTTGGACTCAAACAATGATGGATCTGAACCAAACTTGGCACGAATACTCCATATGCCCAAATATGAACACAGATGGAGTTTGGGGAAAATAGACCTTGACATTTGGGAGTTGTAGTTACTGGGATTATAGTTTACCTACAATCAAAGGGCATTCTGAACTTCACCAACGACTGAATTGTGGCAAACTTCCCACACAGAACCCCCATGACCAACAGAAAATATTTACGGCCATCCAGTCCAACTCCCTTCACCAGGGCAAGAAAACGCAATCAAAGCCCTCCTGACAAAGAGCCATCCAGCCATAGATAGGTAGGTAGATAGGTAGGTAGGTTGTGTCAGGAAAGAATTGGCCGTCTGCAAGGACGTTGCCCAGGGGACGCCCGGATGATTTATCATCCTTGTCGGAGGCTTCTCTCATGTCCCCGCATGAGGAGCTGGAGCTGATAGAGGGAGCTTATCCACCTCTCCCCGGATTCGAACCTGCGACCTGTCGGTCTTCAGTCCTGCCAGCACAGGGCTTTAACCCACTGCACCACCGGGGGCTCCTGATAGATAGATATATATGATTGACACACAAACAGATATAGTATCATAGATTTGAAAGGGAGCCCTAAAGAAGAACAATTATATGTTGCATGTTCCAGAGTAGGCAAACCAGACAATCTCCACATCAACACTGACAAAGAAACAACAAGAAATACTTTTAACTCACAAACATCAAGACATTACATGTATTAGAAACCACACTTTCCCATTACTTTATTTTCCAGCTCACGAAACTGGACCACAGCAACGCGTGGCAAGGGATGGCTAGTAGTATATATAAATAGAAATGTAATGTATTGTCGAAGGCTTTCATGGCTGGAATCACTAGGTTCTTGTGGGGTTTTTTTCGGGCTATAGGGCCATGTTCTAGAGGCATTTCTCCTGACGTTTCGCCTGCATTTATGGCAAGCATCCTCAGAGGTACCTCTGAGGATGCTTGCCATAGATGCAGGCGAAACGTCAGGAGAAATGCCTCTAGAACATGGCGCTATAGCCCGAAAAAAACCCACAAGAACCTAGAAATGTAATGTTCGTTTGTGGGATTAACATAACTCAAAAACCACTGGACAAATTGACACCAAATTTGGACAGAATACACCTAACAACCCAGTGAGTGACAATCACTAAAAAAATGATTTTGTCATTTGGGAGTTGTAGTTGCTGGGATTTATAGATTTTATATATAAAGATTACTGGAATTCTTCCCTATCTAATAGGTGTCCAATCCATTACACTATGAGCCCTTCCAGACACGCCCTTTATTCCAGGATCTCATGCCACGTTTTCTGTTTATCTTAGATTATCTGGCAGTACGGACTCATATAAAACCTGGGATCAGATCTTGGAATATAGCGCCTGTCTGGAAGGGCCCTCTCTATGTAATGTGATTTTTGTTCCTTGGTTATAAATGTAATTTCTTAATTGATTCTATCATCAAAACATGGAAAAAGTTTATTAAACTGCAAAAACTAAAAGCCAGGAACAAAAATCGTGTTAGGTAGTGATAATTAGCAGTGCAACTGTATTCCCCCATCAGAACCTGATTTAAAAGAGGGAAATGCAAGCAGGGGAGAGCAATCTTTCAACTACGTTGATATCCGCAAAAGGATCCCAGAGGGGAGAGCAAGCAGGCTTTACAGGCAGCGAGGCACGCGCTCTCCTCTCAGGAGGGGGGCACGCGCTCTGCTCCCACTAGGTTCCTGGCGGAAGTTCTGAAGCAGGCGAGGCGCGCGCGCAGCGATCGCGCGCAGAAGGCAGGCCGGGGGGCGGGGCGAGCACCTTCCTTCCTTTCTTGCTCCGCCCCTTCGGCCCCGCCCCCTCCCGTTCCTGGCCTCGCGGGCCTTGCCTGAGGGGCGCAGGCGCTGGGGATGCGACGGGGCCGGCGCGTGCGTGCCCCTCGCGGGGGAGAGCGCGCGCTAGCAGTGGCCGCGGCCTTGGCGGCGGGGCTGGGGGCGCTGGGCTTGCTGTTGCTGTGGCAACGGGGCCCTCCCGACTCGGAGCCGGGCCCAGGCGGAGGAGGGGGTGGTGGCGCGGCGGTGGCGGCGCCCTCTTCTTCTTCTTCGGTGTTGTCTCATCGTCTCCTCCGCCGGCCCGTGTACGAGAAGCCGCCGCTGGGCCAGGAGACGGAGCTGGGCGAGCTGGGCCGGGCGGCGCGGCTGGAGCTGAGCGAGGAGGAGCAGCGGCGGCAGGAGGAGAGCGTGGCCCGCCACCAGATCAACATTTACCTCAGCGACCGCATCTCCCTCCACCGCCGCCTCCCCGAGCGCCGCCACCTGCAGTGAGTCCCTTCCCTGGAGGAGGCGCCTTCCTAGACCACCACTGCTTGGAACTTGGGGCCCTTCCATGCAGAATATCCAGGCAGAACATCCCACAAGAGCTGCTTTGAACTGGGTGATCTGAGGCCCCTTCCACACAGCTGAAGAAAACCCCACATTGATCTGCTTTGAATTTGGAATATATGGCAGTGTGGACTCAGATAATCCAGTTCAAAGCAGGGTAAAAGTATGATAGCTGGGACTGAGTGCGAGTAGTGCTACGCTGATTGCAGAACGCTACTTTGCCAACGCTGATAGCGCAATGCGGGGCAGGATACTACTGAACTCAGTTAATGCAGGCGATACATAACAGTGAAGTAATGCTTCCCTTTTTATTCTCTCTCCTCCCTTTATGTTCCCCTTCTTTCTGACCCGTGTTCGGCTTGTCTTCGGTTCCTACAAACTATCTTGCCAATTCTGTCCCACCTGCATCTCTCACTCTGCTGAGTCTCACTCCGCCTACTGTCTAGACTACGTAGCACATTTGTTCCTCATTCACAACCACTGTTCCAGAATCAGTGTAGCACTACTAGCACTCAGTCCCAGCTATCATACTTTTACCCAAAGCAGATATTGTGGGAATGCTACTTCACCAATGCTGATAGCACAATCTGTAATAGTATGATAGCTGGGTCCGGAAGCTCTGAGCGTTACGCTGTTTCCGCTTCGCTCCTTCGGGAACGCTGTTTGCACAACCCAGAACGGAACACATATATTATAGAAGGAATGTAAGAGTTGTTTAATGGTAAAACCCGAACCCTTACCCTAATTCTAACCCAAACCCTAAACTTTACCCTAACCCTAAACCTTATCCTACCCCCCCTTCTCTCCTTCCACCAAATGCAACTATGAAGTATATTCCCGCCCTCAGTGTGCCGCTTTCTCCTTCCCTTATTCACAACCGCACTTCTGGACCCAGCTATCACACTATCACCGTGCAATCTGGCAGCAGGATACCACTGAACTCATAGCGCAACGTGGAGACAGGATATCACTGAACTCAGTGAATACAGGCGAAACACAGATAACAGAGAATAAATGCTTCCCCCTTTATTCTTCCCCCCTTCTGCCCCCCCCTTTCTGACCCGTGTTCGGCTCGTCTTTGGTTCCTACAAACTATCTTGCCAGCTCTATCTGGCCTGCATCTCCCACGCTGCCCGGTCTCACTCCGCCCGTTGTCTCGACTACATAGACACACACGTTCCCCTCATTCACAACCACCGTTCCAGAATCAATGTAGTGCTACTAGCACTCGGTCCCAGCTATCATACTTTAACCAAAAGCGGATATTGTGGGATTTTCTGCCTGGATATTCTGGATTATATGGCTGTGTGGAAGGGCTCACTGTTATCTGAGTCCACACTGTCATATATCCCAGTTCAAAGCAGATAATGTGGGATTTTATTCAGCCGTGTGGAAGGGGCCCAAGTAACACAGTTTTGTTCCTGGGTTATAAATGTCATTTCCTCATTGGTTCAGCTATCATAAAAACATGAAAAAGTTTGTTCAACTGCCCTAACTTTGTTTTTGCAGCACATCCTGCAGCACATTTAGCTATAATTTTTCAATGAATATCTGAGTCTCAACCACTTTAACATAGTTTGTGGCAGCCACAAAAACAAAGTTTGTGAAGTAGAATAACTACTTTCAAAGTAAGTACTACACAAGTAATCAGGAAACATCACTTTCAAACCAGGAATAATAATAATAATAATAATAATAATAATAAACTGGGTGCAGTGTCTAAAGACCTTGGCCTGCACTTAGAAACAATCGGCGCTGACAAAATTACCATTTGTCAGCTGCAAAAGTCCACCCTACTCGGATCTGCACGCATTATTTGCCAACACATCACACAGTCCTAGACACTTGATGTGTGATCAAATACAAAAGCCAGCATAATGATCTTGCTTGCTGTGTACTAAACTTGTTATGTATCAAATAATAATCTTTATTTTTAACCCACCCTCTCTCCCCAGAGGGACTCAGGGCCGCTTCCAAAAACCAGACATGGTAACCATTCAATGCCATGTGCAAATAACAAAGTAAAACAATTAAACAGTTAAAAATAGTAAAAAATAAACACAATTGACCAACTTCAGCTAAAACACATATAACTTGGTCAGGCCTCATAAATAACATCTAGGAGTTTCCAGTGGCGCAATAGCTTAAACCCTTGTGCCAGCAGGACCGCTGAACGAAAAGTTGGCGGTTCAAATCCAGGGAATGGGGTGAGCTCCTGTCTGTCAGACCCAACTTCTTATGTGGGAACATGAGAGAAGCCTCCCACAGAATGGTAAAATACCCGTGTGTCCCCGGGGCAGATGGCCAATTATCTTGCATCAGAAGCAACTTGCAGTTATCTCAGATCGCTCTGACACAAAAAAAATCACCGTAATCAGTTAAGCTATTAAAAATCTGTGTAAGATATACACTACACACACACACATATTATATATAGATTACTTTTTCATATTATTTACTTTTAATTCCAGTGTGAAGACACCTAAATCTTTTGTGACCACATTTCTAAGTCATATTATTGGTGTTACCTCTGTAGTATATACATTTCATTTGTTTATACCTTGCTCTTTTGCACATCCTTTTCTTATTAATATGCAATTATTTTTTATAATAAAAAGCTACCCATGGTGTCCACCTATCAAAAATTATACAAATCTGCAGCTGTACTCCACTAAAAGGAAAAACAGCCTGTTTAGTGAGCCTTGCAGACGCTGCTTTGTTACACTATGTAACACAAGTTTTCTTACTGGGTTATAAATGACATTTCTTAATTGGTTCTATCATTAAAATGTGGGAAAAGTTTCTTAAACGGCAAAAACTTTGTCTTTGCGGGACATCCTGTTGCACATTTTGCTCTAGTTTTTCAATGAATATTTCAACCAATTTAATATAATTTGTGGCAGCCACAAAAACGAAGTTTCTGGAGTAGGACAACTACTTTCAAATAAGTTCCATGCAATTAAATAGGAAATAACACTTTGAAGCCAGGAACAGATTTTTTTAAAAAAAGCTTTGTTGTGTAGTGTTATGTTAAAAAATCATTTTTATAGTGATTTTATTTATATAATGTAAAATTTTCCTATGTGGAAAGTGGTTGAGAGTGGGACAACTTTAAAATGCCCTGATCTAACTGTATAGCTACGCTTCAGGTTTCCTTATTACACCCTTGCACTCAAAGAATGAGCTTGTTGTCACTGACAGTCAATGTAAAATATATTTCCGTCTTAAAGGTGCTACTAGAGTTCATTTTTTTCTTTCTTCCCACTTCCTTTTATACTGCCAGCACATAGACAAGGCTGTTCTCCACCCTTCTTACTTCACAATAGAAAGGAAGAGTCCCGTGGGTTTTTTGCAGTACAAGCAAAGCAAGAGTCACTGGGAGTCTGGCAGCAAGTGAAAGGCTCCCCAATTTCATCCTGGGGGAGGTTTTTGTGTATCACTGTCACTGCAGTCAACTTGGAAAGGGGTTGGTGCCTTAAGTAAACATGTTCAAGAATGGCACTCTGCAGCACACACTTGGAGGTCAGGGAGCGGCCACCTGAGGATGAGGGAGAGGCTATACAGAGAATAATATGGGAGGGGAGCCAGATCCTGGCAGAAAGGTAAAAGCCAAATGGGTGTAACTTCCCTCAGGTGGCAATGAGTATGTGTACACATACCGAAAGAGGGACAATTACATCCTGTCACCGGCTCATAAAGCAGAGCTGGGCAAAGTGCTGTTCTGGGTCTCTCTGTGTTGTTCTTGCTGCACAAGTTTTTGGTGAGTCTGTGTCACCGAGGTGTAAGTTTCCCAGAGCAGGTTATTCCTGTCATGACAATGAACATTTATGCCACTTGTGTCCATATGTTGTCTTAAGGCAGTTCTACACTGGTCATATAATGCAGTTCACATCAATTTGAGTCTGTGATGGCCACAAAATACATACCATCAATTCACTATAAAAAGTTCATCAAGGGTAATACAACACTTTAAATCAGGGGTCCTCAAACTAAGACCTGGGGGCCGGATATGGCCCTCCAAGATCATTTACCTGGCCCTTGCTCAGGGTCGGTCTAAGTCTGAAATGACTTGAAAGCACACAACAATAACAACAATCCTATCTCATCAGCCAAAAGCAGCCCCACACTTCCCACTGAAATACTAATACATTTATATTTGTTAAAATTGTTCTTCATTTTAATTATTGTATTGTTTTAAAGTGTTTTTTGCACAACAAATAAAATATATGCACTGTGCATAGGAATTCATGTTTTTTTTTCAAATTATAATTTGGCGCTCCAACAGTTTGAGGGACTGTGACCTGGCCTTCTTTTTAAAAAGTTTGAGGACCCCTGCTTTAAATAAAGTCCCAGGAAAGTCCAGGTTCTATTAAAACAATGTGCTGCAGTAGATCCTAGTGTATCCCAGATCCAGGACGAAATCAGCTCTGCAAAATTCAAAGCACATTGTAGACATCCACCCCACTGAAGTGCATTATAAACATTAGAACAGGGGCTGCTGAAAAAAACCAGCAGCAGGTGAATAGGCCTCTTGTATTACTTCTGTTTATACTTATCACTTCCTCTTTTAACTCTGCATGCCTTTGGTGCACTGATGCTCATCTCTCCAGAAATTGGGGGGGGGGGGGGGGGCTGGAAAGTGATTTGAAACCAGGTTCCACGGTAATTGCTTTCATGTCCTCAATCTGGTTCCAGGCACGGCAAGTTCCCTTTGATCCGGTTCTAAGCTGGATTATAGTGTCAGTGTAGAAGTGCTCTTTGTGGGACATGACACGCACCTATCTTCAGGTTTTGAAGGTCTACCCCCTCCCATCAGACCGATATATATATTAAAAAACACAAATAGTTCCGTGTTTTGCTGCTGGTCCATCCCTGAAGCATCGTGTTGGTCCAATTGTTTCCATTATGTATTTTAATACAAAAACTATGCTGATAGTAATCACACGCTTCAGAAAGAAGCCTTTGTTCAGAAAGCAAACTTCTTTAGCATGAAGGCTACCAGGAATTACCAGGGCATTGTTATCAGTAACAGCAGTAGCTTTGTAAGTAGCCAGCAATAATGTTGTAATCTTCTTGATCAATACTTTATACATTTAAATTTTCTTCTGATCTCATGCTTTGCAATCCCTTTCTTGTGCCATGGGGATTGTATATAGACATGTTGTATATCCCTCATTCAAAATGCTTGGGACTTGAAGTGTTTTGGAGTTTGGATTGTATTTAGATTTTGGAGTACCTGTATTTCAATATACCTGCATAATGAGATATCTTGGAGAAGGGGCCTAAAATGAAACATTAATTTACGTTTCATATACACTTCACACACATAGCCTAAAATCAATTTTATACAATATTTTAATAATTTTGTATACTTTAAACTATCAGAAAGCAATGTGGGTTTCTCAGCCACCCACGTGCATAAGAGGGAATATACACAGGTATAGTTTGTCATTCAAGCACCCTCATGCAAAATAGTGTTTAAGTGACAACGTTTATATTTTTGCAAAAGATATCATTTTTGTTATGATTTTCACCCTAGTGATGAAGCTGTATTTCCCTTGTTAATAGCTTGACTTTTAATTAGCTTTCCCATTTTCCCCATTCATCCTCACATTCATCTTGTTTCCTACAAGATGTGGTTTTACACTTTTCCTGTTTAGAAAGTTTCATTTCAACATATTTTGTGTACAGCTGTTCCTTGTTTTTCAGGCCTAAGTATCCAAGAAACATGAGACACTTTAAACATACATAAACCTTTATACATTCTTAACCTGATTATGTTCAGATTGTTATTCATATCTTTCTTAAGATTACTAAGGAGGGGAATTAATCCAACTGAACTCACTTATTTCTAAGCAAAATTCATAGTCCTGATTGTTTTCTTCTTATCAGTAGTGGCCTTTGACAACGTTTTCTTACCGGGAGTTTTCCAGGCACATGGTCCTTAATGGATGAAGCCGGGTGCAGCTGTGTCCACTCCTTGTTTATTGCCCTTCAAATGTTAATGTCTCAGCCTGCACAAGGAAGTGCCCTTTATAGGACATATGGACGTTGTCAGCAATCTCTTTGTCACATTCAGCACTACTTGTTAGCAGACATTTTTACACAAACTATCTAATAAGATCTCAGATTGCTTGCAGAGAAGGAATGGACTGAATCAGTTTTTTGGCAGGAAGTGGTAGAGGAAGTATAACTTGCAGTATTCTCTAGTTTGGGAATAGGGAATAGGAGCTGCAGTTGCGCAATGGGTTAAACCCTTGTGCCGGCTGAACTGCTGATCTGAAGGTCAGCGGTTCAAATCCATGAGACAGGGTGAGCTCCTGTCTGTCAGCTCCATCTTCCCATGGGGGGACACGAGATAAGCCTCCCACAGAATGGTAACACATCCGGGTGTCCCCTGGGTGACGTCTCTGCATACAGCTAATTCTCTCACACCAGAAGCAACTTGCAGTTTTTCAAGCCACTTCTGACACAACAAAAAAGTGTGGTAATTGTAAGCTTCAAGGATGTGCACTTATCTAATACACAGGTGACAACCATCTTTTGATATTTTACTATCTTATAAATAGCTACTGGCAATTTTTCAGAAAAAGGATATGGTCTTTTGCCTTTTTATTGTGTTTTTGTTCTTCCTATAAATAAGTTGGGAAATATCTTTAGTCAATGGATTCTTAGAAATTTGATGCTAGAAAAACTGAGTAGTGTTTTAGAGAGGTTTCCTATTTTTTTATTTGTTTGGCAGAATTAAGATTTGTGCAGATTCTAGCTTTATCCACATTGTGTGTAAACATGTATGCTTCTGGAAGTCAGCAAACAGGATTTTCAAATTACTCTCAACTTTTTTTCAGAATTTCTCAGAAACAGCAGTAGGTGGTCTGCAAAAATATGCATTTTATATTCACAAGTTGTTATTGTTGCTACTTGGATTTCAGACGGCTGCGTGATTGTCTTTGCCAAGGATTCTAGTGCATTGTTAAATAATAATAGTGGCAGAGGACATAGGCTGTGTGCGTAAGGTGTATATGTTGCAAGCCTCTTTGTAGAGTGAAGTGGGCAGAATCTAGCCTCTTTGTATAAATTGTTGCCTCAGAGTTTACAAAGAGATCTTTTGTTGAAATAAACTTTTCATCCACTTTTAATTTATCCAGGAGTAGGAAGAGGTAGCTCTACTCAAGATGGTTTAAGTCTTCAATGAAATGACAGCAAATTTAGTTTTTATACTTATGTTAAAATGATCATATTAGATTAATTGTTTCTGGGCATAAAACACAAGACATCAGTTTAATGTAGTTTTATAAATAGATAGACAGACAGACAGACAGACAGACATCTTCTTTGAGTTCTCTGTGAATGCACACTAGAATCTCTAGGCTTTGAGACAAAAATGTTATAGAATTCAATGGTATATCTGAGCTTTGTAAACATCAATGGTTTTTCCTTATCTAATCTGTCTCTCAATTATTTAAATGTGTGTGTCTGTGTGAGAGAGTGAGTGAGTGAGTGAGAGAGAGAGAGAGAGAGAGAGAGAGAAAGCAATGGCACCAGAATTTTGATGTGAATCGCATTTGTGAATAATGCAGTGTGGCTTTGACAGTCAGATATACATCCTGATGGATGTTTGAATACAAACATGTGCTTCTTAAATATATTTTATGAATTTCGAAACACACATTGAATTTTTTTATGGGGCTGCTGCTTGATATGTGAGTAATGCATGAAGAAGTCATGAGATAAAATTCCTTACTAGAGCTCTTATCTTCCACATTCAGTTCTTTGCTTGCTCGCCTCTATTTTACATAAACTGTTTGTCATGGTAATGTTTTACAAACCTAATTTCAGAACTGGAAATCTGTCTTCTTGTTTCAGATGTACAGAGAAGAGATACGATTATTATAACTTACCAAAGACTTCAGTTATAATAGCCTTTTATAACGAGGCATGGTCAACACTTCTTAGAACAGTTCATAGCGTTCTTGAGACATCTCCTGATATACTTTTAGAAGAAATTATCCTTGTAGATGATTATAGTGATAAAGGTAAGCTATTCGAGTTATCCGCCACAAAACACACAATTGATAATGGCTTCAAACTACAAAAAAGGAGGTTCCATCTGAACATTAGGAAGAACTTCCTGACTGTGAGAGCCGTTCAGCAGTTGAACTCTCTGCCCCAGAGTGTGGTGGAGGCTCCTTCTTTGGAAGCTTTTAAACATAGGCTGGATGACCATATGTCAGGGGTGCTTTGAATGCAATATTCCTGCTTCTTGGCAGGGGGTTGGACTGGATGGCCCATGAGGTCTCTTCCAACTCTATGATTCTATGATTTCCAGTAAAAGGAATAGACTTTGTGGCATACCAAACTTAAGACCAAGTACAGGCCCATTTATAAATAATTTGTACAATTTCCTACCAGCAGTGTAACAGAGAATTGGGTATTTTATTAACAAAACATATGCAACTGGCTTAAACTGAAATGGCTTGAAAATGACCTACATTTTAGTCTTTGTTTTACATTCTTTCAAATTACTTCTCATTGACAACCACATGATGTTCTGTCCTTACACCATAGTGTTGAATACCTTTATTCATTTATCTGTTTTATTTATTTATATCCCAACCTTCAACCCTCATCCATTAAGATCCAAAGCTAACTGACACTTGAGGATTTGTCAAAATGAACCAGAGCCGCAGGTACAATAAAACAATGATTCATTGTTTACATAAAGATGCTAAGCAGGATGCAGAAATAAAACCTCACACGAAGTCAAAGTTGAGAGCCAGCATAGTGTAATGGTTTGAGAGTTGGGCTAGAACTTTGAAGATCAGAGTTCGAATCCTCACTCAACCATGGAAATCCACTGGGTGACCTTGGACAAGCCACACTCGCAGCTATATAGGAAGGCAAAGGCAACCCCCACCCCCAAACAAAATTTGCCATGAAAACCCTGTGATAGGTTCACAGGGTTTCTATAAGTCAGAATTGACTTGAAGATACACAACAGCTACAAAGTTAGCTCACATCCCTTCATCTGATTTTTGTTGTTCTTTATTACAGCTTCTGTCCAAAGTTGTCTGTGATAAAGTAGACCCTGCCCCAACTGATCAGGTTTCTGCACAGGGCTATAGTTGATTGTATCCTCCTCAGTACCAGACTGCTAGCTTAATTTCCTTCTCCCCAATCTTTAAATATTGTTTCCCATTAGTTCTGAAAGGTTGTAAGGCCTTTACAGGAGGAAAAGTTTACTGTATTCTAACAAAGGACCAGTTCTTTATGTGTCTTGCAGAAAACATTCTCATCTTTCTCTACAGAGTGAACTGATGTTGTACATCCTATTAGGGAAATTGCAACTACTAAAAAGTTCATTATTATTTGCTAAAGGCCTTTTTCACTAGGAAATGCTCTATTGCTATAGTGTGCATTTCTTAAGCATATAAAACACATGTATAGGCTATATGTGAAATTTAATGCATCTCTTCAAGAAATTGCACACTCCCGCTTTAATTTGTGTTTCTCCAACTAAACTGTTTAATCCAGTGAATGCTTCTATCAACAGAATGAGGATGGAGATTGTTTTCAGTGTTTTCCCCTCTCATAACATGGAGTTTATGAAAACATTTTGATGAAAAATCAGCATACCATCAGCTACTTTGTATAACACCAATCTATTTATCTTTTTTTTTACAGAACATTTAAAGGAGAAATTGGAAAACTATGTCGCAAATTTGCGCAAGGTACGGCTTATCAGGGCCAATAAGAGAGAAGGCCTGGTTCGAGCAAGGCTGTTGGGAGCTTCTATAGCTAAAGGAGATGTTCTTACATTTCTTGATTGCCATTGTGAATGCCATGAAGAATGGCTTGAACCATTACTGGAAAGGTAATTTCCTGTTAAATACTTCAAATATTTATTAAAAATGAGATGCATTTGGTAGCTTTGGTGAGTGTAATTTTATTTGTAACAGCCGGTATTTCCTTCTGTACATCTTTTTCTGTATGATCTTTAAATAAATCTAAATTCAACATGCTAGGGAGAAGTCATAGTGATTTTTTTCATTAGTATTTCCTGTAATTCATTATACTTTTGCCTACCATCTCACACAGTTTCTTACCACTTCTATATTATGTTGGGCCTCTGGAAACTGAAGTCTAAAGCTTCTGAAGAATCAAAGGGTCTCCTCCTCTGATGTAAATTTAATTGATAAGCTTTGGTGCTCACAAGCTGCTGCGCAATGTTTCATCCCAGTCTTATGTGTATAGATAAGTGTGGATGCATGTAGAAAACTTGTATGTCTTGCAAACACTGTCTCCTGCAAGGAGGTCTTAGTCCCATATGATAGGGAAATTAGAATACTGATAAACCATTTTCACCTAAATTGGCTGTGTTCAGGAAGCCTGCACTATTCTGAAAAAATGGTTCTAGTGGGTCTGTGAACATTGTCAACTGAATTCAGATTCTATTAGGACAGTGATCCTCTTGTATGGGGTTTGCGGTAACAGTGTGGAACAATGAGGGAAGGGATATTTTAGAAGGATTAGAGGAGTGAAGGAAGAGGAATGTGTACTTGATGTTAGGTACTCAAATTTCAAAAGAGCAGAGGTGAAGCATGCACATTTGATACGTATACCTGTAATGTAGCATGTTAAAAGAAATATTTGAATTTTCTTTATAATTTAACGGTGTAGGGCTAATTACTTATTTATTAGTTTAGCTGTAAAGACTTCTCTTGCCACTTTTGAAGTACCCGTATATACTCGAGTATAAGCCAACTCGAATATAAGCCGAGGCACCTAATTTTACCACCAAAAAACTGTGGAAATGGATTGACTCGAATATAAGCCAGGGGTAGGAAATGCAGCATTTACGGATCAATTTCAAAACAAAAATAGATACCAATAAAATTACATTAATTGAGGCATCTGTTGGTTAAATGTTTTTGAATATTTACATAAAGCTGTAATTCAACATAAGACTGTCCAACTCTGATTCAACCATTATTCTAACCTTCTTCAATGTAAATATGCTTACGTATCCTTCCAATAATAATTCATTGTTCATTCGTTCAGTCCAATAATAATAAATAGAGTAAAATAATAATAGTAATAATAATAATAATAATAGAGTAAAATAATGAATGTAACAATAACAATAATAAATAGAGCAAAATAATAAATGTAATAACAACAATAATAAAGTAAAACAACAACAACAAAGTAAAATAATAAATGACCTTGACTTGAGTATAAACCGGGGGAGACTTTTTCTGCCTAAAAAAAGGACTGAAAAACTAGGCTTATACTCGAGTAATCAAAGATATTCATGTCATTTTAACAGTCTCTAAAATGTAGCATGTTAGTAACGAAAGTCCTCTAGCACACTAAAGACTACCGTAATATATGAGCTTCTGCGGAGACAGTCCACTAAAAGCATAATGTGTTAAGGTGTTGAAAGACCTTTGGTTATTATTAACATTGTGAATAAACCACAAGATGGCAGTGTGGTGCAAGATTTAGACTGAAAGTCAATTATTTTCCTCAGGTTTAACTGCCTTCTGAGCATATGGTTTTTACAATGATTCACTATTGTATGTTTTTTTTGTTTCCAAGCATTATGAACATATATAAGCTGATAAATCATAGATTTGTCACAGCATTGCCCATTATCCACTAGTAAATGTAAATGAGCTGCTATGCAATATTGTTTTGTGAAAGTGCATATTGTACAATTTAGTCTGGTAATGGATTTTGCTGTCCAATCCTCTACCAGCTGCTGCTGCTGCATCACTCTAGTTGTCACCGGAATAAATTAAGTATTGCCAAAGATTTCAGAATTGCAGCTTTATTCTGGAAGTCTTTTAGTCCAAAAAAAAAAGGGGGGGGGGGTAGTAAAAGCGTGGGTAACATGTCAAGTAGCATTAACGCTGTATTTTGAAATGTATGAGTCAAAGTCTCTCCTAAAATATGATGTTGCTCTGAATATTGGGAAGTGTTGTAGTTGCTACTTTTAACTGAATGCTGCAGGATAAAGGAGAACTAATGTCTCTTTGAGTAGGGATTGCTGCAGATTTTTATCTTTGCAATGCTTGGCTTTCCCATCTATGAGTAACTTACTCTTGCTATACCCCATGTTCGTCCTCTCATTTCCTCACCTGCTTTGACTTCATCTTCTCTGTGCTCTTCGTTCTCTGTCTTCTTCTCCTTTAGCTGTTTGGCAACCAGCCTGCAGCTTGCCTGCCTGCTTGGATTGTGGCCATCTCACTGACAGACCCAGTCAGGAAGTATTGGTCACTAAGCTCTTGAAACCACTTGGATCTGAGAGTGAGTAAAGTGAATCTCCTTGCACTTTGGAATTTGGGAAGTGATGGGTGTTCTGCTTTGGCTTTCTGTCTTTAGTATGTCATTGGCCCTAATATTCCATCACATCCTGGGGCAAAAAGCTCAGAGAAAAGTGCAGATTGGCAGCACCCATATAGGTGTTTTTCTTTTGATTGCACTTTTCAGTTACTCAATATTACTTCTACTGCAGATAGGATTGCCCTGGGCTATAATGGTTTTGCTTTTGCAAAAGAAATGTGTGAACCTTATGGTGCAAGTAAATATACTTTGTTCTCTTTGACTCAGCTTAATTTGTTTGACAATGCGGAAAAGAGTGCATCCATCAAAAACTACCACCATGACATAGTTCCTTAGTGACACTGATGATTAAAAAACAGAAAAGTTGTTGTGTTCCAGCTCTGTTAGGATGGCTAAATTTTAGAAGTCTGAAAATTTCCAGCTGTTAACAAATTTGTGCATAATTTCCCTTTTGCAAAGCACAGCTGTGAAGCTTAATACTTGTGCCTCTCCTCCATTGCTATTGGTGAACTTACTGGCATTAATAAAGTTCTTGATTCCCCAAACACATTGCTGGGTAGATTACGCTTGTCTGACTAATGATATCTAAACAAGTTACATTTCATTATGCTAGAGCCACGTTCTCAGACTGTGAAGCAAAATACCTATGTATATTGTAAAATGTAAAACACTTTTAGGCATTTGGACAGATTAGAAATTGTGTGATTAGTATAGAAAAACAAAGGACCCATAGATCACAAGCTGAAAGCCCTGGTTATTTTCTTGCTAGATACTGTACAGGAATTGTGGAAACTGTATTTGGCACTTAGGCCCCTTCCACAGAGCTGTATAAAATCCACATTGAACTGGATCATATGGAAGTGTGGACTCAGATAATCCAGTTCAAAGCAGATATTGTGGATTATCTGCCTTGATATTTTGGGTTATATGGCTGTGTGGAGGGGCCCTTGGAGTTCCTATCGGTTTAATCCTTGAAGGGTCATGGGGCATTGAGTAAAACTGAATATGGTGAAGATAAACAAGAACTATTTCTGATTTGAACACTCAAACATGCGTATATCATTTTTGGGGCTACACCTGCTCATCTGTTTTTCAAAGCTGTTTGGGAAATTAATCCAGTTAACAGAAGTTGGTATAGATGTAAACTGAAGTTTTAGGAGATAATGAAGAATGAAATATATATATATTAATGTTTACTTTCTTACCTTTTCCCAAGCTTATTTTATTGCTTAGCAATCTAAAATCCGTTGTTTGTAATTTAGCACAGAACCTTTTGTTGTATGTTTACAAAGTATATAGTTTGTAAAGTATACATTCTTCTGTGGACAAACATGTATACAAATGGAGTGTAGTGGGATGAGTGTGAAATGTGATATTGCATTTCCTACCTTGTACCGTTGTCTTTGATTCCTCTTTATGGCCATTATTACATTGCTACTTATGAATGTAGCATATTTTGCTTTACTGTTACATTGTACACTTCCCACCATTGCTCTCTCCTGTTCACAAAGCTTGACTCCATGTATCTGATTAAAGCCTATGTTAGAAATTGATCTTTTCCCAATTAGCCTGAAAGGTGTTATTGTAGCCTTTTATTTCTTTTTATGCTGAAGGAAACTAAAAACGGTGATCTCATGGAATCCGAGTAAAGCATAAAACCTTGTCTCTAAAAGGTTCCATTTATTCTAAAAGAGAAAAAAAAAACATATTTTGCACATTCCCTAGAATGTCTATGTTCCCAATTGGATAAAATGAATTATTTCCAGACAAACACTTTATTATTATTATTTTGAGTAGCTGCTTTATAGTTCTGGTGAACTGGTGTCATGGGGACAAGAGGAAGGAAAGGACACAGATGTGGAGGGAAACCTTAAACTTCAAAAAGTTATGTTTTGATTTATAATTCTCAGACTCTCTCAACCTAAATGGTTAGTAGCCACCCTGGCTGATACTCTAAAAATGTTTGAAAGAAATTGAACAAGAGGCAAAAGATAACATCTTATTCTCTCCCATCTACCACAAAGTATTTTGTGTAAAGCTTCCTGTAGTGGAATGGAAAACAATAAATGACTTGGAAATTATTTTTCTTTATGATTTCCCTAGAATTAAAGAAGAACCATCTGCTGTTGTCTGCCCTGTGATAGATGTGATTGACTGGAATACGTTTGAATTCTTGGGAAATGCTGGGGAACCCCAGATTGGTGGCTTTGACTGGAGACTGGTCTTCACGTGGCATGTCGTGCCTGAGAGGGAGCAAAAACGAAGAAGATCTAAGACTGATGTTATCAGGTGAGATTTTAATTGTTTATCTTACGTCCAAAAATGTGCTTGGCCAAAATCCTGTAGGAGTCCATTACTGTTTAAACTGGCTAGGACTTCCTCTTCCCAAGGCAGTGTCCAATTCACTCCCGAAACCTTTTCCAGATGACTGAAAATCTATTGAGAGCTGGTATCTGGACCTACCTGAAGGAGGCAGATGGAATATTTGTCATGTTTTCCAGCCCAACATTGGCTCTCTGCCCCTGATTCCTTACTTACTTATTTAGGTGATCCCTCCTTGTCTGAGTATGATGGCCTTTCAAGTGCAGTGTCTTGGTAGTGGATACGTTGGTGACTGTGGAGCCCTAGTCTTGATCCGCATGTTCTTCCGCAGTGAGGACATTGGTTTCCAGGTGGAAGGCAGTCCCAATCAGGGTTGGTTTGATGTGCCTTCCACTTGGCACATTTCTCCCTTTTGCCCTCCATTCATGCCTCTTCAAATTCTGCAGCACTGCTGGTCACAGCTGACCTCCAACTGGAGCACTCAAGGGCCAGGGCTTCCCAATTCTCAGTGTCTATGCCAGAGTTTTTAAAGTTGGCTTTGAGCCCATCTTTAAATCTCTTTTCCTGCCCACCAAAATTCTGTTTTCCGTTCTTGAGTTCGGAGTAGAGTAACTGCTTCGGGAGACAGTGGTCGGGCATCCAGACAACATGGCTGGTCCAGCGGAGTTGATGGCGGAGGACCATCGCTTCAACGCTGGTAGTCTTTGCTTCTTCCAGCATGCTGACATTTGTCCGCTTGTCTTCCCAAGAGATTTACAGGATTTTTCGGAGGCAGCGCTGATGGAATCGTTCCAGGAGTTCAGTGTGACATCTGTAGACAGTCCATGTTTTGCAGGCATATAGCAAGGTTGGGAGAACAATAGCTTTATAAACAAGCACCTTTGTCTCCTTACTGATGTCCCAATCCTCAAACACTCTCTGCTTCATTTGGAAAAATGCTGTACTTGCAGAACTCAGGTGGTGTTGTATTTCAGTGCCAATGTTGACTTTTGTGGAGAGGTGACTGCCAAGGTAGTCAACATTTTCTAACATTACACCATTAAGTTGTATATCTGGCATTGTAGAGGGTTTGGCTGGTGAGTGCTGGAAGAGCACTTTGGTTTTCTCGATGTTCAGTGAGATTCCTGATTCCTATTTATGCTTTGACTGTGTGCTTATTTTTTAAACCTGTTGAGTGACTAGTTACCACTCAGCACTGGTATTGAATGTAATAGCCAGAACACAAAATACAAATACATTTATAGGCTGATACACCGCAATGTACATTTGGTCTTTTAATTGAGTTCTTTAACCTTTTTGCTTTTTATAAATATATTTTGGCATTGTGAACTTCTCGGTACAGAAAGCTAAACAAGTAGCTGTAGAAGTCAGACACAATTTTTTTAATTAATAGAAGATCAATTGGTGTTCAGTTCGTAAGACCATGACAAATGCTATATTGGTTACAAATGAGTCATCGTTTAGAACCTGTATGGAATGGGTTTTACACAATCATCTTCACTGAATGCTAATATGTTATGTTTGAAATGCCCTTTAACATGGCTAAACAAAGTCATGCTGAAATATCAATGCAATATCATTTTTGAATGCCAATAAATTTTTACAAATTTTAAACTCTCCTCATTTTTAAATTTAAAATAGAGCTATTATTTATAGGTTACACAAGAAAACTGATGTCTCATGTCTCAATAAGGTAGTTTAAAAAAAAAAAAAGAAAACAGGCAAAACTTTGAACATCTGCTAGGAGTTCCAAGTACCTCTTTTGAGAACAAAGATGTATAGATATTTATGGTTAAAATTGGAGAATATGCAAAGAAACCAGCTATCTTAGCTATATAAGGCTGCCAGTTACTGCAATAAGAGGCATTTTTCTCTGACCTTTAAGACCCTGTATCTGTTGTTAAGGAGTCAGAGCTTTGTGCAGAGGTGGTTGTCTTCATATAAAGCAGTGGTTCTCAACCTGTGGGTCCCCAGATATTTTGGCCTTCAACTCCCAGAAATCCTAACAGCTGGTAAACTGGCTGGGATTTCTGGGAGTTGTAGGCCAAAATATCTGGGAATCCACAGATTGAGAAGCACTGATACAAAGCATTGATTGCTGGGATACAAAAGGGTGATGATTTCTGTCTACTGTCCTTTTCAGATTTATGCAATTCAAGAATGCCCCATTTTCTTTGACTATATGCACCATTTTCAAATGCTTTACCTTTATTAAATGTTTGTGTTCATTTCCCCCCTTCTTAAACATAGTTTTTACAACCTTAGGATGGTTTATTTCCTGATTATTCTTTACTACCCTTTCTTTATTACTATATTTCAGTTTGTATGAATACAAATAATTGAAGTAGTGAAAATTGGGCATAATGCTGATACCTGTTTCTTTTATCCCTCTCTCTTTTTTTGTTACTAATTGGCACTCTTGCCACTTTTTTATCCCCTGTTGACCTTTTAGAGGTGATTTATGTTTGAGTGGTGAACATATAGGTGGGGAAACGGATTCATCTGAAGTACGTTCAATATACTATAATAGCCTTGACTATACCGTAGTTTAAGTATATACTGGATTGTAGCATTGAATCCCATTTATTTGTAGTGGTGCTTAATAAGTTCATCTGTACTTCTGTTGTCTCAAGAAGTAGATTGTGTGAGTAATGTGACTTTGGCTTTCCATGTCTTTTACATCTCCTCTCTCAGATGATTGCCACCTGGGGCATCTGGGAACTGAGTTGCAAAACATTTGAAGGACCAAAAGGTTAGAATCATAAATGGTTATGATTTTTGAGCCCCCCCCCCCACTTGTGGAAGAAATTATGCTTTAAAATGTATTAGGAATCAGATTGGCAGTTTTTTGGCAGCTTTGGCTTTAGTTCCAGCCTAATTTGATTTATTTCTATTTATATACCCCAGTCTAGCACATAGTATCCCAGAATTGTTTACTATATGTATTTGGGTACAATAGTTTAACTAAATAAATAGTAGAAGATGGCAGGAGAAGATTGGAAAATATCATATTTTCATATGAAGTTTATCACAATCAGACTCACACATCCTACTAGGTATTCTAAAAGTGTTATGCAAGTAGAAAAACTTCACCTGGCACTGAAAAAAGTAGTTATCACAAAAAACAAAAACAACAAACACAAAAAAACAAAACCTGTAGCCTGGATCATCTCTCTCAAGTGCTATGGAAGTCCACAGAAATAGTGGTGGCGACAGGCTTTGATGCCAGGAGTGCTTGCTGTGAGTTTTGAGACATTTAAGGAGCTATCTAAGGTGCTGAATTTATTTGAAGATATGACAGCATTTTAATGGAAGCTGCCAGCCAATGTTCTCCATATTTAGGAAAGTACATGTGGAAGGAGGCAACTGTTGAGATTTCCCAAACTTGAAATGATTAGGATTTTCAAGTAAACAAATCCCTTAAACTAAAGCTGGAAAAAGTCAGGAAAAATAATGAATCTTATTTATATATCTGGAACCCGAATTAGTCTCAGCTATTAATAATAGCTGCCATATTCTGTTCTGGGTTTTCCAAAAGGGCACCTTCATATACAACACCCTGGAGTAGGCCAAGGCCAAATCATGGATGATTGTGACTAGACTATTTTTTCTCTCGAATAATGTAGTTGATGGAAGGTGTTCTGTGTCATTTGTATCTCTTAGACTAGAGGAATGCCTGTGCATGTCATCTCCAAGATTCTTACAATTTTTAATTACAGGCTAGGTTTTAGATGGGAAGACATGTCCCTCCCCATGTACAGCTTTGACTTTTGTGAATTTGATTAATTACTGATTTGATTAAAATCTTCTCTAGGAATCTCCAGTTTAAAGCAGAAAATCCAGATTATCTGCTTTAAACTGGATTATCCGAAAGTGTAGACTCATATAATCCAGTTCAGATATGATAATGTGGATTATTTCTTTGATAAAAAGGTAAAGGTTGTCCCCTGACATTAAGTCCAGTCATGTCTGACTCTGGAGTGTGGCGCTCATCTCCATTTCTAAGCCGAAGAGCCGGCGTTGTCCGTAGACACCTCCAAGGTCATGTGGCCGGCATGACTGCATGGAGCGCTGTTACCTTCCCGTCGGAGCGGTACCTATTGATCTACTCACATTTGCATGTTTTCGAACTGCTGGTTGGCAGAAGCTAGGGCTGACAGCAGAAGCTCATGCCGCTCCCCGGAATCGAACCTACGGCCTTTCGATCAACAAGCTCAGCAGCTCAGTGCTTTAACCCACTGCACCACCGGGGATAATCTGGATTATATAGCAGTATAGAAAGGGCAAAAAAAAAAAAAACCCCACAAACATTTGGGAATATAATACTTCCTGTTTTGTACTGTCTTTTCCTTCTCTGTGACAATTGGTGATAATCTATAAATGAGCAATAGCAACATTCTACAGCAAACCCAAGCACAGCAAGGTCTCAAAATAGCTCAAGATTGATGAATTGTTTGCCTTTGAGGAAGCTGTGATTATCCCAAACTTAAACTCAGTGATTTGCAATCCCTACTGTTAACACTTTTTAGGCTGTGGATATAGAAAATGAACCTCTGTTTGAGCCCTGACAGTCATTTGGTTGCTTAGAAAAAAGTATACTTGGAGTCAAATGTGGCAAATGACCCTGTTTTGAGAAATTGCTAATTATTGGTAAGAAACAGCAACACATTGAACAACCATTATACCTCTCAAACTTTGTGACAAAACTGTTTTTCAACAGACTATTTCAATCTATAAATGCTTTGAAAACAAATAAACAACCTGAGCTTCTTACATTTTCCTTTAAGTTTATACAGAAACATGACATTTTAAAAAAAAGATTTGGCAGAATCTATTATCACAAAAAGAAGGAAAAACTAATGAGCAAAAAATAATACCATAAATGATTCTAGGGGTTGTTCACTAGCAACTCAAAAGGAGCAGGAGAAAGGAAACTTCAATAGGATTTTACAAGCAAACCAAATCATGTTTCAAATTGCTTGTAACAGAATAAATGATGGTAGATGCAGGTCATATAGAGCCATCAGATTTTCTCTGAGCCAAGTTTTTACATATGTACTCACACAGGATTGGTTTTTTTTTTGTTTTTTGTTTTTGCTGTGGGATGATTTCTTAGTGTATTTGCAGATAAGAGAATTTTGCCAACAGGCAACAATCCCTCTTAGTTGATGGAAATGAACTTGTTTCTGTCCACTTTGAATAATACCAATGCAGGTTTTTGCTCATTTAATTATCCTAAAGCATAGTATTGAGATGCCCAAAGAGGAAAGGAATATCTGCGTGTTAGTCTCCAAAGAAACTTCTTACAAAACCACTCTGCAGTATATTCCAGCCAAAACTTCCAGCATTGTACTAGAAAAGCAGTTTACAGCCCTTAATGAATCAGCTATCAATAGAGAACAAGAAAATATTGCCTCTAGACTGGATGATCCTAAAAACATGCCATCTACTATCACTGACTTGATTAAACTACTGGGAAAATTGGGATCTATGGATGAGTTGTGTCATTCTGAGAGGGATTTAGGGGCGGTCTATGTCTACCTATGTTCTATTAGCAGTGAATGAGGATAATGTGATAACTACAATTCCAGCAAAACCCTTGGAGAAAGAGGGTTAACAATATTACCACTACCTCTCTACATGAATTTCCTTCTGAATAAATGGTCTCTGTCCACATAGAATTGTTGGGTGCTTGTGAAGATACAGACATGACTAAATCAGTGTGATAGTTACACTTACTATCTTGAAATATTGTGTTAGGGCAGTGATTGTGTAACATGCACAGATATCTATAACAACAAATAAAAAAACTGCAGATTGCAAATCACAATTTCTGTATTACAAGAAATTCTTCATTCAATGTAACATGGGAACATTAACACGATTAATTAGTAACAGTTTATAAATGAAAGATTGTTTATCAATATTTTGTCAATACAATGAAACTTAAGCTTCCTAAATCACAATTCCTATATACCAGAATCTAATTAGAATGTAAGTAGTCAAGCGTATGCATCAATAAGCTTTTCAAAACTATTTGGGGATTTTAGTATTTGTCTGTATGTTGCTTTATTTCTTATTTAGTGAATTCAAGCATCATAGATAAGAATAACACCCAAAGAAGAAATTACGAAACAAGGGAAACAACCCGGGAGACCTTGTTGTGTTACTGTTCCTGACGTTATATGTATTTATGAAGAATCTTCTACAACATAGAAATTGTTATCTTGGAAGCTGAAATCTCATTATATTGCATTTAACAATATTTGGGTTACTATTTCAGATGTCATGTACTTATGAAGAATCTCCTGTTATATAGTAATTGTAATTTTGGAAGCTTAAGTTTCATTGTGTTGACAAAATATTGATAAACAATCTTTCATTTATAAACTGTTACTAATGAATCGTGATAATGTTCCCATGTTACACTGAACGAAGAATTTCTTGTAATATAGAAATTGTGATTTGCAATCTGCAGTTTTTGTATTTTAGGGCAGTGACTCCCAACTTTTTTTTTTTAAACTAGGAACCACTTTGACCAGGACCACCCTTCAACATTAGTGCAAAAAGAGTAATGAATCAGTTTTTGGTTATTTGAGGTGCTGATACAGGCTCTTTTCAGTATGAATATGCATTTTAGTTTTCTTATTTGTATAAATGTCCATTTTCCACCTAGCTTATCAAAAATGTAGGCCCCAATAGCACCAGAAACCTTTGTCTTCTTGGAGTGCCAATATTTTTCTATGAGGTTCCCATTGTTTAGAAATTTTAATGTTTACAATTGGAGTTTCTTTGAAACAAGACTCGTTTGTCATAGTTATTAGGATTTTCTAATATACAAGCATAAACCAGCCAGTTCTGAGGTTTTCAGAAGTGCTCTCCTTGCACCATTTGCTACATAGATGCGGCCCTAGGTAATTTTCGACGGTAAGCAAACAGTATTTTGCCCCTCCCCCAACCAATCAATGATATATATTTTCTGTTCGTTGTGGGAGTTCTGTGTGCCATATTTGGTTCAATTCCATCATTGGTGGAGTTCAGAATGCTCTTTGATTGTAGGTGAACTATACATCCCAGTAACTACAACTCGCATATGTCAAGGTCTATTTTTCCCCAAGAACGCCTAAAGAGCGCCCCTGGGCAAAATCAACTATACTGCAAATGCTTACTTTGCATAATGGTTGTGCCGCCTCTGACCCCAAGGTTTTCTTTTCCATTTGGTTTTTAGAGCTGGAATTCTAAGTAGATAGCAATTGGTATGCACACCTTTTTTGACCAAATGACAAAGAGGGCATTTTTGCTGTTGCGCATTACATTTGGCAGCAAATACTTTTTGGTTTCAGGGTTTTGACAATTGAGGTGTGCATTAGATTTGATGGCACGTTAGAGTTGAGGGAATACTGATAGATTGTGTCTTTGTGAGACCCAGATATTGAGGATGTGCCTCATTTTGTTCTTCTGTTCTTTAGTTTTTGAACTAAGAATTATTCTAATTCATTTACATTGTTATACTGTTATAGAAAAGATTTTCTATCTTCTTTGCGATACGGACTCTATGTTAACTCGCAAGGTATTTATTTTTGCACTGGCAGCAGCAGTGAAAAGTTGGGCAGTAATTGTTGCTGATATTGTAGTTAATTGGTCTGGGAGTGCTTTTATCTAATCATAGCCAGAAACGCATATTCCGTGTGTTTTAATTGTTCAGATTTTTTTAAAAAATATGTGAGTTCTATATGCTGTGCATTTTATGTAGAACTTTTATAGTATTACTTATTTATTTTATATGTGAATGACTTATGGCCTAAGCATTAATAAATAACTTACTATAATGTCTTCTGCTTATACTTCTGCACTTTGTGGTTCTTCTGAATTATTTAAAAATCACATCTAAGTTTATTTTATTTTTGTATCTTTATCCTTCTCTCTCTATGGCTATGGTAGTTGTTTTTAGTTTCACTTCAATCATTCTAGTGACAATCGGGGACGGAGAAGTTTGGCCCTCTGAGATGTTTTAGTCTGGAGCTACTGCATAGTCCTTTACCATTTTCCATTGTGGCTGGGGCTCCCCCTGTTGTAAATGAACTGTATATTTGCCATTTTTTTCATCTTCCTAGTTTGTCTGAAGGGAACTAGCATTTAAGAATATTGAGTGTGAGTGTGTGCGTTTGTCCAAAATAAAACTTTTTGTATTTCATCTCTGTATCATACCTCAAAACCCCCTTCAAAGTGTCAAGAAATGTAGATTAATTTGTTAATAATTGCTTTGCCTAAATATCACATAAATGGGGGCAGGAAATAATCTCATCCCTCTCTGTGTGTTTTCTGGTAATGAATAATTATTACATTTTTTCATGCTAGACTCTGAGGGTTTTTGGGGTTTTTTTTAAAAGGGAGATATGTGAGCTTAATATTAAGACATTGTGATGTAGATTCACAGGTTAATGGTTAATTGGCAATTAGGAATGGTATATTATCTAAAATTGTAGTTTTCCCCAATAGGTCTCCAACTATGGCTGGTGGACTCTTTGCAGTCAATAAGAATTACTTCGGCTATCTTGGCTCTTATGACACAGGGATGGAAGTCTGGGGAGGAGAAAACCTTGAATTTTCATTTAGGGTAAGTAATATTATTAGACGTTTTACTTAGAAATAACAAAACTTATGCATTATGCACTGTTTGTTCCGTATGCTTCCTGCAAGTGGAAATGGTAAAGTCTTATTGTAGATATTACGTATAGATTTTTGAAATTATAGATATTAATAAAAATGTATCTAGGTGAAAATTTAGTAAATTTTGCATACTTTTGATTGTTGGGGGCATAAAATTGTACATAATGGTGATTTAGGCAACCTCCAAAAATTCAGCACAGAAAATAGTGCTAATTGTACAAAAGATTGTGTATTATACCAAAAAACAACAACAAAAAAACAAAAAAT
Organism: Anolis sagrei; assembly: GCF_037176765.1. Lineage (NCBI taxonomy): Eukaryota > Metazoa > Chordata > Lepidosauria > Squamata > Anolidae > Anolis > Anolis sagrei. The sequence continues at coordinate 104,474,021 of NC_090024.1, forward strand.
TGAAAATATATCTCCGTGTTTGACTACCTTCTAATGGAATGTTTCTATTTTAAGACCCTCCACTTACTGAGGACAAGAAATTTTGTAAACATTACTTACAATCCCATTTTTATTATGAATCTAAAATGTGTTTCAAGCATTGCATATGGCTTGGCTGTCTACAGCTAAGAAGTTCATAGAATTATAGAGTTGGAAGATACCACAAGGGCCATCCAGTCCAACCCCCTGCTGTCAGGAATAGTTCTAACATTATATTATAATAGATCAGGATATTGATTCACACCAAGCAATCTGCAGGGCTAAAATGGTCAGTAAAGCAGCTTTGTCTGACTCCTCTAACAGTGCTTCCAAATTATAAACAAAGTAAAAAACATTTACCGCAGTTTACTTTATAGGAAAAAATAGTGCGCACAAAACATTGTTAAAGATAATGCATTGGTTTCATTAAATTAAAATGTGGTGTATGCAAGCCTGCAGGGGCAGTTTAGGGATTCGAACCACCCCTGAAATTTTTCAGGTAAAAAACTGATTTACTCATTAATTTTAACTGGTTAACCAAATCCCCATGCCAAGTATATGAAAAACAAAAATTAGAGTTCTTCCAGAACTGCAAGCACTATCTCAATCAAATTGTGATTATTCACATTGTCATTGCCTACCTTTCTACCAATTTACATTGCAATAACAGCAATAGCTGACATAATGGAAGTGACCAAGTTGGTCTACCTGCAGCTGGCAGGCAAAGTCTAAGGCACACGGTGGAGTGAGTGGATTTGACCTGGATTGCAGATGGAAACTGAGGTGTCTCCCACTGGTTCATCTAATCCAAGTGCTGCCAAAGAAACCATGGAACAAGAGCAAAGAGAAGAAGCTGTGCGGTTCTTAGACCTTGGACTTTATATGAACAAATCTGTTTCTGATAACCAAGTGAAAGCTCAGTTAGTGCAAAATCCTTGGACACCATTGCCAGGATATGTATATTCTGTGGATAAGAAGGGGCACCTAAGTTTTCTATCCCAATGGTTCAGCAGATTTCCCTGTTTGGTCTACTTGTTTCATCTACATGGTGCACTCCATAAGAACGTTGTGGTGTTCGGAGGAGAAGTTGGGGGTAAAGGTGGTCACCAAAAGCTTAGTGAATTGGTTGCTAAACCATTTGTGTGATGGACAAATGCAATAGAAGTCTTTAATAGACACCACCAAACAGTACCATCAGAACAACTTGTGCATGGCTGAAAACGTCTTGCAAAATAACAGTGGAAAACCTCTTGATGTAACCCATCATAGTGATAAAGGAAACACAAAGAAAGCAGAAAAACAGAAATAAACTTCTGCCAGTTGTAGAAACAATTGTCCTTTGTGGCCAACAAAAACTGACTTAAAGAGGGAGCAATGATTCTGAACCTTTGCATAATGATGGTAATTTCAAGGCTTTGTTGAGATCTCATGCCAGATCAAAAGACACTGACCTGAAAAGTCATCGGGGGGGGGGGGGGGGGGCTGGCTATGGGCGTGGGTTTTTGGAAGAGAATCCTTTAGTTTTGTGGACAATGCAACATCCAGCAATAAGTGTGTTTGAGTCATAAGAGTTAAATCCTTTCTTCTGAATAATGACATTGACTGTTAATCACTTTTGAAAACAGCATCTATCATGATTCAGAAGAAAGGTTTTCACTCTTTGCAGGAGAAGGTTTACAGACGTTCTGCTATTTTTCTATTAATCATATAGGAAATATAAAAGACATAAAAACTGCAACAGTATTATGGAGGTAAACACAAACAAATAAAAAATTGTAATAGTGTTGAAAATTATTATGAATGGGCAACAGTTGCAACAGTTTTTCTGTTTCCCACCTGTTGACAACCATGGCAAAATATACCAAAATATAGCAGTCTTGTTGAGACTACAGAAATACCTATGCAGGTGTTCACCTGTGTGGCTAAATTAAAGATATGTAGGAGACAAGGATAAACATTTTCAACTTGTGGGTCCCCAATTTTTTTGGCCTTCAATTCCCAGAAATCCTAACAGCTGGTAAACTGGCTGGGAGTTGGTTGTAGGCCAAAACACCTGGGGACCTACAGGTTGAAAACCACTGATCTGCTTGCATTCACCTGAATGCTTTTAAAGCCTCTATGCCAGTGGTTCTCAACCTGTGGGTCCCCAGGTGTTTTGGCCTACAATTCCCAGAAATTCCAGCCAGTTTACCAGCTGTTAAGATTTCTGGGAGTTGAAGACCAAAACATCTGGGGACCCAAAGGCAGAGAACCACTGCTCTGTGCAGACAGGAATTGTGATAAGACTGAGTTTCCAATTACTTAAGTGACTCTGTATACCTGGATGCAGGTAGAAACCATTTGATGAGCTTCCTGTTCCACAGGGGAATTTTTTTTGTGGAGCCTACACATGCAGGGATATCACATGTGCTGCCCTGCCTCCTTACAGCAGTCTGGAGTTCTTTCAGAAGCTGAATCTAAATCTCAAGCCATTTCAAAGAAAACTGGTGCATGCTGTAATTCTTCAATCTAATATCACAAACTTTAATTTCATACTCTTTGATCTTTATATAGTATCTAATTGAATGGATCTAAAGCACAAATGAGCCAATAATTATTTAATGATGTGAAATGCCCCAGCAGCTTCTTCTTTCCTCTTATCTGAAGTGTCCTCCACAGCCACCTGCTGACTTGTATATAAAATACGTGCCACTGAACTTACTAATTGCATTTTTTGTAAAGGCATTAAATGGTTGTGCCCATCTGTCCTTGTCCTAGCTTTTTTAAAAGTTAGGGCCAGTTAATGTCTTCTTAGAGACCTGTGGAAACTTACAGAAAGGAGTGCCTGTACTATTAATCTCTAGATCTTTTGTAAAAGTTGGCAGGTTCCAAATGCCTCAGGAAATAAAGTAATACTGGTATGGTATGTTACCAAAAAGAATCATGCAAAGCTGTTGACATGAGGTACTAGTATCGGAGTGTGTAAAAAAGGGTTAAGAATAGGAATTGTTTGACACTGAATGTTGTTGGATAGCAACTCCCAGAACTGATCACCACTGACTATTCTGGCAGGGGCTGCTGGGATTTTTTGTCCAACACTGTCTGAACAGCTCCCATGCTTGGCTTAACAGAACAAAATTAGTGTTGGTTTTCACATCACCAAACTATTTGGTGTATATGTATGTGCATGCATATAAAATGCATTTTGAAACACACACAAAGTTGAAAAATCTGTACATACTGTATTAACACAAAACTGCTGTTAGTCAAAAGTGGTAACAAGCACATTAAAAACTTTTTGTTAAGCAGGTTTGGACTGCAGGTGTCTACTCAACTTCCCAGGCTTCTGACGATACAATAAATCAATGTGCTCATCCACTCTTTAGTGTCTCTTATGTTCTGCATTGGCTATTGTGGTTTTACAGCTGTCGTTAAATAGTTTAGTGTTTAAATTTATTTATTTTTTGTCATGTCAGGAGCAACTTGAGAAACTGCAAGTCGCTACTGGTGTGAGAGCATTGGCCGTCTGCAAGGACGTTGCCCAGGGGACGCCTGGATGATTTGATGTTTTTTTCATCCTTGTGGGAGGCTTCTCTCATGTCCCCACATGAGGTGCCGGAGCTGATAGAGGGAGCTCATCCGCCTCTCACCAGATTCGAACCTGCGACCTATCTGTCTTCAGTTCTTCTGGCACAGGGGTTTAACCCACTGCGCCACCGAGGGCTCCTGTGTTTAAATCAACCCATGGGATAGATTAACAAGAAGCAATTAACAAACTGAACAGAAAAAAGCTTTTCAAGCAATAATTTTCAGTTTTTGCCTTTTTCAGTTCCTAAAAATAAAGCTAAGCTATATACAAGGTGGAAGTGTAAAACACTGTGTCTTTAGTGGATGATTATAATATCATCTGAGCTGAAGCCATGTTGTTGTATTAGGGTTTTAAGTTTATATATCCATAAATTCTCCCTTTTATCCAATATCCCTAAAGGCCAAGGCACTTCAATACTAAACAAGGAAATATTGGAGATGCTGTGATGTTCAGAGAAGATATATACTGTGTATACATTGTTATTAACTGTATTCTTCTGAGATCCAGAACAAACTTTGGAGAATTGCTATTTGCTTTTAATCAAACAAGTATATATGTATCTCATAGACATACTTGTATTTTTGTTTTTGTTTAGATCTGGCAATGTGGAGGAAGTCTTGAAATTCATCCTTGTTCTCATGTAGGGCATGTTTTCCCTAAGCAAGCTCCCTATTCACGGGCAAAGGCTTTGGCTAACTCTGTCCGTGCTGCAGAAGTGTGGATGGATTCATACAAAGAGATTTATTACCACAGAAATCCACACGCACGCATGGTAAGCTTATTGTTGAGTGCACAAGCATAAAATATAGAGCCTTTCTTTGTGGGACCTACTACCTAAATTTTGAATCTAGGCAGAAGAAAGGAATAGGCAAGGCAATTTTACAAGGCACAGCTTTACAGATAAGTTTTCAGACATGCAGAGAACAGAGCCTCAAATTTTCTTTTTTTCAGTTATTTCAATAGCATATTTATTACTGTTTAGCTGTAAAAATGCTTGAGAGTTAAATCTTTGAAAATCTGGAGCCAGATAGATCATTGAACAAGCTTTCTAGAATTGAGACTTGCATATCCTCTACCATTTCTGAAGACCTGCGTGAAGCAGGTAATGTATTTAGTCCCTGCATTTCTAAGCAGAGGCTAAGAGACACTCTAGTCAGTGTCAACAACTGGAATGAATGGACTAATGACCTGAGGCATTGGTTTAAGACAATTTCTATGTTTCTATGACCAGCAAAATCAGAATATATTATGTAGAATATCATGAACTAACAAGAAGTGAATAGATATCCTTGAAAACTCATCATCAAATAAATAGTTAGTCTTCAAGGTGCTACTAAATTTTTATCTAGTAGTTTTTCTACTACTGTTCTTTTACTATGGAGTTATTGTTATTAGGAACCCTATGGAGATGTGACAGAAAGAAGACTGCTTCGAGAAAAGCTGAAATGCAAGGACTTTAAATGGTACTTGGATAATATTTACCCTGAACTCCATGTGCCAGAGGATAGGTCTGGATACTTTGGGATGGTAAGTAAAATGCTCCTTTAAAAGTTAGTTTCAACCATTTCCAAGTCTCGTTTCTCTGTTCTCTTCTGGATTTCGCGGACAAGCAGGAATTATTGAATCATTCGATTTGTTTTATTTATCTCAAGTAGAGTAAAGGTGTGTAAAAAATGAAGTTACTATGCTAGTCTTTTGTTAATATTACTGAAATAGGAATAAGGACATCTATTGTCATGAAGTTTGGTCTCCCATGGAAACAAAATTCTGGACTAAAATCATAGAAGTGAATCCCAACAGTGAAATTGGAAGGAGCTGAAAGAATTCGCAAAAGGAAAAATGAGTTGGCATTTGCTTCTGTGGTGTTGTGGCGGTTGAGATTGGAAGGGGAAAGAACGGCCAAGAAATTCTGATAGTCATAAGTGTAGATCATAGAGTTGGAAGAAACCTTATGGCCCACTGAGTCCAACCCCCTGCTCAATGCATAATCTCCAGCTAAGGCATCTCTGGCAGGTAGCTGTCCAGTCCCATGACGTTCAGAGAAGGAGACTCCAAGAGAGATTAGAACCTTCTCACCCAGATGGAGATAATATGTTATGATATCAGTGGTCCTCAGACTTTGTTCCTCTCGATGTTATAGATTCAGAATCCCTAAATGTTAGTCAAGTTGGATGGGAGTTGATACCCCTAAAGGACTGAAGTTTGAGAACCACTGGGCAAATGACCTATTATCCATTATTTGTAGTAGTAAGGACAGACAGTTCTTGCTGAGGCAACAAGGCCCTGGGACTTTTTCTATTAAGAAAAATGAAATTTCCTTCATTATTCATTACAAAATTACACTCACATGGTGCTGTCCAAATGTGCTGTGCAATAGTGCTCTGTGGGAACTCCCCCCCCCCCAAGAATTAATAGACTGATTTCCCAATGCCCTAAAGCTAAGTAAAACCTCTCTCTAAATTATTTCTTTTGTTTTGTTTCTTTAAAGAAAATTCGATGTGTGCCTCTCCCACAGAGTAGATTTTGTTTAAAAGATTTTTTTTATAGAAATAAGCCAGTTTGAGACAGGATGTGAAGGCTAGCTACAGTTCCTATTGGGTTTCAAGGGGAAACATTTGAAGGGGAAAGCGTAACACTTTACTCTTGTGAAATTAAGAAGGGTAACAGTAATGTCCTCGTAAAAGGCTGGGAAATGAGAAATTCAGCATATTTCTTTTTTCCAATAAAGCTCCAAACTATTTTAGACATCTACAGAGGTATAGGTTAGGATTTCTACAGCAATAATGAGAAGACATAATGAGAAGACAGGAAAGCTTAGAGAAGACAATGATGCTGGGGAAAATGGAAGGAAAAAGGAAGAGGGGCTGACCAAGGGCAAGATGGATGGATAGCATCCTTGAAGTGACTGGCTTGACCTTGAGGGAGCTGGAGGTGGTGATGGCCGACAGGGAGCTCTGGCGTTGGCCGGTCCATGAGGTCACGAAGAGTCAAAAGTGACTGAACGAATGAATAACAATAAAAACAGCAATACAATAAGAGTATTTTGGTGTTTTTAATTATTTTCTTTCAAAGCTGATATTCTTCAAGAATGCATGGTTATGACTTTCCTAATTTTTTCTTTCCTGGGAGAGAAAAAGTAATCTTTCCTTTTTATAACATGTACTTTCTTATACTGTAGAGCAGTGGTTCCCAATCTTTTTTTCTGACCAGGCATCACTCCCCAACCTTAGTACCAAAAGCATTACGAATCAGTTTTTCGTCAACTTTAAATTTGGTTGGGTTATTTAGGGTGCTGATTCAGAAAATTGCATTGGATAGACTACATTTGCTCTAGTTTCTGATACAGAAATATGCCATCCAGTAGTCACCATCTGCTTGCTCATAGAAAGCCATATTTAATGAACCTTGGCATTATAAGAGGGTTTTGTGAGACCAGTTAGTCTCATTGCAATGGTGTAGTAATAGTGAGGCCACGGCTATATTTTAGATCTTGCGAACCACTGGTGGTCCATGGACCACCAGTTGGGAACCACTGCTGTATAGCAAACCACATAGTTCTCTGTTCTTAAACTGTAATGCAGTGGTGGTGAAACTTTGGCACTCTCCTAAAATGTGCACCATTGCCTGCCCCCTGCTTGCCATCCCATCATCCTGTCCCTGCTTGCTCACCCGTTTGCCTGCCCCCTTGCTCACCCGACTCTCACTTGCCAACCTTCTCACCATCCCACCTCCACTCGCTTGCCCATTTGCCAGCCTCCTCACTTGCCCGCAGCCTCCCCATTTGCCCGCCCACCCACTTACTCTCCACCCTTGCTTGCCACTCTGCTTGCCACCCTCCAAGTACCAAGTGCCCCTCCCCCCAGTTTGGGTTTGCCATCACTGCTATAGGATAACTTGTATTCTGGAGGTCTGTATGCACATACCTTGCACAATCAGCTGCAAAGAAATAGCATTATGAGGTAAGCATTTTGGAGACATCTTCTACAAGGAGGACCCCAAATATTTTTCTCTAAAGGACAAGTTCTATATTAGGAAAAGTGACAATGACTCATCCAAGCCAAAGATTATCTGTATCTTAACAGAAGTGAAACTCAGCTCCCAAAAACCAAGAAGGGAGAGGTGGGTAGTTTTTGTGAACTTCTGTCTGCATTCGGAGAGCTGAGTGGGGAATCAGCCTTGACAGATTCCATTGGGGAATAATCATACAAATTGCTTTAGAGTTATTAGAATGCATATGAATGCATGTGAAGCCCTATGGAAATCCTAAGTGGTAGTGTTTGATAATTCAGTGATGAGCAAATTCATTTGTAGCTATTAAATTCTGAACTAAGAAAGCTGTGCTGGATCTGCTCGAGGTTTTCTCTAATCCAGCATCTATTTCGAGCCATGGCAAGCCCACAAACAAGCTCCATATTACTTCTCAGCAATGTATATGTTGTAGAGCACAATAAAACATCTGGTTCATCCTGTGCAATCATATTATGCAAAGTCATTTAATATAGATTTCCCAATGAAAGGTCATATCTAATGAATGTATCGCGCTAATGTAGTGCTGCAGAAAAGGACGCTTATTTTTTCTTGGAAATTCTCACTTATTGCACATGTTCTACCATATTAAGGTGGAAGAGAGTATAGACCGCAGTCGGTGGGCAATGCCTGTACATTGACTACAATTCCTATATAGATCTAATTTAGTAGTGCGTATAACATAGTATAACGTAGTAATTGGCTAACAAATGTTGCTGTGGTGGAATTCTTCTTGCTAAAAGGATTCCTGTGCAGTTTTCTCAGAATTGCCTTTTTTCTAGTTGTATCTAGCCCAACCATGTTTGCCCCACATTATCTTTCTGGTTTTATGTGTGCTTGACCAATTTTTGTTCTGTGAAATTCCACACTTCTGCTGCTTCTATGCATTTCCTTGAAGGGAAAATTACTTTTGGTTTTATGTAGCTCTTCAGCTTGATGTTTGAATTCAAAACAAAAGGGCACCATCATAGTGAAATTATTTTTATTCATTTGTTTTTTATTGAGAAGTAGTATATTTGTAATGCATATTTCTTCCCAGCAAAGTAGCACATAAATCTTGGCTGTGTTCCCAATAGACATGAAATGACAGCATGTAATTGTGATATACTCTTGCTAAGGAACTATGACACACCGTCAGTTACTTGATGATAAAATAGTAAGTATATATTATTCAGAAAATGTAAAAAATCGCAGCATTTTTCTACACTTTGAATTCTTAAAATAGATCATGCAAAATTATCATATTATAGAAGCAATTCATAGATCCAACTGAGTGCATTTTGACCACTTCCTTAGTAGATTGAATGTGAAAGTTGAAACTCAGTTACAGATCACACTTGAGAATTTTGCCCAGTCCAAAGAACAGTCAACTTGGCTTTAAAAGCTGCAGCATAGCTATTTGACTCTTAGGAGGAACTCATATAATGTTCATAATGTGGATGTGCGAGCTGTTCTTAAGGGTAGGATCTAGCATTGTCATGCTAGCGGCTACTAACAATTATTCTTCCATCCATAGAAATGGAGAAAAGTGATGACTATTCTCTTTCCTTCATTCCTCTGTGCCCCCCTAAAACATGTTATAGAAAGCTGGGAATCTTTCTAAAACACCTTTTGAAGTGATAAAGAGGAAGGCAGGTGTAGGGAAGGGGAAGAAGTTCCTGTTGTGTTAGTGGACATGCGTGCAATATATTCAGTAGTGCTTCTAAGCAACTGTGTCATATTGTTTAAGTGTTCCTATTACTATTTCTTTTATGATACTGTTTTATACACTCATAAAGTAATACTTTCTAAAATGCAGTGACTGCTGAACTGCTTGTACTGTAATGACCTTTTATTGCCTTTTAGCTAAAGAATAAAGGAATGACAAATTTTTGCTTTGACTACAATCCTCCCAATGATAATGACATAACTGGACATGTGGTCATTTTATATCCATGTCATGGAATGGGGCAAAATCAGGTAATAAGTTATTTTCACTGCTGTGGAAGGAGGAAAATTGTTTTGAAAGCCTCTTGATAGAAAAAACTATGTAAATGTTTTAAATATATATGGCTCTACTCCTGTACTTGAGATTAAGTGACAACTGTTGAGTTTATTTATTTATTTATTTATTTACAGTATTTATATTCTGCCCTTCTCACCCCGCAGGGGACTCAGGGCGGATTACAATGTACACATATATGGCAAACATTCAATGCCAAAGACTCACAACAGATATAGACAAACAGTCAGAGGCTATTTAACTTTTTCTGACCACCAGGAGAGCTGTCTCTTTCATTATGCATCTTTGACACTGATGAAGTATTGTCGAAGGCTTTCATGGCTGGAATCACTAGGTTCTTGTGGGTTTTTTCGGGCTATAGAGCCATGTTCTAGAGGCATTTCTCCTGACGTTTCGCCTGCATCTATGGCAAGCATCCTCAGAGGTGTGAGGTACTGATGAAGTACTTCTTCATTCCCCACATGCTTTCACTGGAGTGCTTTGCTGGAGTCTTTTTTTATGGCATCATAAATTTTGTTAAATTAGCCTCCCCACACATAGGTGGCACCTAATTTTCCTACTTGACAGATGCAACTGTCTTTCGAGTTGCAAAGGTCGACAACAAGCTACACAATTGGTCAGAAGCTCATGCCTACCGGGGCTGGCTTCGAACTCATGACCTTGTGGTCAGAAGTGATCTTAATGCAGCTGACATTCAGACAGCTGCGCCACAGTTTACATATGAATAGAATCATTCTTTAAACCACTTGTCCTTTTCTGACCATTTGATAAGTTTTGTTACTATTCACTTCCTTTTGCTTTCTTTTTTTATATAAAAGAGCAGCATTATGTGTCTGTTTTTCATATTTGTTTACCATATACTGTGCATCATAGATAGGTAGGTAGGTAGGTAGGTAGATAGATAGATCTCAAACAAGACAGATCAGGGTTGAAATCTTGTAAATGTTGGTGGAATGATGAGTCCTTGTAGAAGTTTAAGCACAGCAGGTTATTCACCATCTGCAGCTGCCATAAATCTTGCCAACCAAAAGGTTGACAATTTGAAGCCAGGTCAGGGTGAGCTCCTGACCTTCAGCTCAGCTCCCCACCCACCTAGTGGATCAAAACCAGCAATATGAGTAGATGAATAGGAACTACATTAAGCGAGGAGGTATTTTAGGCACAGCGTTTGGAAGAAAGTTTCCGAACAAAGAAAGCTCTTTAACAGGGAGATGGAGCAACAGCATCCCCCTGTGGCTGGAACTGAGCACAGCCTCTAAAGATGCTGAATGATGAGAAACGGCCTATATTTACCTCTATCTGTTGTCTGTCTTGTCATTGTATAATCAACATTGAATTTTTTTTGTCATGTCAGAAGCGACTTGAGAAACTGCAAGTCGCTTCTGGTGTGAGAGAATTTGCCATCTGCAAGGATGTTGCCCAGGGGACGCCCGGATGATTTGATGTTTTTATAATCCTTGTGGGAGGCTTCTCTCATGTCTCCGCATGAGGAGCTGGAGCTGATAGAGGGAGCTCATCCGCCTCTCCCCGGATTCGAACCTGTGACCTGTCGGTCTTCAGTCCTGCCAGCACAAGGGTTTAACCCACTGCGCAACTGGGGGCAACATTGAATGCTTGCCATATATGTATTCTGTGATCCACCCCGAGTTCCCTTCGGGGTGAAAAGGGCAGAAATATCAGTACTGTAAATAATGATGATAATAATAATAATTTTCTTGATAGTTGCTTATGCTGATCATTTGTTGATGCAGTTCTCTACTCTGGAGAACTAAAACTTGCTCAAGACCTGTCCTGCAATCTATGTCTCATAATTTATAATGTTTCTTAGTGTCTTCAATGCTTTTTGGTCTCAGAATTGTTGTTTGCCTCCCCTTTTGGTGGTTTCCAGTTTTTTGAATACACCTCCTACCATGAAATACGTTACAATACACGACATCCTGAAGTGTGTGCAGCAGTTGATCCAGGAACTGATTATCTGAAAATGTATCTATGCCAAGATGATATTCAGAAAATTCCTGAAAACCAAAAATTTATGTTTAGAGAGGTAAGTATGCTAACAATAGCAAGACTGTACAGTACAAACAAAAAGACTGAGCTGCAACGTGGATAGAATAGGCTGTCCCCAGTGGACTTCAAACTGTACTGCTTTCTTTAATGTCAGGGTAATAATTCCACTTCAGTGCGTTACTTTTCTGAATAGATTGTTTGGTGTTTTTTCCCCAGCCATTACTGAAATTGCTGCAAAGGTGTTTCAGTAGGGTGTCTATTTTCATAGGATGTGAGAGATATTGTCCCCCTTGTTCTCCAAAATGTATCCATAAAAGGATTGAGGTACTTGCATTCAGCAGGGAGTTGAGCAGATTTCCTGATAGCTGCCAATGCAGATTATGGCAAAGCAGCACCTGGTTAGTGCAGCTCCAGTTGGTCTTGAACTGGATAGATATAAATGTTCTTCCTGTTTTTATGATGAAGCTAGGTGGAATTTTCTAAGGTCTCTTAGCTTTTAATTGGTTTCTTAAATTTAACTGTTAAATATGGTCACTCTGCCATAAATGCTAAACTACTCTTTATCCTCTGCAGGATGAGACATTAGTGCACATGCAGACCTTAAAGTGCCTACAAGCTGAATCCAATGCCTACAATGGCAATCCAGCACCTTTATTGCGACCGTGTTCCGATTCAGAATATCAGAAATGGTTTTTCAAAGAAAAACGTTGATACAATGATCGATTGAGATCATCATGGAAAGCAAGAAAATCTCCTATATTCAGAAGAAGTATTCCTGCTCCCCCCCCCCCCCAATTTGTAGTAGCAATCTTTTTATTTGAAGTGGTTGAACATCTGCCTGCCATTTGGATGCTATATACATTTTCCTTGTATTTCTTCAAAGACCAAATATTTTTATAAGCCTATTGGAAATTAAAATGGAATGCAGGTGGTTGCACTAACATTTGACAGTAACTTAGATATTTATTTTTTTAACGGAAACATTCTGCTCTGGTGCCTTTCTAGGAAACACTGAAATAAATATATAAAATTAGACCAAATCACGTTGTGAAATGTGTGATTTTTTCACATGTACCATATTGATTTGTTTGTATGTCTTGATTAAGATGACAATCCCACACAGCCACCTCATTCAGCAGATATGGATCTAAAATAGTACTGTTTACACTGCCGCCGTGTGCTGAAACACAACAATATAAAAAAGTGGAGGATCCAAGCACAGCCAACCCACTCTTAGCCAAAGGGGTATGTTCAGTCATGCTGATGGACTATTTTCGGATGGGGTAGGAAGGGATGACTGAGAGGACAGAGAACAGCAACGTAGAGCCCTGAAAAATTGTATGACTGTGTAATGAATCCCTTATCTTGGCAAGCTAGCTTAGGCCTAAGAGAGTGGGCCTGGCGAAGTCACGGCATCCATTTTAGAGAAGGGAGACAGGGAGACACCATCTTAGGTTAGGTTTGCCTTAAGGGGGCATGTTCTAGTCTAGGAGGGAAAATTAGAAGGCTAAGATCGGTTAGAAAGATGTGGGAGGAGCCTAAGTGATCTAAAGGAAAAAAGTGACTTTTAAATTGGGGCTTGAGTTCCTAGATTGTGAGTTGGAGCTTGGAAAGGGTTGAGAGAAGAAGGGTGGTAGCAAGAGCAGTTTGGGTTAGTCTTTTGAGTAGTATTCAGAATAGCTATCGAGAAACATAGCTAGAATGTGGTGGGGAGCAGTATCCCGTTAGTGGTCTGTTCTTTTCCTAAGGAAGGCTAGTTCAGGTTTTTGGCTAGATTCCTAAGGGGGATTTTTGGGAGTTACTTTCAGATATTCATTTCCTGTGTTGAAACCTTTAAGACTTATAACCCAGAAGTTTTCTAAGATCTTTGCTCAAACGTAACCACAAGCTTTTTTGTGCCAGTCATTTACTGAAACCATCAAGCATTTGTACCTGAAATATTCAAGCCAGTTCAATAAATGTTCTTGTTATTTTTTCAACTTATACCAGCCTCAGTGTGAACACCTCTGTGGTCAAAGCATTATTCCAGTCAGCTTTCAGCAGCCTCTGAGAACACTATAGTAATACAGAGTGTATTACTGAACAACCTCTCAAGAATACCTCAGTCTGTTTATTGTTGATATGGTGGCAGCATAAATCTTTTGAAAAGTCAGTTTAATTCTCTCAGTTCCAGTGGTTCCCAGTTCCTAGCTTTTAATTATACAGTTGGTTTATCAACAACCATACTCCATGTTTTGGGGAGCTAGCCAATAGTGGAGGTGTGCTAATCGTTATAATTTGGGTGGTACTGTGGTTGGGATTGTTATAGGCTGTTAACTGAAACAGAAAAAAGGACCTGAAAAGGACCTATTGAGGTTCTAAAACCTACAGAATGTTGAGAGTATCTGTTGAAAATGGCAGGCAGGACAAGGAATTGGCCTACTTTAGTTCTTAAATTATATCTAGTAAACAGTATGGAAACAGGGATTAAGTGATGTGATGTGGTTCAGAAAAGAAACGAAAAACAAATTCTCTACAAATGCTTATATGACTAAGAAGACAGCTAGAGAAAATGTTCAGCTATATGGACAAGCGTTTAATAAATATTGGATTAAGTTGAAATATCACCGGCTATATTAGGTTGGCTGGTTTCATACACAGACACATCATTCCAGCACAGGGAATTTGAAAAAGAGTGGTGTTCTTACAGGTTTCACAAAGAGTGCTCTATCACATGGGATCAGGTCCCAGAAAAGCAGCTCCCTCTTGAATGTAACTGCATTTTAAGAGCCAGACACAGAGGAAGATGTTTGGTTATGAGCTATATTTCCCTCAACTGCTCCAAGCAAATGGTCTTCATTCTCCATAGAGAAAATCTGCTACTGAAGCTAATCAGAATATTCCACCAGGAGAACCATAGGAAGAAAAACCCTGCAGCAGTATTTGCTTTCCTACTCATCTCCAGCTTCAGAGATGTCATGCTATTAAAAAACAAAGCATGTCAGAATTTAGTAAGTGCCCCAGTACTAGATATGTGCGTGATGAGATTACAACGTACCTCTTCCAGAGAAGTCTCTGAAATGAAGAAAAGAAATGGAATACCGTTAATTTATTTATTTGCGATATTTGATTACCTACAAAAAATCTTTACTCTTAATAGCAGAGATGAAATACGAGGGGTATTTTTTAAGTAAGGTCCGTTTTGTTGTAGACACTAGTAGTTTGCGCGCATACCGCAACGAGCGTGTGCGTCGTGTACCGGCATGCCTCGGGAACAACTGTGCTCAGTTTCCGCTCTGTAGCTAACCTGTACGGTTCTGTTCTGTGCTTTAAAAATGTTTAAGACTATCAACTCACCGCCGCATGTGAGGTTCGCTCAGTGATACGGTTTTTGTCAGAAAGGAACCTGCCTGCTGCAGAAATTCATCGACAGATTTGTGAAATGTATGGTGATACTGCTATGAGTGAAAGCAAAGTGTAAGTGGGTACGACAATTCAAAGATGGCTGTGACAACGTCCATGATGAGGACCGTTCCGGTCGCCCTTTGATTACAGACGATTTGGTTATCGGAGCAGGCGGCAAGTTTTTATGAAGAGAGTATGTTAAAATTGGCTCAGAGGTATGATAAGTGTTTGAACAAGCTTGGCAACTATGTCGAAAAATAGAGTGACGTATGTACTTTCTGAAAATAAATTTACTTTTTTGAAATAAATTTTCGTTGTGTACTTATGTTCCAACAGGCCTTACTTTAAAAATATCCCTCGAACAAACTTGCAATGTTGTATACAACAAACAAACAGTGCAAAAAACTTACACAGTCCTTGTAAGTAACACAGAATAAGGCATCTTCATCTTAAGTCCAATGAGAAAGCAAAACATAAATCTTGAGCAAACAGCTATTCCACTATAGCCTCCTTTAGAGCAGCATAACTGCTTCTCTCCAACCTACTCCTCAAAGCAGAGCCTTTGAGCATAGATCTCCTCAAGAGAAAAAGCTCTCCAGAACTGTATTCTAAAAACCCATACAGTTACACCCTATCAGGTGTGATCCAAGATTGCTGGTTGACCTACATTACCAGCTGCACATAATATTTACCATCATAAGGTTTTTCTTCAACACATACACACACTTGGTCCTGCTACAACCTACTGTAACAGAATCCACTATCCCATGGACATAGGAACGGCACAATGACTATGAGAATGGATCTGACTTTAACGGAGGCGCTATATATGTTGTTTGTCGATTTGTCTGTCTATGTTAATTGTTGTGGAGCGACGTTGTCGTCCCGGTTGTTGTATTGCCGTGTTTTTAATTGCACTGTAAACCGCATTGAGTCGCCTGTCAAGGGCTGAAATATGCGGTATAAAAGTGAAGCAAATAAATAATAAATAAATAAATATTTGGGGAGCTAGCAAAGGAGGGATAAAAGAGGAAGGAACATATTTCTCCTTTGCTTCCCCAAAATCCTTCCACCTCTCCCCATCCCAGTCCCATTTTATAGTGACACAAGTGTATGATTATAATTGACAGCTGGGCCCAAATGTGAACTTTTACCCCATAATAGAACAAAGAATGGTTGGAACACTGGAAAAAAATTGTTATCCCCCCCCCCCCCCGGATAATATTTGAAACCCAGTTTCTAATACAGAATTATTGCTCCTCCGCTGCAGTTGAAAGAGTGATATTTACTGATCCAGTATCCCAAATGAGAAAAAAGCAGTTCTATAAGGTAGATATTAGCTATGGCTTATATAATTTTTGTGACAGCTTGCTGAACGGATTTTGATCGAAATTTGAGAAGTCTTGTGATCCCATGCAATTAGGACAGAGAAGGACAACTTCCTGAGTATAGCACTATTGAGGACAGTGAAGCTGCCTTGTGTAACCTGCACCGTTTCCTTTGTCCTCATCTCTGTCAGTAATAACCGAGAGTTTGAAGTCTAGAAAGGTTTTGCAGTGGCATGAGCATTATTTTGTATCCTTTGAAGATTTGACATGGAACAGGAAGCACGAGTTTGGAGAGTGGGAAGATGCCACTTGAGCACTGATTTACAGAGAGATTTGGTATGATACAAATGCTGTCCGTGGAGAATGACCTCTGGCTTGCAGACGGGGAAACTGTTTTGCATCCTTCAAAGCTATCGCAGTGAGACAATTTGATAAGATTTGCATTACAAGCAAACAATAAACAAACAAACCTTCATTTATATACCACTCTAGCTCCCCGAGGGCAGTTTCCAAGTAACATCATCAATACATACAAAGTAAACAACATAAACATAAAGTTAACCGGACAATCTATATAAATAAAAATGTAATGTTCGTTTGTGGGATTAACAGAACTCACAAACCACTGGATGAATTGAGACCAAATTTGGACAGCATACACCTAACAACCCAATGTATGTCCTTCACTCAAAAAAATTGATTTTGTCTTTTGGGAGTTGTAGTTGCTGGGATTTATAGTTCACCTACAATCAAATAGCATGATAGAATTGAACCAGCTGGGGCATACAGGATTCCCATGACCAATAGAAAACACTAGAAGGGTTTGGTGAGCATTGACCTTGAGTTTGGGAGTTGTAGTTCACCCACATCCAGAGACTACCATGGACTCAAACAATGATGGATCTAGACCAAACTTGGCACGCATATTCCATATGCCCAAATATGAACACAGATGGAATTTGGGGGAAATAGAACTTGACATTTGGGAGTTGTAGTTACTGGGATTTATAGTTCACCTACAATCAAAGAGCGTTCTGAACCCCACCAATGACAGAATTGGGGCAAACTTCCCACACAGAATCCCCATGACCAACAGAAAATACTCAAGGCCATCCAGTCCAACTCCCTTCACCAGGGCAAGAAAACGTAATCAAAGCCCTCCTGACAAAGAGCCATCCAGCCATAGATATAGATAGATATGATTCGCGCACACACAGATATAGTATCATAGATTTGAAAGGGACCCCTGAAGACGGACAATTATATGTTGCATGTTCCAGAGTAGGCAAACAAGACAAACTCCACATCCACACTGACAAAGAAACAAGAAGTACTGTTTACCCACAAGCATAAAGAAATTACATATATTAGAAACCAATGCTTTCTCATTACTTTATTTTCCAGATCACCAGACTGGGCCACAGCAACGTGTGGCAGGGGATGGCTAGTAAAGCATTAAAAAAAATCACAAAAGCATATATATATATAATCCTGTCTGTTCAAGGCAAATTAGTGAGGCAGTTGAAGCAGACAGTGTTGATTCTGAAGAAGAGACGGCATTTCTGTTCCCCAGAGAAAATGTGGCTTTTCATAAGGATAGTGAAACTTCGGAGCTCCAGTTGGAGGCTCCTTCTGGGAGCTCCGAGCCTCTTGTTTCCCAGGGCAACCAGGCCTGGCAGGACGAAGATAATGAGCTAACTGGCCTTGAAGATGGTGGTGATTTGATTAGAGAGGATCGTTTGCAATTAAGAGTTCGGAGAAGCACACGCCTTGCCAACAAGAGTGAAGCTAGAGATCAACGTAATGCTTTCATGTTGGGGAAACTTATTTAATGATCTGGTCGAAGGGCATTCCCTGTCAGTCCAATGTTGTTTTTACCCTGTTAACTTCTGTGGAATTACGTTGGTTTTTGCGGAAAGCTTCTGGCTCTTTAGGACTTTGATTTTGATCCTGATTTTTGGAGACTTTGTCTTGCTTTACCAATGCTTTACCAATGCTTTACCAATGCTAAAGGACTATACTTCATGTTATTTGCCTTTGGAACCTGGGAACTTTGCATTTGCATTTAAGATTCTGTATTGCTCATTGAACTTTACTTCTTTATTTCTCTGTTTTGTTTTTGTTTTTTTCTCAATAAACTACAAAATCTACAGCCTTGGTTTGTGGTGGTGTCATGGGCAAAGTGAATCTATCCTGAGTTGCGACAATAACCTGCACCTTGCATTTGGCTCGGCAGCTAATAGACAGTCAGTGAAGCTGTTTTTAAATAGGCATTGTATGCTCCCTATTGTTTGCTCCAGTAAGGAGCCTGGCTGCCATCCGCTGTACCCATTGTACCAGTTGGAGCTTCCGGGCCATCTTCAAGGGCAGCCCCACATAGAGTGCATTGCAATAATCCAATCTGGATGTAACCACGCTGGCCAAGTCAGACTTATGCCCTTGCCTCTACAGTTAACTCCAGCCACTGCGAAAATGCAGCTCCAGAGACCCTGCCCAAATGAGAATTTGCTCCAGCTCTGCATATAAAATAGATCCTGTATGAAAGATACCATTATGCAGAGGTTAAAAGGTTGACAGAACTAGTTCTAAAGCAAAAATAAATAAATGAACAATTAAAAAATCATTTCCCATATCAATTACAACGGCCTGCTTCATATGAAAGGTAGGGTTGTATTAGGCAGGTGCATCTATTCATCCACTGGGAGCCTAAGGAGGCTGACATTTAGCAAGACACCTGCTCCCCAAGCAGTGTGCTTTGCCAGGGCTTCTCAATACCTGTGCTCATGATAGGGAGCAACAGGCCATAGAAATTCTGGGACAGAATCAGACGAAGAGCAGTTGTTTGGTACCAAAGAACTACATCTGTGCCTGAAATACGCATGTGGAATGACAAAATCTGCATGTGAAATGACACAGGAAAAAAAGGATTAATGTATACATAGTATGTTTTTCAGTTGCAGCATTTGTTTCACATGTATTGGTATACCTTCTGCAGACTAAGATCAGTGAAAGCAGCACTGAAAATATTGCCATACAGTGGTGAATAGAGTCTGCAGAATTTGAAGGCAAATAAATGTTTGATGGGAGAAACAGGTTATGTATAATGAAAGTGGAATGTGCAATTATTTATTTATTTATGTATTTTATTTACAATTTTTCTACCCCACCCTTTTCAATCCCCTAGGGGGGACTTTGAGCGGCTAACACTGGCAACAATTCGATGCTGCAATCACAATGTAACAACAATATAAATCCATAAATATGCAAAAGATTAAAACAATAACATTCATTATACAGTCAAGTAGCCGTTTCCATTATCACAACAATCATATGGTCCAATTCAGTGTCCAAAGTGCCGTTGTGCCTGCTAGCCAAAAGCCTGGTTCCAAAACCACAATTTCAGTTTTTCCCTAAAGGAAAGGAGAGAGGATGCTGATCTAATGTTGCTGGGAAGCGAATTCCACAAGCGGGGGGTCACCACCGAGAAGGCCCTGTCCCTCATCCCCACCAGACGTGTTTGTGAGGCTGGTAGGACCGAGAGCAGGGCCTCCCAAGTGAACCTTAAACTACGATTATGTATGTATGTATGTATGTGTGTGTGTGTGTGTCAGTGTTAAACCTTAACACCGTGTTACAGATGGCCTGAGTAAATCAGGAAAGGCATGACCCTGAGTTTGCAAGAGCCATTCATTTTGGGCTCTTTAAGATGTTTTGTTCATAGGGTTGCCATAAACTCAATCTGACTTGTTGTCAAATAACAGCAATAAAATACATCATCTGAACTCTGTATTTTGTTTTATTTACAGTATTACTACCTCGTTCTGGATCAGCTCACTTAAGATTAAACAAAAAACAAACAAATAAAGAGCTCAAGAGCTTACAATTAGAAATACATCATGCTAAAATGGAGCCCCCGGTGGCACAGGGGTTAAACCCCTGTGCCGGCAGGACTGAAGACCGACAGGTCGCAGGTTCGAATCCAGAGAGAGCGTGGATGAACTCCCTCTATCAGCTCCAGCTCCTCATGCAGGGACATGAGAGAAGCCTCCCACAAGGATGGTAACACATCAAAACATCCGGGCGTCCCCTGGGCAACGTCCTTGCAGATGGCCAATTCTTTCACACCAGAAGCGACTTGCAGTTTCTCGAGTCACTCCTGACACGACAAAAAAAAAATCATGCTAAAGTTGCAGTGACTGGGAAGGTGGATGAAGGTAGGCAAATTGTCACATTCACTTTAGCACTTCTTTGGTTCCTCAAGAAAAACCCCATGACCAATACTTTAAAAATAGAAAATTACTCTAGGAAGAGATATGTGCAGGCTAAGATGGGAGTGAATGTGTAGCATGGTTCAGGTCAAAGAGTTTGCATTTAACATGACTATTTTTTGTTATAAAGATGCAGAAAAAGGAAGAACTGGTTTACACCAAGGTCAGTGGCAGGTGAGTGAGCTGAGGATTGAGTGTCTGTATAAAAATGGTTCCTACATTTATCAGCACTCTCCCTTACATGCATCAACTGCATTATCCTTAAATATATAATACCTGCCTATATTAATAAGCTCAGTCTAAAAGCATTGCAAAAACAAATATGTGATCATGTGAATTCCCTGGATTTAAGGTTGTAATTTTGTATTTTGGAAAGCCCATTCAAGGGCACTTCACTGCTTATGCTTGCCTCCAGCAAGTGGTGAATGGGTAGGTTCCTTGAAGGAAACAAGTATGAATGACTTCAGGGAAAATAAATAACATTATTAATATGTGTGTATATAATTTTATTATTTATTTAACATGTCAGAGGAGAAGTGAGAATGCAGTTATAATGTATTAAAAACCACAAACAAAGTTTAAACCTAGCACTGTACTAAATGTCCTTTGACCAGTAGCTGGCCACTTGGAGTGTCTCTGGTGTCGCTGTAAGAAGGTCCTCCATTGCGCATGTGGCAGGACTCAGATTGCATTGTAGTAAGTGGTCTGTGGTTTTCTCTTCTCCACAATCGCATGTTGTGGACTCCACTTTGTAGACCTAAATAATTTTATACCCCCCCCCCCCCCCCGTGCTTGCCCATTTACTTATATAAGGTATCACCTCCCCAAGAAGCAGTTTCTATCTTCAATGGAAGTTACAGATATTTCTGATGCTTAAAAAATAAATTTAAAAAGCCTGAAATTATGGGCACCATGTATGTATATGTATTAGGCATGGGCAAGCCATGGTTCTAAATGGTTCTAAAGTACTTACAAAAGTAAAGTTCTGGTGGTGAAAACTAGGGGGCGCTGGTGCTTTCTACAGTGTTGCTAAAGTTCTGGTGGTGAAAAATTCAGAATTCTTAACAAAACTTTCAAAATTTCATTCTAAATGATAGTTCCTATTTGGTTCTGTCATTAAAATCGCCAATAATGAAATAATAATACAATTTTGAAAGTTTTGTTAAGAATTCTGAATTTTTCACCACCAGAACTTTAGCAACACTGTAGAAAGCACCAGCGCCCCCTAGTTTTCACCACCAGAACTTTACTTTTCTAAGTACTTTAGAACTATTTAGAACCATGGATTTCCCATGCCTAATGTGTATATGTCTTCAAGTCATCTATTGATTTATGGCATCCTCATGAATTTTTTGTAGTTTTCTTAAGCAAGGAATATTCAGAACTGGTTTTGCCAGTTCCTTCCTCTGAAATAGTCCAGTATATTTACCTGGAAGTTCTTGCTGATCTGAGTTAACAGTCCCATTAATACTGTAGAAATGTTACACTTTTAATAGCTTTTAATCACACATGGTATTTTATAGTCTTACAGATTTATTGCATGAATGATGAAGTGACAAAGATTTTTTTTTCCTGTGAGGACTGCAAATGGAAGAGATTGAAAGGCCGTGATTCAAAATTCATGTCCTCTTTTTCTCTGTCTGATTTAAAACAAATGTGATGAGCTTTCAACCAATTCCCTAGAGCAGCCTTCTCTGTAATTTGATAAAATACTCTAGCAGAGTATAGTCAGAGAGCTAACGTTCTGTAGAGTTATCTGAAATGAAATCTTTGCACATTTGATTTGGCATTAATAACTCTCTTCAGAACAACGCATGAGGAGTAGCCGCACAATGCGTTTATGCATGTATAATGTGTGTACTTCTTAGATGTCATGAATAGACTAATACAATTCTGATGGATATGACCATTAATGCTGTTTTAATTATTAAACTGATAGTATTTTGGGGTCTTTTCTTTAATTATGAGAAATAACCAAGACCAAAATCTTTGGAAGTTGAATGTGTGAGCATTGTAACAACATCTAGTGTAACTTCCTGCTGAACTGTTGCCCAAGTATGCTTTGTTTCCTCAACATTCCTTGTCCCTGTAATGTTGAGATCATAACTTTTAAATTGTCAGTTTGTAAGCAATGATCTCCCAGGGGTGCAGTGGGTTAAACTGCTGAGCTGCTGAAATTACTGACCAAAAGGTCGGTAGTTTGAATACAGGAAGCGGGGTGAGCTCCCACTGTTAGTACCAGCTTCTGCCAACCTAGCAATTTGAAAACATGCAAATGTGAGTAGATCATAGGTAACACTTCGACTGGAAGGTATTGGAGCTCCATGCAGTCATGCTGACCACATGACCTTGGCAGCATCTATGGACAATGTCGGCTCTTTGGCTGAGAAATGGAGATGAGCACCATCCCCTAGAGTTGGACATAACTAGACTTACTGTCAAGGGGAAACCTTTCCCCTTTTTATAGACTCAAAATACCTTGTTTATTTACTTACTTACTTTTTATCTTACGTAAACTGGCCTGGAAATCTTCGTACTAAAGAGCAAGACAGTGCTTTGACTTCAATCTTAAAAATAAGTATCAGGTAAAAAATAGTTTTGCAAAATTAGATGTGTAAAAGAACATATAAACACTGGCTTGGCAGTAAGAGAAAATTGTATGTAGCCATTTGGTCTTCCCATAGGCCATACCAAATATAATTTTCTACAGATCAGATCAAGAACAGCACGTAGCAGAATGCTTAGTATTGAAACTAAGTGAAAGCAGAGAGCTATGGAAAAAGGAGGGTTATATAGACAGAGGGACTTAATCAAATTTTGATAGCTTTTTTAAATGAAAGGAGCCCTTCCATTCATTGAATAATTGACCTAGATCCATCCCTGTACATCAGTGCTGGGTAATAAAGTAGGTTTGGGGTTAATTTGACAGTGACTGCCAAAGTTGCCATAGTCAACATACAAAACTGGAGGTGGCCAAATTCAATTTGAATTTTGAAACATTTAAATGTGATGGGGTGGAGGGCTACAGTACTCATAAAAGGTAACTTCTCTCTCCTGGAGGCTTTCACGAGAAACATTTTTTTTCATCCAGGAAGTGTGACGAGGTCAAAGGCTACATAAATAGCCACACATGATGGCATGCACCATGGTGCTCCACCCCCCAACGCTATGAGTCAGAGTTAAAATATGGATGATCTTCATTAAATTGCTCAATTTTTTATAATTTGCTTCTACCTACTTGTACTTCTACCCCTGGTCACTCAGCGAGGCAAACCGCTGAGCTGCTGAACTTTCTGTCCAAAACGTCTGCAGTTCAAATCCGGGGAGCAGGGGGAGCTCCCACTGTTAGCCCCAGCTTCTGCCAACCTAGCAGTTTGAAAACATACAAATGTGAGTAGATCAATATATACCGTTTCTGCGGAAAGATAATGACACTCCATACAGTCATGCTGGCCACATGACCTTGGAGGTCTCTACAGACAACTCCGACTCTTCAGCTTAGAAATGGTGATGAGCACCAACCTCCAGAGTCAGACACGATTAGACTAAACGTTAAGGGAAAAACTTCACTTTTATCTTTACCTTTATTTGTACTTTTGTAATTATTTTATTTATTTATTATTTATTTACTGTCCTTGTATACCGCCGTTTCTCAGCCTAACTGGCGACTCAATGCAGTTTACAACAGAATATACAGTACACAGTATACAATTAAAACCGTAAAAAACATAATACACAATATTTCACATAAATCACAATCCAATACATCTCCTAACTAAAATCGTGGTCCTATTGCATCATCCATATTACCAATCCGTAGTCGACACATTCATTGCACCGAATTAACCAAATGCCTGCTTGAACATCCAAGTTTTTAGTCTTTTTCGGAATACCATCAGCGAGGAGGCTGATCTTACCTCCATGGGAAGGGTGTTCCAGAGCCGAGGGGCCACCACAGAAAAGGCCCTGTCTCTCGTCCCCGCCAGCTGCACCTGTGAAGCAGGCGGGATAGAGAGCAAGGCCTCCCCAGAAGATCTTAGGGTCCTGGTGGGCTGATAGGCCGAGATACGTTCGGATAGGTAGGTTGGGCCAGAACCGTTTAGGGCTTTAAAGGCCAATGCCAGCACTTTGAAATGAGCCCGGTAGCAAATTGGCAGCCAGTGGAGCTGGTGCAGCAAAGGAGTTGTGCGCTCCCTGCGCTCCGCTCCAGTTAGTATCATGGCTGCCGACCGTTGGACTAATTGGAGCTTCCGAGCCGTCTTCAAAGGCAACCCCACGTAGAGAGCGTTGCAGTAGTCTAAACGGGATGTAACCAGAGCGTGGACTACCGTGGCCAAGTCAGACTTCCCAAGGTACGGGCGCAGTTGGCGCACGAGTTTTAACTGTGCGAATGCTCCCCTGGTCACCGCCGAGATCTGGGGTTCCAGGCTCAGCGATGAGTCCAGGATCACACCCAAACTGCGAACCTGCGTCTTCAGGGGGAGTGTGACCCCATCCAACACAGGCTGTAACCCTATACCCTGTTCGGCCTTGCGACTGACCAGGAGTACCTCTGTCTTGTCTGGATTCAATTTCAATTTGTTCGCCCCCATCCAGACCGTCACAGCAGCCAAGCACCGGTTCAGGACCTCGACAGCCTCCTTAGTGACAGGTGGGAAGGAGTGACAGAGTTGAATATCATCTGCGTACAAATGACATCGCACCCCGAAACTCCGGATGATCTCACCCAGCAGCTTCATGTAGATGTTGAACAACATGGGAGATAATATTGAACCCTGAGGAACCCCACAAGACAAAGGTTGTGGGGTTGAGTAGGAGTCTCCCAATAACACCTTCTGAGACTGACCCTCGAGGAATGAGCGGAGCCACTGTAGAACAGTTCCTCCAAGACCCATTCCCGTGAGGCGTCCCAGAAGGATACCGTGGTCGACGGTATCGAAGGCCGCTGAGAGGTCCAGCAGCACCAACAGGGACACACTCCCCCTGTCGAGCTCCCGGCGCAGATCATCGACTAAGGCGACCAAAGCTGTCTCGGTACCATGCCCCGGCCTAAAGCCAGACTGTGCCGGGCCCAGATAATCCGTGTCTACCAAGAATGCCTGGAGTTGTGAGGCCACCACACGTTCCAGGACTTTGCCCAAGAAGGGGAGATTGGAAACAGGCCGATAGTTGACGAATTGAGTGGGGTCCAGTGATGGTTTCTTCAACAGCGGTTTTATCACAGCTTGCTTTAAGCTGGCTGGAAATATGCCTTCCCGAAGGGAGGCATTAACCACCACCTTCACCCACTCGGCCAATCCCTCTCTGGCCTCCTTCAGAAGCCAGGATGGGCAGGGGTCTAGGATGCATGTGGTAGCTCTCATTCCTCCAAGCACCTTGTCCACATCCTCGGATTGAACCAATTGAAATGAATCCATCAAAACCGGACAAGCAGATGCTCGTGTTACATCCTCAGAGACTGCCGTTAATATGGTATCCAGACCAGAGCGGATCAAAGCGACTTTGTCTGCAAAGAACTGAGCAAAGGCTTCACAGCGAGCTGCCGAGTCATCAGGGCACCCATCCTGCATGGTGGGCTTTAACAGGCCTCTGACAACTCGGAACAGTTCTGCCGGACGGTTCTTTGCAGATGCAATAGTGGCCGCAAAGAAGGTCTTCTTTGCGGCTTTTATTGCCGCGGCGTATGCCCTTAGAAAGGACACGAACCGTGTTCGATTTGGCTCGCTCGGATCTGAACGCCACACGCTCTCTAGTACCCTCTTCTTTCGCTTCAACGCTGCCAGCTCCTCAGTAAACCAAGGAGCTGGTTTAGCTCGGCTACTCGAGAGGGGACGTTCTGGGGCGATCGTGTCTATTGCCCTAGTCATCTCCCCATTCCAGAGAGCGACCAGGACATCGACAGGATCACCAACCGAGGAGGCGGGAAATTCCCCAAGAGCCGTCAGGAATCCATCCGGATCCATAAGCCTCCTGGGGCGGACCAACTTAATGGGTCCTCCACCTCTGCGGAGGTTAGGGGGTGCAGTGAGTCTAAAGCTGACCAGGTGGTGGTCGGTCCATGGCAACGGAGAGATGGATAACTCCTCAACACCGCCACCTTCCTCCCATCCCTGACAGAAAACCAAGTCCAATGTATGTCCAGCACTGTGGGTGGGGCCAGATACCTGTTGGGACAGCCCCATGGTTGCCATGGCAGACATGAAGTCCTGAGCCGCTCCCAATAAGATGGCCTCGGCGTGGACGTTGAAGTCCCCCAGCACAAGTAGCCGTTGGGACTCCAATGCCAGGTCCGAGACCACCCCCGCTAGCTCAGTCAGGGAGTCCGTAGTGCAGCGAGGTGGACGGTACACTAACAGAATCCCTAAACTGTCCCGGTCACCCACCTTCAGGTGGACGCATTCAAATTTTGTTGACTGCGGGATGGGGCCCCTGGTCAGACGAATGGAATCTCTATAGACCACTGCAACCCCGCCTCCCCGCCCTCCGGATCTCGGTTGGTGCTGCACAGAGAAGCCTGGTGGACAAAGCTGGGTCAAATTCACTCCTCCAGCTTCATCCAGCCAGGTCTCTGTGATGCACGCCAGATCTGCCCGTTCATCCAGGATCAAATCCTGGATGAAAGCTGTTTTACCATTGACAGATCTGGCGTTCAACAGCACCACCTTCAACCCGGCGGGACCGCCTTCCTGGTTACACCAACTTCCCACATCAGGAGACCGCTTTGGAATTACTAATGTTGATCCACGTTCCCTAGGCCGAATTAAAGGTCTCCCTTTCCCGTATCTCCCCCTCCCCACCACATTTCACATTGTGAAATATTTTTGACCATATCAATAGTGCTCCTCAAAGGTGCAAAGATGTTAAATGACCAGACGGGTAAATATCTCCTTTGAAATATCAGTCTCCTTGATCAAAACAAAGTTTAAGGTTAATGGCAACTGAAATGGAACAATAGCTGCTTCCCATCATTTTCTCATTAGTGTGCCATGTGCTCTTAAATTGATATTTTCTTTTTTCTCTGCTATGTCTTTTGAATTATACCACTGAGAAATCAAACTTATGTTTTCTTCCACATTGAGGTAGAAAGGCACAGTATATGTTGCTGTCCTTTTATCACCTTTTATCTCTTTTGTCAGATGAGATTCAGACTACATCCTCTTTAAAAAGTTATCCCTCATCTTCTTTTAATCCAGCTCTTCTTTAACTCTTAACTGAATTACCCTTCTTCCTAATAAGATGTTTGTTCCAATTCTAAGTACTTCGCTCTCTTGATAATGGCTCATCAGTCACTGCCTTTTGAAGTATTAATTCATGGAAACAACCACTGAAACGGTGCCTGAATTATGTTTGGTGCTCTTTATTTTCTCTGTATACATGTTGAATTAAATCTTTGAACCTGCATACATTATTAGCAGCTTGCATATGGCTCCACTAAAATACATTATGAAGATATTAACTCCATTGTTTAAAATATCCCACTCCATATCGGAATAGCTGGATTTAGCCTGTTGACTGTTGGATACTTGTCATCAAAAGTAAAATGGCTAGACATGGCTAGACATTTGCTACGCCTGGTTCTTGCAAATATGTCATTTTGTGTGCATTGCCCCATTCCTTGACAATTTTATCATCTGTGATATCTGTTGCACTAAGCGCATTTCAATCAAGTCCAATGCAGAAGACACAATAATGTTGCATCCAGGCAAGAGGGAAAAAACAGAAAAGCTTTACTCTTATCAGCAAAGTTAATACATAAACTTGCAATATTACAAAGAGTGCAACAAACTTACATAGTATTTGTCAACAATACAGAATAAGGCTTCTTCATCTTCATCCAAATGAGAGAACAATAGAAATGGTTGAGCAAAATACCTGAGCAAAGGTGTCACATTGCTAGGGCTCTACCTTGTTTAGGTAGAGATGAATCAAACTCCCAGTTTCAACAAACAGTTTAATTAAAACAGCACTTACTTGCTGGCTGTTTTTATAGTCCAAAATATAAAACACAAAGATAGCACACAGCTACAGAATAAACAAAAACTGATAGCAAAAACAGCTTTGTAGTCAAAAGGGTCCAGTCCAATGGTCAAATGCCGAGAGTTCAATAAACAAAGCCCAGGGATCAAGACTCTATACCATAGTCAAAAGCCAGTCCAAAGGTTCAAGGATTCCAAGATTACAGGAGACAGGTCAGGACAGACATGTAGCCAGGGAGGAGGGGCTTGGGGGGCTTCAGCCCCCCCCCCCCCGAAATTCTCATAGTGGTCTGCAAGAAGGCCTTACTGGTACATTATTTAAACTGTTATGTTTATTAATATCATGATCTGATCACCATGCTCAATATATCCCATATGCATGGGAGTATTGGGGTAACGATACAAAAGGTTTGCTAGGGTAGACCCTCTTTCACTCAGCCCCTCCCCCGAACCAAACTCAGCCCCCCCCCCCCGGAAACAAAATCCTGGCTACGGGCCTGGGTCAGGATACCAACAGACCTGGGGGGGAAACCAACAACATCCACCACCAAAATACAACAGATACCTTTCTCAAGTCTCAAAGTTAACTCCTTAAATCCAGTAACACCCAGCTGCAACCCATCTCCTGCACACCTCCACCCTTAATTGCTTTCACCCATGAACTCCCACTTACAGATCATCAAACCCTCTAGAACTAATACTCACATTAGCCCTTCCATCACCAACCACCATCAGCTGCAGACCATATGACAAAAGGCTCCTCAGAGCAAAAGCTGAACTGTATTCTAAAGACCATATAGTTATACACCACCAGGTGTGGTCCAAACTTACTAGTTAATCTACACTAACAGCTGCACATAATAATTAACAGTATAAGGTTTTCTTTAACACACACACACACACACACTTGATCTTCTTGTGACTTACTGTAACAATATCCTTTTCTCCTCATTTAAAAAATTGACCTTTCTCATTTCCACCATTTGATACCCAACTGTCCTTTTTAAATCATTCTTATTGAAATATTATTTCCTTTTTTCATGTCAGGAGTGACTTGAGAAACTGCAAGTCGTTTCTGGTGTGAGTGAATTGGCAGTCTACAAGGACGTTGCCCAGGGAATGCCCAGATGTTTTGATGTTTTACCATCCTTGTGGGAGGCTTTTCTCATGTCCCCATATAGGGAGATGGAGCTGACAGAGGGAGCTCAACCCGCTCTCCCTGGATTTGAACCACTGACCTATGGGTTCAGCACAAAGGTTTAACCTATTGTGCCACAGGAGTTCCATATTATTGGCTAATTTTTATTGAAAACTTTGCATTCTTTTGCACTTCACCCTTTTTGGTTCCCATGTATTAATAAGCATTTCAATGCTCTCCGTGGAATGATGACACAATAATGAAACAAGAATGTACCCATGATATCCTTTTAAAGATGTCTGAAAATGGAGCAAAAACCATGAGTCAACATACATTTGCAAAGCAGTCCCACCATAAATAAAAAATGAAGCCCATTAGTTAAGGTCCATTAGGAGAGCCTTATTGCTAGGAATGATGCTATCTGCCCAGGCAGGCTTACTTAATCTGATGTCCTCTACATGTGTAGGACTGCATCTGTCCTAGTCATGTTTATTGGGGATGATAGTAACTGCAGTCCGACATAGCTTAAGGGCAATTGTTAGTGAAAGCCTCTCTTAGGCTACGTTATCCAGAGTAGGAGCAAGAAGCTTCCTTAGAAGATATGACGCTATGCTCAACTCACGCAATATTATTTATAAAGGATATGGTGATGTAATTCTGAGCAGTAAAAGGTCGTCCACAACTGTTAATTTTACAAAAGAAATGTATTTGTCTTCATGGGTCAAGACACATGGGTCAAGTGATGTGGTATTTGTGAGACTTTTCTGTTCTAGGGGATAATATCATTCTGCCAGTTTTGACTACTGGGCAGGTGGATGGGTATGGAGAATGGCAAGAGAAAATGTAGGCTTGTTCCTCTGCTTCAGAGTTCTGCTTCTTGGATGGCTCATCAGAAGCCACATGGTTTTTCTTCAAAGGCCAAAAGAGAGGCTGGCTGGCAAACCATAATGGCCAAGAGGCGCTCATCTCCTATCTAGGCCTGCCAGACATACTTCACCAATGATAGCACGTTCCATAAAAGGGTGCATTAGCAGACGCAATCTCTGCTATTCATCTTCATTTTAAACACTTATCTGTGTATTTCCTGAGCACCTTCCATACCATTGGTTGAGGTACCCCTAACTCTTAGCTAGCTCTGTTTGTGGTGGCTGTTTGTGCAATTACTGTTTGTGCAGTGTTGGTTTCTAATATATGTAATGTCTTGATGCATGTAGGTAAACAGTATTTCTTGCTGCTTCTTCGTCAGTGTTGATGTGGAGAGTGTCTGGTTTGCCCACCCTGGAACATGCAACATATCATTGTCCTTCTTTAAGGGTCCCTTTCAAATTATGATACTATATCTCTCTGTGTGTGAATCATTATCTCTCTCTCTCTCTCTCTCTCTCTCTATATATATATATATATATCTATGGCTGGATGGCTCTTTGTCAGGAGGACTTTGATTACGTTTTCTTGCCCTGGTGAAGGGAGTTGGACTAGATGGCCTTAAGTATTTTCTGTTGGTCATGGGAGTTCAGTGTGGGAAGTTTGCCCCAATTCTATCATTGGTAGGATTCAGAATGGTCTTTGATTGTAAGTGAACTATAAATCCCAGCAACTACAACTCGCAAATGTCAAGGTCTTTTCCCCCAAAACTCCACCAGTCTTCACATTTGGGCATATTGAGGATTCATGCCAAGTTTGGTCCAGATCCATCATCGTTTGAGTCCACAGTGCTTTCTGGATGTAGGTGAACTACAACTCCCAAACTCAAAGTCAATGCCCACCAAACCCTTCCAGTGTTTCCTTTTGGTCATGGGAGTTCTGTGTACCAAGTTTTGTTCAGTTCCATCGTGGATGGAGTTCAGAATGCTCTTTGAGTGCAGGTGAACTATAAATCCCAGAAACTACAACCCCCAAATGACAAAATCATAATTTTTTGAGTAATGAGATAGACTAGATGTCCCCTGTCACACGTTGCTGTGGCCCAGTCTGGTGATTGGAAAATAAAGTAATGGGAAAGTGTTGGTTTCTAATATATATAATTCCTTTATGCTTGTGAGTAAACAGTATTTCTTGTTGTTTCTTTGTCAGTGTTGATGTAGAGAGTGTCTGGTTTGCCTACTCTGGAATATGCAACATATCATAGTCCTTCTTTAAAGGTCTCTTTCAAATCTATGATACTATATCTGTGTGTGTGAGAGAGAATCATATTTATCTATCTATATTTATGACTGGATGGCTCTTTGTTAGGAGGGCTCAGATTACATTTTCTTGCCCTGGTGAAGAGAGTTGGACTGGATGGCCTTAAGTATTTTCTGTTGGTCATGGGGGTTCTGTGTGGGAAGTTTGCCCCCAGGCATGTAGCCGGGGGGGGGGGTGTGTGGCTCGGGGGGCTTCAGCCCCCCCCCCCGAAATTCTCATGGTGGTTCGCGAAAAGGCCTTACTGGTGCATTACTTAAACTGTTATGTTTATTCATATCATGATCTGATCACCATACTCAATATATCCCATATGCATGGGGGTATTGGGGTAATGATACAAAAGGTTTGCTAGGCTAGACCCTCTTTCACTCAGACTCAGCTCCCCCTGAAACTCAGCCCCCCCGAAACCCCGTCTGAAAAAAATTCAGCCCCCCCCCCCCCCCCGAAACGAAATCCTGGCTACGGGCCTGTTTGCCCCATTTCTGTCATTTGTGGGTTTCAGAATGCTCTTTAATTGTAGGTGAACTATAAATCCCAGTAACTACAACTCCCAAATGTCAAGGTCTATTTCCCCCAAACTCCATCTGTGTTCATATTTAGGCATATGGAATTTTTGTGTCAAGTTTGGTCCAGATTCATCATTGTTTGAGTCCACAGTGCTCTCTGGATGTAGGTGAACTACAACTCCCAAACTCAAGGACAATGCCCACCAAACCCTTCCAGTGTGTTCTGTTGGTCATGGAAGTCCTGTATGCCATGTTTGGTTGAATTCCATCATTGGTGGAGTTCAGAATGCTCTTTGATTGTAGGTAAACTATCAATCCCAGCAATGACAATTCCCAAATGACAAAATCATTTTTTTTTTTAGTGGAGGACATCAATTGGACTGTTAGGTGTCTTGTGTCCAAATTTGGTGTCAATTCCCTCAGTGGTTTTTGAGTTCTGATGGTAGCAAGAACTAACATTACATTTTTATTTATATAGATCAGTGGTTCTCGACCTTCCTAATCCCACGACCCCTTAATATGCTTCCTTATGTTATGGTGACCCCCAACCATAAAATTAGTTTCATTGCTACTTCATAAATGCCATTTTGCTGCTGTTATAAATAGTAATGTAAATACCTGATATGCAGGATGTATTTTCATTCACTGGACCAAGTTTGGCACAAATACACAATACACTCAAATTTGAATACTGATGAGATTGGGGGAGGGTATTGATTTTGTCCTGTGAGAGTTGTAATTGCTGGGATTTATAGTTTACTTACAATCAAAGAGCATTCTGAATTGAATCGAACTTGGCATACAGAACTCCCATGACCAACAGAAAATACTGGAAGGGTTTGGTGGGCATTGACCTTGAGTTTTGGGAGTTGTAGTTCACCTACATCAAGAGAGCATGGTGGACTCAAACAATTATGGATCTGGACCAAACTTGGCATGAATCCTCAATATGCCCAAATGTAAACACTGGTGGAGTTTAGGGAAAATAGACCTTAACATTTAGGAGTTGTAGTTGCTGGGATTTATAGTTCACCTACAATCAGTGAGCATTCTGAACCCTACCAACGATTGAATTGGGCCAAATTTCCCACACAAGACCCCCCATGACCAACAGAAAATACTGTGTTTTCTGGTGGTCTTTGGTGACCCCTCTGACCAGGGCCATAGCCAGAAAAAAAATTCGGGAGGGGTTGAAATTTTTTTGGGCTGGTTGAAAATTTCGCAGGGTGGTGGGTTTGAAACCTACCTCCTAGCTCACGCTGAAGCAAAGAGCACAGCAGGGGGCAGAGCAGCCTTCAATAGCCTGCAGCTCCGCCCCTGTCAACCACCTCCACCAAGTCTGGCCTCCTTAATGAGAGCATTCAACCCCCCCCCCCCCAAAACTTGGTTGATTCACTACTGTTCTGTCGCGCGCTGGGCCTGTAAATAATTGTCTTTAGAACAGGATATGCAACCTTTGCCCAGCGGGAAGCCAGGGGGCCTAAAGAGAAGTTCTCAGAGGTTTCCACCACAAACAGTCTTTAGATGGCTTGAGAAGTACAACAAAGTCTTTTATTAATGAACAATCAAACAGAAACTTCTCTTGTCTCCAGTAAAGTTAAGTAAATGAATCCAGGCTTTTATGCAACTGGTGAATTCCTAGTCTTGCCCATGAAGGACAGGCAACTGTCTTCAATAACTTCTTCTTTAAAGGAAAATCCCCATTTTAACTTTTCCCAGGCTGACTGTAATCTAACCCTTACTGATGTGGGCTCCGTTACCGGGTCGAACTGCGTCTCGAACGCCAAATTGACCTACCAGCAAGGCAGTAGATGTTCTCCAGCTGGAGTTCTTTGGTCTTTAGGGCTGTTTTCCTGGAAATTCTTTGGAGACTCTTAAGATCTTTCTCCCCCAGAAGGTCTTAAGGGTTGAAGCTTTTGTACAGGGGAAGCTTGCACACATCCTATACATAAGCTTACCTTGCTGAGACTAACTAAAAATGGCTCCCTTCCCTTCCCAATTGCCCTGAGCAAGGGGCGGGACCAAAATTTAACAATGATGGACAGGTGACTTGCCCTATGACTGCAACCAAAGAAGCCACCTATCTGCAGAGTCCCTGAAACCTAGACTGCAAGCAAACATTTAATACAAAGCAAATAAAGTTGGAGCTCCTGGTACAGCTGTACCAGAACAACTACATCGGCTATTGCTGCAAGTAATGACAGTGTGAATAAATTGCTAATATTTGCTTGAGATGGTGCTTGCAGTTCTGGAGGGACTCTTGATTTTTTGCATCTCATAGACTTAGCATGGGGATTGGGTTAACCAGTTAAAATTCATGAGTAAACCAGGTTTTTTAAAAAAATCTGAAACATTTCGGGGGAGGGGTTGAACCCCTAAAACCCCCCCTCGCTACGGGCCTGCCTCTGACACCCCCTTGCGACCCCTCCATGGGTCCCGACCCCCAGGCTGAGAAACACTGATATAGATGATGAGGAGGAAAGGAAAGGGCCTGAGGCTGTTAGGCATTGTGGGAGTTGAAGTCCAAAACACCTGGAGGGCTGAAGTTCTCCCATGACAGGGTTAGAATGTGGTCATGGTCTTGTATGCCTTGGGAAGTTGGACATCTCTGGCATAGGCAGCATGGGCTTTGTGTAGTCAAGCAAGAGAAGGAAGACAACCAGTTTGGGGGGCGTGAGAGTTTTTGTGGGGTCACCACAAGAAATGAGACAGAGGGCGCCTTTTCCACAGAAGTGGAGACGCCCTTGAGGTAGGTACCAAGAGTCAATGAGTGTCCACCTGTGTGAGAGAGAGAGAACGCGCGCGAGGGAGCGCGTGAGAAGACAATATCATCTCGAGCCCCCCTTTTTTCCCGCCTTTTTCTGCCACTGAGGGGAGGGGGGAGAATGGGACGTGCCCGAGCCTTGCATCTTCTCTTGGTGCGTCTCGTGCGTCTGTGCGAGAGAGGGAGGGGGGCGGTGAGGGAGTGTGTGTCGCCTCCTCAGCAGCAGCAGCAGCATTGGAGGGAAGGACAATCCCGAGCAGCAGCAGCATCCAAACAAGCCTTCTGTGGGGAAGGGAAGAAGGATTGAGCGGAGGGAGCAGCAGGAGGAGCCCCTCGCCCAGGAAGCCGCCGAGGTGGTGGTGCTGAGGGAGGACTCCCGGGGAATGCGGCAGTGAGGGAAGGAGGAGGAGGAGGAGGAGGAGGAGGAGGAGGAGAAGGCGCCTTCCCGTTGGCTTGCCTTGTCGAAGACTCCTCTCCGCTTGCCTGGCTTGGAAGGAGACGGAGCGCGCGCCCTCGCCCAGCCTGGCCGGGGCTGAGTGAGGGGCTGAGGAGGCGCCAAGCAAAGAGGGGCACCGGAGAGGCAGCAGGAGCATCTCTCTTTCCATTGGCAGCCCTAAGGAAGGAGCAGGCGCCATTGCCAGGAGGCTTAGCGCCGGGGGGCGTCCTCCTCCTCCTCCTCTGCCTGCACCCCTTCCCCTTCCTTTGCCCCCACAGGATGCCTTCCTCCGCCTCCCCCCGCCGGCCCAGCCCGGCCCCTCCGCCCGCGTGGCCCTTGCTCCTGCTCTTCCTCCTCCTCATCTTGGCCTCTTCCTCCTCCTCGTCGTCGGCCTGGGCGCGGAGCAGCTCCCGAGCGCTGTCCGGGATGCCCCCTTCTTCCTCCTCCAGCAGCACCCCCATCGCCATCATGGGCTTGATGCCGCTCAGCGACGCCGTGGAGAAGGGCAAGATCGGGCGCGGGGTGCTGCCCGCCATGCAGCTGGCCATGGAGCAGATCCTCAACGAGTCCTTGCTCAGCCCTTACGCCCTGGACCTGCGCTACTACGACACCGAGGTGAGGCCGGCACCTGGGGAATTGGGAGCCAGGGCAGCTAGGCAGGGAGCCACGCCAGGTCTCCACAGCCCCTTCCGCACAGCTGGATCCAATCCACACTGAAGCGGGTTATCTGGCAAGGTGGACTCAGGCCCCTTCCGCACAGCTGGATGGAATCCACACTGAAGCGGGTTATCTGGCAAGGTGGACTCACTAAGAGCCCTTTCACACAGCTGAATGACATCCATTCTGAACCGGGTTATCTGGCAGTGTGGACTCAGGCCACTTCCACACAGCTGGATGAAATCCACACTGAACCAAGTTATCTGAAGGTGTGGACTCACTAAGAGCCCTTCCGCACAGCTGAATGAAATCCACACTGAACCGGGTTATCTGGTAGTGTGGACTCACTAAGAGCCCTTCTGCACAGCTGGATCAAATCCAGACTGAATGGGTTATCTGGCAGTGTGGACTCACTAAGAGCCCTTCTGCACAGCTGGATCAAATCCTCATTGAAGTGGGTTATCTGGCAGTGTAGACTCAGGCCCCTTCCTCACAGCTGAACCGGGTTATCTGGCAGTGTGGACTCACTAAGAGTCCTTCCACACGGATGAATAAAATCCACACTGAAGAGGGTTATCTGGCGGTGTGGACTCAATAAGAGCCCTTCTGCACAGCTGGATCAAATCCACACTGAAGTGGGTTATCTGTCAGTGTGGACTCACTAAGAGCCCTTCCACACAGCTGGATCAAATCCACGCTGAACTGGGTTATCTAGCAGTGTGAACTCACTAACAGCCCTTCCACACAGCTGAATGAAATTCCACATTATCTGCT